>NC_071611.1:63477143-63829785 GCF_024509145.1 Vidua macroura
CAAATAGATACTGGACAAAAAGTAAAAAGGAAAGGGGATGCATTTACAACGAGAGAAGCAACCTTTATGAATGCGCAGAAGAGAGAGCAAATCCTTTTAAAGGAGTAGGATCCATAGCAAAATTTTGGGATCTCCCTCATGAGGTTAAGGAGGAGTTTTGGGAAGCCCCAGAAGGTTTATTTTGGATTTGTGGAAGGGCGGCATACACCCACCTTCCCGGAGATTGGAAGGGGAGTTGTACAGTAGGGGCCATAAAACCTAGCTTCTTTCTACTACCCAAGGGAGCGGGTCAGGATCTGGGAGTTCCTGTTTATGACGATCTGAGGAAATTAAATCGGAAGAGAAAGAGAAGTTTGATTGATATCGGGGGCACTCAAAAGTGGAAAGGGCAAGTGTGGACCCCAGATGAGATTATAAAGACTTATGGGCCGGCCACCTGGGCCCAAGATGGATCATGGGGCTACCGGACTCCGATATATATGTTAAATAGAATCATCAGGTTGCAAGCAGTCCTAGAAACAGTGTCTAACAGAACAGCTCTAGCCTTCGACTATGTCAGTGAGCAGTTATCTCAGACTCGAACAGTAGTCTACCAAATAAGATTAGCGGTAGACTACCTCCTGGCAGATGAAGGAGGGATCTGTGGCAAGTTTAACACCACAGAATGCTGCTTAGAAATCAATGACCGAAGTGAGGTAATCAGGAATATATCGCAGGAAATAAGGAAGATTGCGCATGTAGGAACGCAGGAATGGTCCTCTCTCTTAGAAACAGATTGGTGGGATAACTTCTGGGAATGGAAAGGTGCATGGTGGAAGAAAGTGGCTGTTATTGGGATAATGGGACTAGCAGGATTACTGTTTCTTCCTTGTATCATCCCCTGCTTAACCCGGTTGATTATATCAATAATCCAGTCCAGTCATTCGGTTCCCACAGAGAGCGCTAAAATTATGAAATTAGAAGATGCAGGAAGAAAAGAAGCTAGAAAACTGTATGCTAGATATAAGAAATGGGGAAAGCTATACGAAAGAGAAATAAATACAGCTGGTTGACGCGGGCTGAAGCCCGGTCAAAGAAAAAGAGGGGGGAGTTGTCATGGATAGAGTTTGTTAAAACGGTTATGCAATGCTGTTCTCAATACTGTACATTTATCTGTTTCCTATGTAATATTAAGAGCTAATGGGTTGTTGTTGAAGTTATGACTTACCTGTTTTATCTTTCTGTATTCAGAAACCCAGATTTTTGTAACCCTCTCCCTCGCGTCGGGTACTTCTGCCGCTGCTCCCTGAGAAGGTTTCCGGGTTCCCAAGATGCCTCGCGAAGAGTGCATATTAATTATCATATCTCCGGAATTATTAAAGTCTAGATTATCCCTAGAAAGCGAGCCCAGAACTACAAATCACCGGTGTCCATGGGTCGGGGACATCCCTGGTAGCAGGAAGAGGGCATAAAAACATTCCGGGCTGGTCACTACAACTTAGAAGAAGCCTAAAGAGGATCACCTCCTAAGACTGCGAGCCGATTGACGAGTCTCGGACGTGTTCCGAAGAAGGTGGAGACTTCCGACCCTGCCGGTATCCGACAGGATCGAGGCCCTTCCTCCGTTCGCCGGCTCGAGGGAGCAGCGGTGGCGTCGCGAACCCCGAGCCCCCTACCCCTTAGGCTGAAATCTCTCAATAAAGGCCTGTTTGATTGGAGCACAAGGTCTCCTAGGCCCATTTATTTCACTTGTCACTCCATAGTATCCCACCAACCCTCCCTTGCAGTCTCATTGACCTTGGTCTCATTGCCTGGACAGATCCATGCTCTAAGCCAGCCATTTTGATTTCTGCTTACTGCAGTTTTTCATTGAATTACTTGCTTCTGACCCTCTTATCTAGTCTACATCTATTTTGTTAGCTCTCCTTCCTGATCTTCTCTCTTTCATTGTTCCTCTTGCCTTTTGCTTCCTTGGGGTTCTTTTAAAAGGCACCATTCTTTGCATAATTTTAGCATTCCTTTTTTCTTTGGTTTCAACCTACTTTAATGTCACTATGCCTTGCTGAAGAAAGATAATGTAAGCATCATGCAGTTTCCAATTCCGCTATCAAGTTTTCCATTTTTAAAATCCATTTCTCTGTCCCTTGACCAATATCTTTATTTTACATCAAGTTCATGTGTTCAATCCCCATATGGGCCATTCACTTAAAAATTGGACCAAAATGATCCTTGTGGGTCCCTTCCAACTCAGAATATTCTGAGATTTTTCTTTTTTCTTAAACTAGCATGACCTTTGTCCCTTCAATTCTCTGCTATTTCTGAATTTCCTCTAAAACATCCTGCTCTATTCCTATCTCCTCTGCCAAGCATTTTCTGCCAAAGAAATTGTCAGGCTTTTTAAAGGATGGAAAAAACGTCATTGCTTTCACTCACGAACCTTTCCCTTTGCTTCACTGGCAGTCTCTTCTCTTTTTCTTATTTTGCCTTTGTCCTTCCTCTCACCTTAAAGCATTCCTTCTAAGTTCTTTCTTTTACATATATTCCTCCTTGTTCTCTGGATTTTATTTTTGATAGTAATTTCTTCATCCTAAAAAGAACCTCACTTTTATTTCCTCTTCTTTGGATTTTTTAACTTTCACTGCCTATAGAGCTCTCACTATCATGCCTTTATTTTATTTTAATTAACAGTTATCTTACAGCTGATAGTGTCAATCGATAAGGGTATTTTTCCTTTGCTTTGACTATATTGCATTGCCTATGTAGAACGTCCTTCTGATGTAAACACAAAATCCTGCCACTATTTCAAAATACGCATACTGTCTTTGCTCTTGCAGATGTTTGAAAAGAATACATTTAACACTTTTCTGTGGAAATAAGCATTTAAATTCTGCTTGTTATTTAGGTGGATAATACTGATTCAAACTTTCTCCCATAGAAGCTGCAGAAAGAAAATATAATTTAAGAATGATACTCTGGTAGGATCATTTGAGTTATGCCCTAGATTCATGCAAATAAAAATATTAATGACATTTCAACTCAGGGCAGTCAGAATACATATGTGTCTAACACTGACACATATGATACCTTTTCATTGTGAAAAAAAACACCTTTTTTGATAAATCTATCTTTTGCATAGAAAGAAATGGAATTGGAAATGTCAGTGAGGCAAAGCCAGGATAGAAATAGAAATCCAAATGCTTCCAATGGAAAACCATTGTATATAAACTGGAAACCTGATTGTGTAAACCTTACATATAAGGGAGACCTATGAATGACTATGCATGTGAAAGGTTTGCAGGATTCAGTCCTGTGATTTGAATTTAATGTGAACAATCCTTGCTCAGGCAGTGGAATTTGTATAGTGAGAAAGAAATGCAGGTTTCTGGCACAAGAAAACATTCACTGTGATGGTAAAGGTCACAGTGCGAATCATTCTGAGAATTGTAATGGATATTATAATGAGAGATAGATTATTTAGGAAAAAAAGGCTACATAGAAATAGAGATATATAAATAATGGAAAATTAGAAGAAATACACATACAGTAAGTGAACCTAGCAGCTCATTTTTGAAACTGAGAATGTGAATTCTCCTGAAGAGAATTTGAGAGTACTAGTGTGGCTGTATCAAGGCCAGAGTATAAGTGACTATTCCATTTCTCTTTTCCTCTTCTTTCAGTTGTTAACTACTTGCTATTTTCTTCTGTAGTAAGCTTCTACTTCCATGCCTCTTTGGAATTCCTCTAGAAACATTGAATACACAGAATATTAGCAGTGTATCCTGGCTTTTTCAGTTATATCAAAGAATAAATGGGAATACTATCCAGAAGGATCAGATTCTTGAGATTTGCAAAGGTGAACCTCAATTTTGCTTCTGATGTGGTAACACATTTTGTCCTAATACAGGAACACAAGCATTTTGAATGTTTTGTGCAAATACATGCACATACTTTTGAAGATATGTCTTTAATTCCATTATTTCCAGGTTTATGAGCAGAAATAGATCTGAAAATATTTATAAACTACCATTTGAGCTTTTTGGGGTTTTTTAAATTTCAAATTGCATTTTTAGAGGAAATATTTGTGCCAAAGTTGTGAAGTGGTTGTTGCAATTGGTCTGTTTGAAAGTAAGTTTAAAAGAGGGTTGGTTTGTCTATAGATCTTGTCTAATACATTGTTTAATGGTAAGCAGGAGGGTTAGTAGCCACAGGTTTGTGGAGCAACAAAACAGCTCCTGTGGTTTGTGTGGAGAAACAAGACCTCACAGGCCCCTGGCAAACAGTAAAGCACAGGCAGGTGCCTGGGAGAGGGCCCTGGGAGACCAGAGAAGATAAAAAGCAGTGGCACAGGTGTAACACTGATGTGCCCCACTGCCTTGGATTTACAAGCAGCTGAGACTACACTGGATCTAAAGCAGTAGCTATACATATATCATTATCTCTTCTTTCTCTTTCTTCTTCTAACTTCCTTTTCTCAAAATGTGGATAACTTAAAGCTGGATGGATTAATGTTTGTGAAGTCACTGCTTTGTGAAGTGCCTTACTTTCTTACTTTAAATTTGCCAAGTACATTTTTCTACCTTAATGTTCTAAAGTTTGCTAGTAAAAATTTCTTATTCAACCTCCTGCGAAATTTTCTGTTTCCCCTGTGTATCACCAGAGTAATTCTAAATCTAAATTTAAATCTAAATCTAAATCCCTCTTTGGGTCTTAACAGGTAGTTACATCCTTTATCTTTCAAAGAGTTTAAAATCCAACTGCAACTGTTCCACATCCACATCTTTATCGAGCTTCACTCTTCCAAAAATGGCATTTTATCTTGGTAGGAATTGAAAGGGAAGGTAAGAGGGATCATGAGAATCTTCTAATGACTAATTTGCAGTATTCATATGATACAATCTACTGCTCACTACTACATTCTTACTTCATCTGAGTTTGTATCTCCTGGGGTAAGAGAAGCCCTTTTTGTGGCAACATTCTTGTTTTAAAAGTGGGGAGAATTTCTAACTATTTTTTTCTCTTTGCAATCCAGTTGTACACAGGATCCCTAACAGACCCTTGCTATATCTGTGGTTTGTATGTGCAAGTAAAGTGTCTTGTTTTCCTAAAGAATCAGTGGGTCAGATTATTTTAAAGTAAAATCCAGGAATTGTGGATACTCCTCAGGCATTAGAATTGAACAGAACATAATAAAAATCTGAGTAAAGGAAGACACTGAGTCCCAGTGCCAAAAGCCAGAGGAGATCTCCTTTTGTACCTCTAGAAGCAGCAGTATTTATTTGCTTTTTAAATTATTCTAGTTGCTAAGATTTCTACCTCCATTTCCCTCTTTGAAAAGCACCTTTTGAACTTGGAAAAGTGAGACTTAAGTATCCTTTACTCTCTGTTGCTTGGGTAGTGTAGATTTGAGGACAATATGAATAATTTCTAAGACAGATTGGAGATTTTTTTTGATTAAGAGAAAAGCCTGATTTCCCCTTGAAGAACCTCTCTCAGTCCTGGTCTATGTATTTCACTAAACTACCCTGGTGATGCAGTGAACTCCTGAATAAGTATCTGACCCAGAAAAGCAGCATGGATTGCAACTTGCTTTGATTTTCTGAAACATCATGTCATCATGAATTATGGGGCTTGGCTTCCTAACATCTGCTAAGCACTTGAAGATTTCCAGATGGGAGGATAATAAAAATACTTTGCATTTATATTGTTCTGTATTAGAACTGTAGTTGGAACACATTTCTAATGGTGTTGATTAATATAAAAATATAAACTCACTGCAGTGTAGGCTCACAACCATAATGTCTCTTGTGAAGTTATAGTGGAATGTCTGCTTCCCTGATGAAAATGTTGGCAAAATCCTCACATTCTCTACTCTTTATCTTATCTGGTTTGAACAGAATTTGAATAGAGTCTACAATAGGAAGAGGTTCTTTTGCCCTGTTTGTTCCACAGTGATATTTAATATGGCAGCCTAGTTATGAAACAGATGACAAGAGCAGTTCCAGCTTCCTGTTTGACTTTTCTGTCCCAATTTATTGTTCTAACATATAATTCTGTCCATATCTTGCTTTTCTCTTCTGCTTGTAGCAATAAAAGCTGTGAGCTGTAATCATTTGCCTCCAAAACAAAACTTACCAATCACAGGGAAATGCCACTTTTTAACTGAAAGAAAAAGTATGTATGTGATATTATTTCTGCCCAGAATGGATTTTTTGAAAGTAAAAATATACTGCATGGGGACAGTTTTTTGCCTGTGTTAGATGGCAGATGCACTTGAGATGGACTTGAATTATGTAAAAGTATGGTTATACTTAAATGTTCTAGAGGTGGAGAAATGCAAATTCCTCCAGTGACCCCCTGTATAAAGAGCTGACCCAGAAATTTGGATACAAATGTTCCTTTGCAGTGTTAGAAATCTGTTCTCTGTCCTTTATCTTGGGGCCACCTGTGAGTCAGTGGTGTTAGGAATTAAACGACATGGATGTAATCAAAACAGAGTGCAGATCTCATGTGTGGATGAATGAAAACTATCATTACAGTCAAAATCAATCAATGGTTATGGCACTGGTTTTGGAGTATTTTGTATCAGTCCATTATCTTGTTTCCTACATTCAGCAATACTGTTACAGTCAGGGGAAGTAACTTAATAAGGATTTGTAATGTGATTCTCTAACAAAATAATACCTGTGCTATGGTGTGCATCCCCTGAAAAAAAATTTCATTCATTGGCCAGTTCTTATCAAAGACAGTGGCGCTTCTGAATGTTTCAAGGGAATTACTAACTTTAAAATGGACAGAGGCAATCAGTATGTTCATAATATTTTAGCTATTCCTGATCTGTCTTTTCCCAATAGCTCTTTTGAGGACACAAGGAACAATGGACTGATAGAGGGTAGGAAGTGCAGCACAATATAAGAATTGAAAGTAAATTTATATTTTAAATAAGTCCTTGATGCCTAGAAAGGTTACCTAGAACAGAGGCTATACAGTGTCAAAGGAATAAAGTAGGTATTTATTGAAAAGGCCTTCAAAGGATACACCTTGGGCAGAAGAAGAGCCTGGCCATGGCTCCACACAAGATGGACACCGAGTCACGATTTTTCACACTTTTATAAGTTTTGGTGCATTTGCATATTGAGGTTAGTTGCCCAGTTACAGCTTCAGGTTATGAAGTCCCATTCTCCCAGCTTGCTCTCCTCAATTTGCTGTTGTTTATACTTTTTAGGCCTGAAGTATGGTGGCCTGGGGTCCCAGGGGTCTGTCCGGACCCCTAGGCAGCCGCTGCCGTGGGTGTCCCAGATAGCGCTGTGCAAATCAACTCAGCCTTTCTGGGCCCCCCGGGCTAGCTCCCAGCTGCAGGCAACTTAGCAAGCAACTCTGATGTGATTTCAGCTCTTAGTGAATTCAGCTCTTAGTGATTTCGCTCTGTGCTCTCAAGGGCCTCTGGCAGACGCAGGGATAGAGAGAGAAGTCTCTATGGAGTTCCACAGCAGTGTCTTTATGGCAGCTCCTGTGAAGGTTTCCAGTGACAGCTCTTCTGCCAAATTGGGCAGAGATGGGGGTTTATGTAGGATACTGGGGTGCTGGAAATTGTCCAATGGCCAGGGTTGAGGAGAATATGACCTACAGCCTTACAGAGAGATAACAAGGGTATGAGGGCAGAAGAGGGGCTACTTTGGTCCGCTCATCATGACTCTGCATTTCTTATCTTAGGCGAGTGACAGCCAGGGGGGCCTTGCAGGGCCTCTGCCTGCTACACTGAAGCTGCAACAATGTCCTTGGTTCTCGGGCTGGAAAAGGATTGTGTTGTCTAACTAAACTGTGAGGAGAACTTGCTAACACTCTGTTTGAAGTTCAGAGTTACATACTAATGCTGTACAGAATCTGGAAAATAGGAAAGCTAAAACTTAAGGCATTATCCTCAATGAAAAGAATGGATGAAGCAGTTTGATCCAGCAAAAGTAAGAGCATGGACATGGTAACGTTCTATACTACTTCAGCATAGATAATAGCACTTTGATGCAGAGCTAAACTCTAGTGATGCACAGTTATAAACTACAGCACAAACTATATGCAGAAAACAAAAAAAGAAAAAAAGAAAAAAAAAGCAATTAGTATACAGAAATAGAGAACTTGTGAGAGCCCACTGTTAGCTGAAGCACAAGAAGGGCATGACAGTTCCCTTTGGCTCAGAGGGCAACAGAGGAAATGAGCATGCAGGACCAGCTCAAGCTAAGATTTTAGGAGGTTGAAGGGGATACAGATGCCATCAGGCAACGGTTTTGGTTACACTTCTATGTTTGCTGCATCCTACGCATTTCTTTCAGTCTTCCACTGTTTTTCACAGACTCTTCTTTTTCAATCCCTCAGATTTCTCTATGTCCTTTGATTTTTCCTGGTTCTTCTCTTCATCCCTTTTCCTCCCTTTTTCTGTGATTGTAGCTCCTTTTAATGCAATCCACAGTTATGTTGTTCCATGCTGCTTTCATCTGCAAAAATTATGTTGAACAATATATAAGCTGGTAATTCTGACTGAGCCCTTAACTGTCCAGGCTACCATATGATATAGTTTTCCTCATACATTGCTTCTGAGTGCTACCTAGGCCATGAGCTGCAGCAGTACCTTTTGCCTTAGATTTTCCATCGTGCTTTCTAGAAAACACTATGCTTCTGAAAAAAAAAAAAAAAGAAATTGACATTTAATTCCATTGCATTCTAAAGGTCCACTCTAAAGACCATGGATTGTGTGATTTTCCAGTGGTTCATGCTTTCTCATATCTGAAGAAGCCTTCCATGTTTACTCACAGATGGAACAGCTAGCAAAATAAGCAGAAACAAGCAAAGTAGGAAGTACCTACTTATCCATTAATGTCTGAATTCATCCATGACTATGGATCATTCCTTAAGCACAGGTCAAAATGAATCAGCTGTATCTGGCTACATGTAGCTTTTCCAGCAAAGCAAAGCACACCTTTTATTCTAGGAATTTTTTTAAACTTCTGTTGTTCCTGATCTCTTCTATTTTGTTCCCCAGTCTATTTCTGTAGAAGGAAAAAAGGTATCTTTTTCTTAACACTGAAATTGGGTTTTATAGACAGACCACTTACATTTTTAACATGCATACCCATTTATCAAGTGGTTCTATCCATTTAATGTGTTTTTATCCTAACCAGACTGTCCCAGCAGCTTATTTGTTGTTTGGTTTTGTGTTTCTTTACCACCCCCTTTTCAGAGTTGAAAAACTCATTTATTCCAAGTGATAACCATTTCTTAGTTAAAATTTGTTTCATTGAAACTAGTACAGAGCCATGTAATTTCAAGTAGATTTTATATAGTTACCAATGTAATTGGAGTTAAACACTTACTTGAAAGAAGAGTCAAAGACCTCTGGGTTGTGGCATATTTTCCAATATCTCTGCATCTGTTTCAGAGGTATTTATTGTACCTTTTGTGTTAAAGAGAGTCAAGTAATGTAAATTCCTGTGATAACAGTAACGGTTTCTTCTCTAACTGGTTTAACAGGTGTGCGATTATAATAGAGAAGCTGATAGTGATCCCTAAAACCTCCTATGGCAAAAGACCTCTGGAACTTTTTAAGTTATGCTGATTCCACTGTTTATAGCGGGTGTTTGAAGGTGAGAAGCATCCTAAGGGTGAATAAATGTGGGGTTTTTCTCTTATGGGATCCGGTTCGAAAACAACTTGAGAACTAAACCACTAGGGTCACTTTTATGTGATATTAGCATGCTATTTTATTGAAGAGAAGACAGTGAACTGCAAGGATTGTATTACCATTGCCTTGTCTAGTACAGAAGAAGAAACTTAATTCCTTACTTTTTATCTTCCATGAATCTTTACTTGGCTGCTGTGGAGTGTCCCAGCAGGAGAGGTCTTGCTGCAGGCTGAGGCTGCCAGTGAGGTGCATGCACTGGGGACTTCTTCATATCCTGTGACCAAAGCTAAATGAAGCTTACATTTTACAGCAATTCTTACAGTCTTCCCTTCTACATGATTTGGCTACAAATCCTCCCCAGTGCTAGGGATTTCCTTTAACTTTTGGCATGAACTAGGGATAGGAGAACAAGCTAATACGATGTAATAAATAACTGTGAGTATCTTGTGGGCATTATGTGCATTTTATGAAGTTTTGCTGTTTGGGCATTTTTTTATATATATTTAACCTTAGTGTTACAACAAGTGAAATCAACTGTAGAGGTGGTAATGGTCAGGAAATGGGATTTCCTTCTTGCTTCTTATCAGCTGAATATAAGGTTATTCCATTTTAAAGAAGGATTCAAAGTTAATTGGGCACCTTTACCTTTCCAAAGGAGGTATGGAGCTACTAAAGGGAATAAAGGGTCCTGATAAGCTAGTTCAGAGAAAAAGGGAATGACATCAGTATTAGCCTCAGCGATAAGATTTGGCTTTTGAAATTTGATGATGTATGAATATTTATTAAGCTCCAATTAAGAAATAAAAGGACAGACTGTATTTAGAAAGGAAAGAAAAAATAGGTGAGAGACAAAACCAAAGATGCCTTCATAAGCCACACAACTGTGTCATTCAGTAATCATCACAGTCCTCTATGGCCTCATAATCAGGTACACCTGAGGCACAAGTTGGCAGTCCTTCAGGGTACAAAGCATGAACAGAGATGCAGTTTACTTTGACTGATGCCAGTCTTTCATCATTTCTGTGAGCAAAGATCTTCAATATTCAGTGGCAGCCTTATCCTCAGCACTAAATAATTTCTTAGGAACTCTCCACAGAATGTCAGCCTGAGACTTCTGCTCTACTCAAAAGGTGTAAATTCTTCCCCTCATCCCCCTCATCTATTTTATTATCTTAATTTCTTGCCTTTGTGTTGCAATTTAGGAATGGTACTCCCTGATTTACTTCTCCCACTGAGATTTTCCAAACCAAACTTGCTTGCTTCCCCTGCCCTGGGAGAGTGGCCGGAGAGAAGAACTGGGAGCACACAAGACAAAGATCGTGGGTTGAGATAAGAAAACAAACAATAATAGCAACAATATTAATAACAAAAGTATACAAAAAGAGAGAATGATCCACATGCAAGAATGTTTACTGCAGGGCCTGGCCTAACCTGACCACAGCCACATTTTTCCCAACCGGAAAGGAATGCCCTTCATAGAAGCGAGAGACAGTCCCTTTTCCCTGCCCCTGATGGTGACATAAATTGGTATCAAATACAGAATGTCTTGCCCATGCCCCTTTCCTGCTGATCTGGGCCAGAACCATTATATTTTGCAATCTCCCTGGATTTCTTTTTTATATGTTTTGCTGAATTGCCCTTTAAAATGAAAGGCTAATAGCACTTACTGGAGTAGGCATGAAAATGCAGGCAGGCACTTGTGTTATCTATGTATGTCATTTTGCTGATAAAACTCAGAAAAGATCCATGCCTTATATACTGTCACTACCAGACAACTCCTAGGAGTGCTTACCTGACAGAGAACAGAAGGAATTGAAGCTCTAAGAGACACAGAATAACGAATGTACTGTGCTCAGGAGAGTTTCCCAAATCCAAAGTTCCAGTGTATTTGTAACCATCCAATATTATTCTCCTCCTGCGTATAATTTCAGATGTCAAGATTTTTCAGTGAGTCTGCAGAAGTTTGCGCTAACAGGTGAGCAGCAAAAATAGTTTGATCTCATGTAAACAGTTTTCAAATTAAGAAGAATTAAGTCTATCAAACTAGTTAGATATCTAAATCCTTTTCATGTCAATTGAAAATTTGGTGCTTGGACTAGATTGGACCAGCAGAAGTCCTGTGTATTTCTGCTCCATGAATTGCACAAGTACTTTAAGAAAACATTGTTTGGAATGAGCAATGTGAATTATTCTCACTATCTAAAAGATTTTGTATGTGTAATTTGATGACTATTTGAGAATATGTCAAAACTCATTTATGTTGAAAATGCACCTGAGTATAAAGAAAACAAATTTATATTGGAGTTCAACTAAGGAAAACAAACTTTCTTGTCTGAAACACATTTTAGTTATAATATTAAACCTTTTTAAAGCCCAAAAATGATAAATTATAGGAATAAAAAGGAGTTGTATTTAGATTTCTTTTTTAAACAGCCTTACAAAACATACAGTTTAGCAAGAATCTGTAACTCAGGGACTAGATAAGTGGACTCAGACAACTGTATAACTGAGTTTACAGCTTGGAGGCTGTACATCAGACAGAATAACAGGCATAAATCACACCGTGTGTTCATTGAGATTGGTGAGAGGAAGAACTAGCACTTCTCCTTTCCCCTGTGGCCAACTCAGCTCTAGAACTGGGATCTGATTTAAATACTGCCTCCCTCTAGCGTTCATTTACAGTTAAACTTGTAAAGTGCACGGTTGAAAAAATATTTCTTTTTTTTTAATTTTTTTTTTTTTCTGGCAATACATCAGAATATTCCTCTATAAGATCCATGACTCTGTCTCTGTTCGAAACTGCCCACTGCAAACCTCCACTCATACATTATTCTAATGCAGCATAAGGAGCTACAGCACTGAGACAGCTGAACTCTGTTTCTACTGCAGTATGAGTCACTGTGATGCAAAAGATATAAATTGCTGAGGATGTTTATTTTTTCTTCTGGAATATGGTTTTTAATGAGAACATGCATTTTCCTGGAGAATGTACTTGCATTCAAAGGAGTGGAGTAAAAGTCATTTTACAAACCAGTTTTAGATTATCACTCTGTGGCCATGGTAAATCAGCCCCAAGTAAATGCAATTTTGTTCAGTAATGACATATTGAGGAAATTATTTAAATTATTTGGTGTTGTAAAATGCAGGCGAACCCAATGGGAAGAATGATGATGTCTGACTCCAGTTCAGAAGGCTGAATGATTTCTTTATTATAACTATGCTAAAATACATTAATATACTATATAAAGGAAGAAACGAAAAACTACATGCTACTTTCTCTAACTACCATATCTAACTAACAACTCGTGACCCTGTTTGCAAGAGTCCAGACCCAGGTGGAGCTGATTGGCCACCAGGCTCAAACAATCCTCACCAGAATCCAGTCAAGCAATCACCCCAGGTAAACAATTCTCCAAACACATTCCACATAGGAAAAACAAGGAGCAGAAATAGAAATTGTTTTCTCTTTCTTTCTCTCTGTGTACCTCTATGAAAAATCCTGAGAGAGAAAAAAATGTGCTTGCCACAATTTGGGGGTTTGGGGATCACAGAAAATAGTTGTGTGGCTCACCTTGTCTGTCTTCCTGCCTTAAATATCCCCTGAACTCCAGAGGTTTCAAAGGTGTGATCAGTAGTTAAGTGAATGCCTAGAGATTAAATTCGTAGTATTTTCTGAAGTGACATATAAAAGACATGTGAGATTGATTGCCCAGTAAGATTCTATAATTTTATTGTTCTGTGATGCACCTTTTAAATGTTTCATTTCTTGGGGTTGTGGGGGTTTTGACAGGAAGTTTTGGGAAAAAATAAAATTCCCACCTATTCACTGATGACACCCAGTTGCTGAAAATGGAAAGATTTATTTGCAGCATTGTTTGTGCTGTGACTTGTGGCACCTTTGTAAGATGAGGTATAAGCGTCGGGAGTAAACAGCAGTAACATAAATATCTGTGTGGAAAAAGCTAGGAAGTGATGTGAGGAAGTGAATTTCAAAAGTCATGCTAAGGTTAACAGAAACCATTGAAGTTTAAGTCTTTGTAAGAACATGATATGTAGTGTTTCTCAGTAAGAAACTATCTCTTATATTCGGAACTGTTGGCCAGCTCTGAGTTTCTACCTCTTTGTCAGCATTAATTCTCTACTTAGAGTGGATGTTCTGTAAGGCCTGGAAGTGCCAGCTACAGAAAAGATGCCAATCTATTCCTTAAATGTTGGTTTGATAGAGTAACTAATATTTCAGGCTCCATCTCTGCTGCAGTTAGTGACTTCCTTTCTGCTGAAAGGAAACTCTTTCATTGCACAAGGCTGTTGCAGCATTGCAACACTGTTCAGCTGGGGTGGGGCAGGTGCCACGGGCTGGGGCTTCTGGGGTTGTCTTTTGAGGCTTTAGGCTGCTTTGAACTGTTTTGTTTTGTAAAGCAATTCTTGTAGTCTGATTTTATGCTGGTAGCTGTCAGGTCTCTTGATTAGAGAAATAGGGGTGTTATTCGATCAACAAGCATCCACAATAGCCTAAATAAATGACTAAGTAAGGGTTGTGCCTCGTCCATTTATCACACAGGGAGACAAAAGTTACACAGGGTGAATGAGCTTGGGAAGAGCTTGTCTGTATTCACCTCAAAACCTATTTTGATAGTTTCAAACTCCTTCAAATTATTTTTGAAGGAGTAAGTACTTAAAAAAACCTAAACCCAAACAAAACAACAAATATACACACACACATACAAACCCATTAAAAAATAACCAACTGAAAGATTAGGTCTAATTCAGCAATAATTTCCTTTATTATTTATTGATAATATTGTTGAGATATTATTTCAGTTTGAGACAGTAAAGACTGACAGGCATTCATCCTTTTATAGAGATGAAACTGAATCACAGAGAGATTTAAGTGATTTTATCAAGGGGATGTAGAAAGATAAGAAATTAATTTGAAGACACCACACAAAGATTACTTGTTTCTCTTCACTGCTTCAATCAAAGCCTATCCATGGTGGACTAAAATCAAGGCTATTAAATTGTTATGCTTCAATTACTATGCAGCAGGAAAAAGTTGTTACCCTTGTGATCTGGACAAAACAGAGTGCCCTTCCAGCAGAGGTAGCTCAATACTGAATCTTCTTTTTTGTTGGTTTAGGAAGTATCAAGATGTAAAATTTCTAAGAACAGGGTAGTGGATTTATTTTCATTGGTGTAAAAAACATTTAAAAATTGCAGTATTCTGGATACCTCAAATATGTTACTGTCTAGTCCCAAGTTTGGATCACTTACACTGACACATGGATGCTCTGCAGGCTA
Source organism: Vidua macroura (assembly GCF_024509145.1). Lineage (NCBI taxonomy): Eukaryota > Metazoa > Chordata > Aves > Passeriformes > Viduidae > Vidua > Vidua macroura. The sequence goes on from NC_071611.1 coordinate 63,492,091, forward strand.
TTAAGTGATGTGAGGGAAGCAGGTAGAACTCTTCCAGCAGAGTAGCAATCAAATTAAATTGCCATCTCCATTTCAATGCATCACATGGAAGATCAGAGCTGCTGGCAAGGCCAACACAAGCACAAGAAATTCACCTTCATTCCAGAAGAAAATGGATGGGTTCTTCAGGACACAGATCTGCAGGGGCTTGCAAAAAAGGCAATTCACTTCAGATCTGTTCCCTGAACTAGAAAGAAGAGGCTAACAGAATAACCAGGGGTAAATTACATTGGTGCTGTCTTTTACTCTGCTTATTGCGGCTGTAAGAGACAAGGCATCGCACCTGGGCTGTACTGGGAATTTTTTATAATAGTGAGCTGTTATTACATTTTAATAAGCTTCACCACCCAGTTAGGATCAGCCTTGTCAAGCCCATATAAATTATTTGACTAGAAGAGGAAAAGGAACAAGGGAATCATGATTCCTGTAATTTTGAATGCCACTGATGGTGAAACTGGTTATAAAACCTGAAGTCCAGAAAGCAGTGTGCACTACAGTTGTAAAAATCAGTGCTAACCTGACAGTATTTTACAAGCTGCAGTGGTTTTTCTGGTTTGAGTTGTTTGGTTGGGGTTTTTTGGTTGTTTTTTTTCTGGTTGGTTGGTTTGTTGGTTGATTGGTTTGGGGTTTTTTGTTGTTGTTGTTGTTGTGTTTTGGTTTTGTTTGTTTGGTTTTTTGTTTGTTTCTTTTTTTGTTTCTGCCCAATATGTTTATCAATGCTTTTAAAGGGAAGAAATTGGTAATGGAAGCTCTGATCTCTCTCCCTCACAACACATTTTCTTTGTGACACTTTTGTGTGTGTATGCAAACTACTAGAATGTTTTTACCACAACAAGATCAGTTGCCAGTGTCCAAAATAAAACTAATAAAAATTCAGGCTTAGCTGATCATAGCCTCCACCTGCAATATCCAACAGTCGTACAAGGAGTTAGTTTGAGTCAGTAATGCCACTTGTGAAAGACCTTTTACTTTATAGAACTAGTTTCTGCAAAATATTGAAGTATGATAGCTTTTTCCTGAAGGATGAGACTGTTTCTCTCCCTGCATGCTCCTTAGTGAGCCATTATTGAGCTTGGGTGCCATAGCAAATGTAACACCAGTACTGCAGTTTTAGGAACTTCTACCTTGGGTTTTCTGGACAGTGCACTTTGTGTTCTTAATTTAATACAAGTTGAGACTAGACAGGGTAACTGCTTTTGACATGGAAGTTAATTTGCTTCAGGTCTTGCTCTGAGCAGTCTTGATATGAGGACTTTGTTCAAGGCATGGGGCATCATGATCACCACATAATGTCTAATCACAGACTTTGTTAACATCTTGGAATTTCAAGACCAGCTTATAATCATTTGTACAATTGTAAACTTTTTTCTTTGTTTCCTTTCACATACTTTTGAAGGCATTTTTGCTCTTTCTCTTGTGAAATTTAAATGTCTCTCACATTTCTTGTCTTCTCTACATGACTCTATTCTTCTTTGACGACTAAAATTGTAGAAAATACTAAATTAAAATAAAAGAGCTATGTCTTGTGAGAAACAAGATTACCTTCTGGTTTACCTTCTGGTGTGCTAGGGAAGATTGCAGGTTCAAAGTTTAAAGAATGCTGCAGGGTTTATCTATCTATCTATCTATCTATCTATCTATCTATCTATCTATCTATCTATCCACCTATCCCCTTTTGGCTAGCAGAATTTCAGTTCAGGTGAAACTTAGAAAAGTTCTGGATTTCTCACTAGGAATATTTTCCTGGTTTATATTTTTTTCCTGGTGCCATGCCCTGTAGAGGATGCAGGTCGATTGTTTGAAATGTTTCCTGACAGGAAGTTTTTGTCACAGGAAGCTCCTCATACTGCAAAGGCCCAGGTCAGAAGGTGGGGATATTGCCACTGCTGGTGATAAGGCTTCAGGAGAAACACAGTTTCTCTGTGTTACACTGGTGCTATCAAAAATAAAATCTGGACACTTAATTCTAAACAGATGCTTAAGATTTGACTAGGAGACAAAGACAAAAGAAGTACAGAAACACAAAAGAATATGCCAAATACACCTTCCACATCACTTTGTTTTTTTTTACGGTAGATTAAGTGGTTATGAACAAGAAAACCTGTTAGCACGAAGGGCAACCACTTAAAAAGGACCCAGTTACTTGTCTTAAACACTGTCAAGGTCCCAGTAGGAACTTGCTGTAAAATAAGCCACCACATTGGGAAATTGAGGTAAGCACAGAAGGGAGAAATTTGTTTCAGAATGGCACTAATTCCAGGCCTGTCAGAGAGGAGGTCTGGTTCCCACATCCTGGGTAGTGCATCCAGACAAAAATTCCCACTGTGGCAAACTGCGTGAAAGGAAGCAAATGCACATATGCCTGTCTCCAGTCAAACAGATATTACCATAAGTTATGGGGCATGTGCGACCATCAGTGACCACCGCAGCACCTCCCCTCCTGCTGTATGTGGAGTTTTGGCTGGGCAAGGCCAGCTCAACTGATGAGCCTCAGGTGTTAACTAACCAGAGAGCCTTTGCTAAATGTAGGTCCTGATGTGTGAAGGTCCCACCAACCATTGGTTTCAAAAGAGTGGTGTGAAGCCTCTGAGGATATGCCTGACAAGTGTCTTTTTAGGAAATAATCTCTCCCCTCCTAGTAATATTAATAATCTTAGAAAAGAGCCTGACCCTGCTTCCTTTTCCCCCAGTGGGACAAGACGAACTCTACCATGACTGTTTCTATCCATTAAAATGTTCTGTGTTTTGTCAGTGTAATAGGAGTATGTTTTTTGTTACAATGAGTGATCACATCTATAATCAACTGAAAGTATATAGATAACACCTAAAAGGAAAAAGTTATTTTGTGCATGTGATATCTGCTACTACTTAACCAAAATGCTGGGGTGGGGAGGTGGGTCTTTATTAGTAATTTTTCTCCCTTTGCTATTTTTATGCACAGGTTTGATCATAAACTGTAAAATAAGACCTCTCTGACACTAGAGATAATCCTGCTTCATCTATGTCTTGTTTTATGATGTCTCTTTGGGGAAAAGAAAAGGTATTGAGAAAGTTTGCAGGGCAAGGATGTTTTCAAATGTTTGAAAAGAACCTGATGGGATTTTTTTTTTCTTACATATTTGTGAATTATTTTGAGACTGATGTTCCTATGAACAATATGTAAAGCAAATTTGTATAGATAATTTGAAAGGATTAAAAGAATAATAATGTTTGTCCTGTGGAAACAAATTTACTTTTGTTAGTGAAAGGCAGTGGATATAAACTCAAAACAGACATTTCACCTTTCTCACCTTGACCAACAGTCCTTCAACACCATGGACATATTTGTAGAGGAAAAAACAGTGTTCAGCAGCAATGATGGAACCTTTGTTTTTGCAACGGGTCAGGCTATAATAAATATTGCTTGATTTTAATGTGCCTAATCTGTATACTTCTGAGAAGAAATATGCTTCTTTTCTTTACACTATCTTCTGTTCCTCTGAAATGTTTGCTTTGGCTTTCTAGAGAGTACACACACACGGACACACACAGACATACACAGACATGTGCACACACATGCAGGAAGCCAAATAATGCCATACCATTTCCTGAAGAAATGTAATTTGATTATTTTCAAGTCTTACAGCAGAAGCTAAGAACAACAGAGATACAAGCAATTGAAATTTGAGGCTAGTTCAAATTCCTGGCCATTTGCAAAGATTATTGCCTCTCTCAGGTGCATACATAGGGATTCATTTGACAGATAACCTCAAGAACACTTTTCTATACAAGGTGATTTCCAAACACAATTAACTTGCAAATAATTCCTGAATGTTAATGAAATATGGGAATTAGACTGATGGCACCAGAGAATATAATTTTGCTGGTGTGGATCAGGTTTTGTCCCTCTTAGTTGTCAGAAAAGATACCGTTACAATGAGTGTATACAAAGAAGAACAATTTTTGCAGTAGATGTGTGGAGAGGGTCTTCATGGATTCATTATTCCTACTGAACTATTGAGAGCTTAGATTTGCCTTAGATCATGGCCTATATTTTACATGTGAAGCAAAGCTGCTTTCTAAATGTAATGAAGATTCAACCTTTTTACTACATTAAGACATTCACTAATTATATTTCTCTCTAACAACCTCTCCAGCACTGAACTGAGCTTACCCTTCATGGATGCTGAAATTTCTTTAACCTTCGGGTAAAACATTCTTTTTCTACCTCCCCACAATACGAACAACTATTTTATTTTTTATAACTAGGCAAACCCTGATATTTGACATAACTCCCTGATAGCTGCTGCAGCGCTTTTAGGGAATGTGGAATGATATTCCAGCATGAAGGATCTGTTTCTTCCTCACGGTTGTGCGTACATCTATGCACAACACACATTAACACAAAAGTAGCACCAGGCTTTCCGAGCCACCTACATAAACCATTTGGAAGGTAATTGTATGGACCAGGAACCACAGCTGCCTTCCCTGCAGTAAAACAAAGGATTTACAGCTTTATTGTCAGAGGCTAAAGGCCAGTGTCCATGAAGCTGTCTAACACACAGCTATCACTCAACTTTCAATTTTGGATGAATAGCCTTGGGAAAATGCTTCTTCATAGGGCAAGTAATAAGAGATAGAAGACTTTCTTTTTCTCAGGTAAAAAAAAAGGCAGTGTGGAACAGATGCAAGGAACACCAGATAGAGAGAGCTCAATTGTAAGGCTTGGGGAACAAGTTTTATTAACTTTACATGAATAGCACCTGTTTCCTTATGCACTGCAGAGTGTGTAGGAGGAGTTATCCCAGTGTGTAGTAAAAATCAGTCTCTTTTTAGAAGACCAAAGAATGTAAAGAATCTAGTCAGAATGGTAGCAGACTTGCAGGCTTGCAGGGGATGAATTTATTTTACTAGGATTACTCATATAAATGACCTAAAAAGAAAGAAATTATTACATGAAAACTCTGTAAGCATGATTCATTATTTAAATTCAGAGTGAATCTGAGTGTTTCTAGCAAGCTTAACTAAGGAAGTTGCACAAAATGGTCAGAAAATCATCAGGAAAAGAAGTAAATATTTCAGGTGAGCAATTTTTATTATTAACAAGAACATAAAGTCTGTAGAATCCTGCCAAAATCCATGGGATCTTCTCAGAGATCCTAAAAGCAGACTTGGACCCTAAGTGTCAGGGCAAGAAGCTGAACATGTTAAATAGTTGTATTAATTAATTATTTTATTCCTGATAATCAGTTCGCAACGGTTTTATTAATGAGGATGCTACTGAACTATGAAGAGTAAAACAATGAATTTAAATGAATGAGGAACCTACTGTTGGCTTTTCTAGCAGTAACTGTCCCAGAGGTTTTTAGCTTACCTGACTGGCTTCAAAGGGATGGAACATGACTCTGACATTTTGAATTACAGGCAAACACATTTGCTATATTTCTTGCCTAACACAATTCTAGTGCACAATACAGTGCCACAAGACATAAACAAAAGAAAATTGTAAAGTATTTGTTCACAACAAATGTTTCTGGAACCTTTTATTTCTCTGAATTGTGTCATAGGTCTTTTAAGCAAAGGACAGGGGAGCTGGCTGTAGGTATGGAGATGGGAATTATTTGGAAGTCAGTGTCGTTTTTATTCTCTATTGCAGGCCCACAATTTCCAGTGAAGAGTTCAGCAGGGTACCTTTTTGTCATTGTCACCTTTGAACAGGAGGTCATGTACTCAGTCATATTTTTTTTCGCCTGTGATAGTGTCCAGGGTTTTAGGTTATTATCATAAGGGCAGTAACCTTAGATATCTAATCCATTTTGTGCCATGTAATATTGAAGGAAAACCTGTGTGAACCCTCAGCTGTACAGACTAAAACAACATCACTTTTCCATTGATCAAAAAAGTTTGTTTCTTTATTTGTGCATAGGTGATCTTATACTCAACAGTTTGCCCTCCTTGTTCACAAAGATTGAGTGCTGAAGGTACTAAAAAAAAGAAAAAAGTTCTGCCCCTTCTCTTGAGGGAGCTTATCCCAAGCCTTAAGAAATAAAGGAAATCTTGCAGCAAGTTGTGTGGCTTTTGGAGATACTCTAGTACTCAACAGTTGAACAAATTGTCTTTACTACAGGTTGTCAGAGACTGAAACAGTTCTGCCTCAAACATTGATATAAAATTTTGCTCATTAAAACAAAAACTGCATGAAGAAGCTACAACCAAAGAAGCCTCCCTGAAGACACTCATTTGGAACTTTGGACTGAAAGTCAAACTGCTGAGATTAGATAAAGGGAAACCCATTCTTCAATCATCTGAAACAAACAAGTAAACAAGGAAAAGAATGTGAGCCAAACTCAGCAGCCCTACTAAGAATCATCTCTGGCTTGCTTTGGAGTGGGGAAGGTTTTAGCCCCCAGACCCGTTTGCTGGGAGCAGGTTTCCACAGATTTCCTCCCCCCCCTCCCCCGAAGCGAGGTGGGGGAAGGAAGTTTGGGTGTGCTGTAACCTCTGCTCAGGGGCAGTGAACCCATCATCTGTTACACAAATTGGTTATGGAACCCCCAACACTGGGAATGCCACATCTATGGGACATTCACATGAGGGGCAGCTGAGGGGATGTCAAAGACCCCCTGAAGTGCCCCCCAGAGTCATCCTGAGGCCTTGCACCATAGGACTGCATGTGATGCAAAAGATGTGGAGTCTCTTTTAAGAGACAATGGCAAACTCCCTCCGCCCAGGGAGGGGCCTGGATTTTCCTACTAGCCAGAGTGTACATTGACCCATCCAATCCGTGCTTTTTGGGGGTCCTTCACCACCAAGGACAGAATCAATGGAACATCACTGGGATCCACAGAGTGGTGATATTTTCCTTATTCTGTCTCTATCAACCCCCTTCTGTCCCCCCACCCCACCCCAACTGTTGTGGTTTGGTTTTATTTAGTCAGTTGTTTTATTAATGTTAGGTTTGTTCCTTGTACTCCCCCATTTTTCCCCTCACAGTGGTTTGTTCCAAGTTGTTTACCCCGAGAGTTCCTGCCACTTGGATCCCCAGTTACCTGTCAATCTTCTCATCTCTCCCTGTTTTCTCCTTATTTGGTCCCATCAGTCAGGGTTTGTTCACTCCCTGTCGGGTGTCAATCCTGTAACCACCCCCAGCTTCTTCAAGAAAGTTCCGTATCATATATACCTTAGCCTTTCTATTTGTCCCCGGACTTCGTGCCCACCTCTGTTATGTTATCATTGGTTGTTATAATCGATGTCATCCCTCTCTCATTTGTCCCCGTTGGGCGAAACAGGTTTACACCCCTGTCCACCCACTCCCTATTTAATCTGCTGCCATGTTTTGTCTCTTTGGCATTTGTCACTGCACCCAGCCTGAGAGCTCTTTGTTCCTGCCCCGCCTGGGGGAATAGAAGTTCTTAGGACTCGCAAACAAAGTGTCCTTCTCTCGTCCCTTCGTCTCCTCTGAGTGTGTGAAGCCGCCAAAGCTGCGTTACCCACGCCGCAGGGCTCAGCATTACCAGGGAGGCAGATGCCAATTCCCTGGAGTGCCCGCACACACGTGGCGGCCACCCAGCCTTACACAGGCAGTGCTAGCCAGCGCTTCTCGACTGCTTGAGGTTGTAGCAGGCAGCCACTGCACCCAACCTATTTCCTATTTCTTTCTTTCTCTCTCTCTCTCTCTCTCCAACCCCATATTTACTAGTAAATAAAACCCATGCTATTATCACTGGCATATGGGCTCTTTTGCACCTTAACTCGGGCAGAGGTATTTCTAAGAACCTCAGTAACCCAATCACAATGCAGTTGTGTATGGGTCATGTGGCACCTCAAGAGGAGACCTCAACAATTGCATCCTCTGTTTACAGATGAGGTTTCAAGAAAATCGATTTATTTATGTGATTGTAAGGAGGAGGAAGTTGTTCTGCTAAGATGAAAGCCTCCAAGGACCTGTCTTCTTTTTTGTGCTTAAAACACCTCTTACATACCAAAAACAATAGCAACTTACTGTTATAAACCTCTCCCTTTAATAAGCAGGATCATTAATTTCTGCAGTGAAAATTTTGTCACATACTCTGACTTTGCATGTGAGAAGTGTCAATCTCTGATGTACACTTGCTTTCCTTGTTAATGCAGATCAGCAGCTGAAATTTGGAGGTTAATCAGTTTGAGGAAGGGGCAGCAAAGGGTTGTGGTCTTCTGACCAGCAGAAGCCAGCTGAGTTACGAGGGAGCTATTAGATTGCCTTTGCCAGGCTGGTTGTAGGAAATAACAAATATGTTTGAATAATGAATATCTTTGTTGGAAGCAAGCCAGAAAAAAAAAGCTAAATTAATTGGACAGCTTTTTTTTTTTCTGGGTCCTGGTAATGAGGACTTGAAAGGATGAGGATTTGAAAAGACCCTTGTTATTGAAAGATAGTGCTCTATCTTTTTGCTGCAATACCTGACACTAAAAATGATGCATGTTGACTCAATGCTTTCCAGTGACATATTATGTCAGGATAAAATAACAAAAATTTTGGCTATCCTACTTTGAGTCCACCATACTCATTCTGCCTGCTTCAAAATCTGGATATAAATCCTATTCAATCAATCCATTTCACTAACCCAACTTCTAGCTAAACCAGCCTAGCCTTTACTGGCAGATGATGATTGTTTACATTACCTTTGACTATCTTGCCAAAAGAAGAAAACAAAAGAGACATGACTGAGATGAAAGCAGTTTGTTTGCATTGCTAGGAGAAAAGGAAGTTGCATTTACATTACTTCTGGTGGGTCAGGGGTGTTTTTATATGTTTTGTCACAGTGAAAACTGACAGGTATTTCTGAGTCTGACACTCAAGCTCGCAAGCTGAGTGCTGTTATCATGAGAGGAAGAGCTGACAAAGCTTCTTCATAAACTGACTAATCAGAAGCCTGTGATGTGCATCTCAATGCATAATAATGAAGGTTTTAACAATTTTAATTTGATACTCTCAGTTGTGAGACATACACAGCTCTACTTATGAATGTGCTCTGGACAAGTGGGAGTTTATCACTCTTGTCTTTGCCTGACCTTGGTGCCCGGCAAGATAATGGAACAGATCGTCATGAGTGCAACCATACTGCATATACAAGACAATCAAAGGATCAGACCCAGCCAGCAGGGGTTTGGGAAGGGCAACCTGGCCTGCCTGACCAACCTGACCTCCTCTTATGACAAGGTGACCTGCCTGGTGAATAGGGGGAAGTTGGGGATGTGTCTACATGGACTTCAGCAAAGCCTTTGACACTGTCTCCCACAGCATTCTCCTGCAGAAGCTGGCAGCCCACGGCATGGACAAGTGCTCTCTTCTGTGGATTAAGAACTGGCTAGGTGGCTGGGCCCAGATTGTGGTGGTGAACGGTGCCACATCCACTTGGCAGCCAGACACTAGTTCTGAGTGCTGTGTCTTTAGCAGGACAGATCTGCCCAGTTCCAGATAAGCTTAAGTTTTTACATAATTTGAAAAGTAATCTCTGTTTCTCCAGTTGCTCTCATAGAGCACTAATATTTGATAAGAAATTGATTAATGTAGAATCATACAGTGGTCTGGGTTAGAAGGGACATGAAAGTTCATCTAGTTTCATTGTTTGCTATTTCTTTTGACTGTACATCACTCTACAAAGATTGTTTGCACACAGGTATCTTGAAATATAGGGCTCAACTTTATGTCTGCCCCTTGGCTGGATATCCAACGTCCTTCACAGGCGGAAAAAACACTAAAAAGCAAATGTGAAATCGCATACATCCAGTGTTTGTTTGAAGGTGCCTCTTTTGCTTTAGTATTTGAAAAAAGTCACAGAATTTAAAGATAGTTAGGAATAAGTCCTCCTGTCTACTTATTAATTATGCTTAATAAACTTCTCATAGTGGTAACTCAGTGCCACATCAATCACTACTGATCTTTGATGCAGCTGCCTGGCATGCAGACACCAAAGTGTCTCTTGAGAAGGCCAAATGGAAGGCTACTGCTGTATGTGGGCATCTTTTCCTTATCTGCTCTGTTCTCTCATAAAGAATCACTACAGGGGTAAGGAATCAGCTTCCCAATTGCTGTTCTTCCCTTATGTGTAAATGAGATGAATTAACAGATGGGATGAGCTTTCCAAAATTTCCACATGTATAGTTACTTATTTGTGAATCTCTATGGTCACAACAGTATTACAGTTTCTCCTACAGAACTGTAAGAAACACTACTTCATTCCAGGTGGGGGTGTCACCAAAATCCTCCGTAATCATCAGGATAAATAAGACTTTCTTAACACTGCTTTGTTAGTGTTATGGAGTAAGGCATTACTGTATTCTTGGTGAAGAGATGTGTGTGGCTGACAAAGTGCTGGCCTCCACACAGATGCCAATACAAAACTTCATCATTTATACATTTTTAGCAAACAAATTTATGCTGGTTCTAATTTGTATAATTCTTTTCATTAATTAATATTCTATCCTCTATTTGTTGTTGATTTCTCTCTTTTCATGCTAATTTTGTCCACACTCTTTAATCTTTTTATCATCTTTTTGTCAGACAGGTAGTCTCCAACTTTACAGGCCTTAATCTCCTCTGTATCTTCTGGTTACCCCAACATCCTTGAAGGGCCATAAATTCAAGGTCCCAGATGTTCAATCTTCAACTCCCTTTGGCTCTGTTTATTGAAGCTTGCCAGGGTTAGTTTTAGCGAACTTACAATTTTGGTGATTTTATAATATAAGTGATAATAAGAGCCTCTGAAAAAACTTTACTAGTACTGGCTAAAAGTACTTACAATTAATTTAAACAACAGATTAAAAATTATTCAGGAAAAATTACATCATTCCCAGCTGAGGGAAATAGGGCAGTTAGATAGGTCAATCTTTTTTTTTTTTTCTTTGAAGATATAATTTTGCTGTTAACATTATTTAGTTTTAGAATTATACTTCCATTATAGGTAAATGGAAGAATTTGCTCAGTCATTTAAACTCCTTAGAGGGTCTAGGTAAAGATCAGCTCTTCATAGAATTGCAGGCCTGAGTTAGCATGGGAGGATGTTATCCCACTGGTTTGTGTCCTCTTTTAAAGGTTTCATTTAGTAGACCTTGTACCACTAATGTTAAACCCGACTCTTAACAGCCCTGTACTGGGGCTGCCATCAGCTTTCACTTGCCTGGCTGAATCTCCTCATCAGACCCAGTGCAGTACCTATAATCTCATTCTTTCACAAATATGGGAAGGCGAGGAGTCTCACTACAGTATGATTTCACGTCATCACATAAACATGTTCTCTGCAACCAATTTAAAACATCCTGGTTTAAACCAAGGCTGGGCAAAAACTCAAGGGATTTATTCTGTCTTTAACAGTATATAGGATACAACCTCAAATAAAAATAGTTTTCTGCAGACACCCAGGCAATTAATTTCTTAGTAGCCAAAGTGCTCTTGGAAAAACTGAAAATCCAACAAATTGATCATTCAGTTGCTAGTCAATCAATAATAATAAATAAGATTTTGGCTCCCATCCCCAAGATGAGCTCAACTGGTTAGAGCATGGTGTTAAAAAAATCAAGGTTCTGAGATCAATCCCTGTATGGGCCATTCACTTAAGAGTTGAATTCAATGATCCTTGTGGGTCCCTTCCAACTCGAAATACTCCTTAAATTTGTGAAAGTATAGTTATCATCTGAATAAGGTCTTCTCATCCAGTTGAAATAGAACTATAAATGATGATTTATATGAAAAACTGGAGACTTTTTTAATATCAAATGAACATTTTGTAATTGATTATTTAACATTCATATCAGAATGCACTTATTTAAACCTTGAAAAAATATTTTTGTGAAGCCAAATGTGGACATTTTAAAAGCATTTATTTAGCAATAAACTTTGAAATTTGCCTTAATGTATAGATTTTATTTGTAAGCTGTAGGCATTGAATACCACTTACAGTGAAGCCTAAAGAGAGATCATAAATCTCTAGCAGAGATAATATTGCAATGGGAAAGGTACTGGGAAAAATTCTGTTAGCAATATGCCCCAGAGTTTTCTATGATTCTTTCAAAGCTCAGGCAATTTCTGTTGCCTCAATGCTTTCATGCATTCTGTTGCAGAAATGCTTTACATTTTTGCAGCAGAAAAACATCTATTTTCCAGGCTTTAATAAATCAAATCTTTCCTCTCTGTCTCTGATTGTACTTACAAACCAGTAGTACAGCTGTTTATCAACTTAAACCAGAGCTTGAGCTCCATGTGTGTAGATTTTTTTTTCTCCTATTAATATCTGTGCACTGCTGTCTCATCTTTCCGTTATGGATGTTGTGAGAGGGATAAATCTGAGCCTTTATTCAGACTGGCATTGTTAAGTCCCCTGGGCAACCAGTGTGACAGAGCCTGGAAGACTGAACTTCACAAGCAGCTATGGCATAGATGGATCCCTGCCTTCAGTCCTGCAGCTGGGAGGGGAGATATCAGCACCTGCAGTCTCACTATCTCCTCATCATCTGTCTCTCTAACACCATGTGCTATCCAGAAGAATTGCTGGAATAAGACCTTGGTTCGTTTAAACAGACATCGGGGAATGACTCCTCATCTTTTTCAAATTAGTCAACAGATTGCAGTTAAGGTAGTCAAAGTGTTTTACTGGATCTTAAATTTTGTTTTCTGTACTTCAGGTAAGAAAAACTTGAAGCTAGTTTGTAGAATCAAGCCTTTGTTCCTTGCTGATAAAGACATATCACTGGGGTTTTTTGAGTTTGCTTTTTCTTTTTATTGAATTTGAACATAGTGTTTTTGTTACCCTGACTTTCTGGAGGAGGAAGAGAAAATTGGAGTTTCTTGTACTCTGTGTCTGAGGTACTGATGAAGGTGCTGTGTTAGTACACTTGGAGGTAATGAAATGGATAAATGTATTAGTTGTTCAAACAGCTATAACTTTCTTTTTAGTATTTCTCTGATCCATGATTATTACAATTCTCTAATTTCAAGAATCAAATTTAAACCTTAACATCAAAATGACAAAAAAAAAAAAAAAAAAAAAAAAAAAAGAAGAAAGAAAGAAAGAAGCCTTGTTAAGAACCTCATCCTGTTGGAAAACTCCTGTCGTGCCTGTAGAAAGCAATGCTGTGCCAAGCAGAGGCAAACAAGCAGGAACTCCCAGGTCAAGGCAGGACTTTTACGCTCTCCTGCCTCAGAGCTATAGCAAGCAAAGCCAGCTGAAACTGGGCAGTGCTGATTTCCGGGGCAATATGAAGTGCGTCTGTTCTGAATGTGTAGCATGGCTGAGAGAATGGCTGTTGTGCACGTGTAACATGCTAACCAGCCAGGAACTGTGTGCTGGTAGTTTGTTATATACACCGCTCATAGGGCATAGAAGCTATTTCCCTACAAACTCTGATTTCTTTAGTGCTGGGTCAGATTAGGAGGGCTAGCCTGTGGATGTGCACTACCCTCACCCTCTTGGGCCTCTCCACAGCACCAGAAGAATTCTCTGTGATGATCATGAGTTAAGTTGTATGATCTTCCTTCTCTTCCCTTCAAAACGCTTAATTTTTTAACACAATATTTAATATTTCATTATTTCCAATGGAGAAAATTAAAAGTATGCTCTAAAAAAAAAAAAAAAGATAATGTGTAACTTCTCCCCAAGTAAGTGCTGCCAGCTTAAAAAATTAATTACTCTGTTATCTTCAGATACCAGATTTTTTCATTTATTTGCAGAAGAATGGAAATTATATCTTTGATAAAGCTCTTGTGATGAGTAAGTTGCTCAAAAACAGCAAACTAAGGCTGCTTCTCTGCTGTCAAAGAAGTTTGCCAAGTAATTTGCCTGTATAAACTGTGTAAAAGCAAAAGCCCTATTGTAAAGCTGATATTATTTTTAGAGGTAGATTTTATTATTGACCTTCACTTCCTTTCCCAAGGGATTTCCTTCTCTTCAAAACAAGGCTACGATGGTTAATGCATGCAATCCGATTAGTAAGAGCTCCAGGCAAGATATCCTGTGATTCTGAATTCTGATTCTCCAGAGCACTTGCAGTTTTTGTGCTGAAACTTGATCTGCAAAGGGTTCAGCACTGACCTCCTCCTGCAGTTCTCCAATACAGTCACTCTCCCTTCACTGGGAAGATCACTAGTTTGCTGCAATAATGCGGCCCCATTCAACACTTGAGAAATGTCTTTACTAAAAGAAGTCATGATATTGAAACGTGAGTTAATAGCCCTTGCTTTGTCTGCTTTTCTTGCACTAGCAGGATCTTGTCAGGGGAATGACTATTGTTAGGATTTTCATTGACTTCCAGTATCTTCTCCTGAGTGCTATTACAATATTTCTCATTCATAATTTTACATATATTTCCATAAGCAACACACTTCTGCTTTCAGAAGACACCAGACACTAATGTTTTGGCTAGTATGGGAAGAAACAATTCAAATAAATTCACCTGGTCCAATTCAAAAAGAAGACAGAAACTGCTTAAATCTAGTAAAACATGATAGAGCACAAAACATTTGGTGTCTCTCTATTCAGAAAAATTAATCATTGTTCATACGTCTATTGCATGCAAACCTAAAAACAATTAAGAACAATTTTCTAGTTCTGTGGACAGCGTTATTTTACAAGGTTCTCATGAATATTTTTTTAGGTGCAACCACTCTTCCCATACAGTGAATTTCTTGTTTTGCATCTTTAATTCATTCCTGTATCAAAAAAAAAAAAAAATCTAAGTAAGTGGTAAAGTGGTTTAATCTACACATACCATATGTGCAACTTCCATCACAGTACATGTAATTACTGGATTTGATACCACACAAACTATAGGTGAACAAGGTCAATTCATTTTGTAAGGCTTTCTGGGAAAATTTTATACTGTTATTCCATTTCCATCAGCAGATCCAAATAAATTTAAAATTAAAATAATGACCAAAAGACCTGATCAACCAAACCAAACCCAGACAGCTTCTTTCAGAAAAACAGTCTGACTGTTCTTTAACTAGTAATTTTGCTCCATCATATTTTCAATGTTTCCTTCTTACTTCCTTTACTTAAAGTAAATCTTTCCCATGGCTTTTATCAAGTATCAACCACTTCAAATATAATCTTTCTGAACAGTAAGTAAAAACCTTTTCCTACCATTCAGTAGGTTTTGGGGCAGACTTCTACTGAAGGCAAAACTCAGAGGTCTCCCAGATGGTAACTGAGGGACCTATTTCTGCTCATATAGAAGAATTAGTTGATATGCAAACTCAAAGGTTTAAAAGGGTAAAACCAAAGAGAAAGCCAAAGGATGACTTCGTTAGACATGCCCCTCAGCAGGACTGTTGCCTTTATTCCTGTAAACACTCCACAGAAGAGAACATCACACTGTGTTTCTCTCCTGAAAAAGTATCTATACATTGAACTAGCAAATATCTTTAGGAAGCTCTATCCTACTATGTCTTCTAAATTAAAATTTGTTCTCAGTAATGCTAAGTAAGATTTTTTTGAGACATTTTGGAAAATCACTAATACCATTTGAAGTAATTAAATTTTATTGCAAAAGTATTTCACTCTTCTATTATTGTTGTGAATAATGACTTTTTGCATATCCACTAATTGAATTATAGTTTATCTTCCACGTGTATCTATGTTTTGTTAAATATTATTGGTTAATTCTGTGTGGGGAAAGGAAATTTCTCCACATGACAGGGAGTTGTGCCATAAACTTAAGCTATTCCTGGATCATTGCTGTCCATCACCTGTGAAGAGCCCTGTCATGAGCTGATTTTACTTAGGAACACCCAGTTCCTAAGAGAACAGGGAGTAGAACCCCCCTGTTCTTTGGTTAGAATTATTCTGGGGAAAAGCCAATATATATTACAAACATGAGCAGTGAAAGCGTTAGCAACCTAAATTAAAGCCATGTAATGAAACATAGCAGAACTGCTACAGGTCTCTGAAATAGCTAAGGAACATACAAATATGCAAAGAGGAACATACACAGAGTCTGCCTGTTTAGAACATACTGTAAGTCCCAGCTGCTGGCTACTCCAATGGTTCAGAGACTGAGGCTGGATTAATGTCATGCATTTATGTGAACACAGCTGTACTCCCTGGTCTTTGGCTCGCTAGAACCACTACTTTAGTTCTGAAACTTCTACCTCTTTTTTTTTGACAAAAACCTTGGTAAGGTTTACAGAGTTTAATATCAACGTTTTTCTTGCTAGTACATGGAAACTGTAATAAATAAAACTTATCTGCGCCTGGCTCTCAGCAGCCACGGGCTGGAGGTTCGCTGGCTCGCTGTCCCGCTTGTGGCCGCAGGGCAGACACGCGCGTGGCCACCCCCGAGTCTCTGCCGAGACTGTTGTGGGTGGCGGTGATCGCTGCGGTGTGGGTAGCGCAGCAGAGGCACAGGGCACGAGGAAACCGAGGCAGAGGAATAAGGGAGGGACACTTGTCTGAGTCTTTAAAGACTTAATCTCGAAGGGGGGCAGAGCAAGTGACAAATTTGAACCTGAAGGGGCTACGTTTGAAGGGTAGGGGGAACACGGGGAGGACATAACCTTTGACCAATAGCAGGGCATTAGGGGAGGGGTGCAGGGTAAGGGCTCCCCAATAGAAGCCAACATGGGGAGGGAGCAAACCCTACAATCCAATTCTGCTTTGAGGAAGGGATGAAAGACAGGGAACACTCCAGAACCAAAGGAGTGCGCTATCTTTGACAGACAGGGGTAAGACAAGGGAACAAGGGAGGTATACGGGTGGATTGACATGTGGATTGACACACATTTTGGCAGGGAAAACTGTGGCAAACAACTCAGGACTGAACCATTAGGGAAGCCAAATGGGGTACAGAGACTGAAGCACTACAAACTTATAACAAGGAATATTAAAACCTACTACAGAAGAACCAACTGTAAAATAACAGACTACCACACTTATCTACTGTTTACATACCAAACATGAGTGCTTTTGGAGTTTTTTGCTTTCTTTTAAAGTTAAATATTTGGAAAAAATATTGTTCTAGGTTAGTTTTCTGTAAGGTGGATGAGAAGGTGATGATCAATGAGCTCTTGTGGGTTCATGGACATGAAAATCCCACCTGTAGGTGTTCACAGGAAAGAGTAGATGCTTACAAAGGAATCTGAAAGTGCTTAAGCAAGAGGTCTGTTCGGTCTGGAGTAAACATCTGCAGTAAGGTACAAATAGTGTTGCAGGAAAGAGGATTTGACCTGGGACTAAATTATTTATTACCTAGAGTGGTTGTTATGACAAAAACCTGTTAATAAGTGAAGCTGTTTATATTAATGACCAAGATAACATCCATGACTTGCAGTACTGAGTTCATTCTGAATCAAAGAACATTACTTTATGAAAAGGCAGTGGACTTTAACTGTTTAATTAACCAGAAGTTAATTTACCAGAAGTTAATTTAAATGCCTACATATATTTATTCTAAAACTGAAAAACATCTACTAGGCCGTTTACAATGGCCATTATAGCCTCAGCATTAAGCCCTGCCATGAGGACTGCCTGCCTGGTATCAGCAACAAGCAGAGAAAGGGAGGAGAGCACCAGTCTACTTCTCCTTTAGAAGTGTTCTGCTTTGGGAAAATACAGACAACACTGACTCAGTGTGAGCCTCTGCTACAAATGGGAACTTCCCCTGTGCTTGTTAACAGCAACAATGTACCTTAATGTGACTTGCAATGCCTAACAAATGCAAGAAAACCAAGTAACATTCAGTTGTTTTTGGAATAGCAAGTTCAAATATGTAATGCTACCTCTGGATCACTTGCAGGCCTAGAACATGAAATACGTGGCTGAGGTGGAAAAGTCATAGCTTTTAAATGCCTGGTTATAACTTCTTAAAGTTATTATGGACTAAATAATTTCTCTGTGCACTGAACCTGACTGTAATAATCAAAATTGGCCATGAATTATCATTACATTTGGCAATAATCACTATTTCCCACTGTAGTGTGAAATTATTACCACACGTTTTAGCTATGGCATTTATTGAACACAAGAGAACTGATTATACTCCATAAACGTGAAGAAAATCTCTGCTGTTACTTAATTAGCATCAGTGCCAATGCATAAGTTAGAACAGCATTTGCAATTCCTTCACTAGTTAAAGGCTGAACAGTCTTTACTATACCACCTGTAATTTAAATAATAACCTCGGACGTGGAGACATATGCCAATAAAATCAGGTTTGACTTGCAACATGGCAAACTATATTTCAGATTTTTTTCTGTCTGTGACTACTATTTGCTTAGTATACATTGAATTTATCCTAAAATGAGTTTTCATACAACATTAATTTACACAGAATTCTGAATTCCATTTTACTGATTTCTCTCTTGTATTCCTTCCCCTCACCTCCACTTCCTAAAGCAGGCCTTTTCTTGGCCACAGTGTAGTAGTTCCTGTGTTCAAACAGAGAATCACCTAACACGTTCAGAAGGGAACCTCTTCTTTATTTGTTAATTTTGGGAAAGCTTGTCACAAAGCTCCTGATTTCACATTGTGAGCTCAGGAGCAGCATTGCAGACATGAACCTCATTGAGTACAAATGCTTATCTGTTTGCAATAGGAAGTTCAGTAGCAAACTAATGCAGGACAGAATGGCTTAGCTGGGTTTTGCCCAAGAATGGGCAAAGGTAGATCCTTTGTTCAGGATCTACTGAGCATGGACTGGGACACTGGTGACTCTCCAGTTTCAAACAGAGCAAGAACATCCTATGGGTTGAACCAGAGGCAAAAGAAATGGCCTGGGAGGAGGAGTGAAATGTGTTTGCTATACATTCCTTCTTCTTGTTTCTCATAATCTAAGGATTTATTTCAATTTTTTTTCCCCGCTGGAACTGAAAGACCTTTCATTCCCTTTTGAGTATATTTTTAGACACCAGAGGAGGCACCATCTTCTGCAAATATAAAGTCTGTGGTAAACATGTCCATATTATGCACATACTATGTCTTCTATTGCTCTGGTCTGTATCACTCATTAATACTTTAATTTTTCTTTTATTTTCAATGAAAAATAGAGAAATATTATACTGGTGAGTTTAGAGATCATCCCTGTGTAAAGCAAATTTTCCTGGATCTACAAATATTCAGAATTTCTCTTGCATCACCAAAGCAAAAGTTTGTGAATGAAAAATTCTATTTTTAATTCTTTTGACATTAGTTGAAACTATTTTTGGAACACATTTTCCAGAAGGCTTTTTTATTAACTGGTAAAAACTTCATACTCCTCAGTCTGCTCCTTAGGGGAGAGTTTTTCTTAAAGAAAAGGACAAGATGAAGTTTATTATCGTGACTAGTTTACAAAAGTTTTTTTGAAAAATATACTGGAAGTGCTGGGAATTAAACATCAGTAAGCAGTGGGAGAATCATTGGCTAAATGTAGCTCAGGAGAGCCAGTTTGCCAAATAGCATACAGGAGATAATATATAGGAAAATAGTATATATAATAATACACAAGATTGCCTTATTTTCAGGATTTTATGTACTCTATAATAATATATAGAAAAAGTCTCTATATCTTCTGCATGTAGTTTTCCTTTAAAGCTATGCTTCTTTAAGTGTGTTTTCCTTGAAAGTTTTATGGTTTGCAGTGAGAGAACAAAATACTATTGCTTTTTTTCACTCTTTGCATCTTCCCAATGTCTCATGAGATTTTTGGCTCCAGCTTCTGATTCCTTTCCTGTGCCTGGCAGTCAGTGATTCATACTAATACATTAAGTCAACCTAAGATCATGTGTGGTCCATATGAATATTAGGCAGAGACTTTGCTCTCCTCCAAAGCCACAGAGATCAGACCTGTCCTTCTCATGAGACATGAGTTGTTCCCTGATTTCCAAGAGATGGATCTAACAGGATTCATTTGGTGACTTTTTTCTCTGAAAACAAGGAAGCAATGTGATTTTGTGAATTATGTTGCCTTCTTAATGTGTCTGCAGGGAAGACTTTTTCCAGAAGAAATAACTAAGCATGAAAAGGCAAAGAAAACCTCTGCCCAAACATTATATCTGTTAAACAGTGAACAAGTGCAAGGCCTTCATAATGTAACTTGGGAAAATGCACATTTGGACTCCTACATTGTTTCACTGCACCTTGGGGTTGATTTTCCTCTTAATCCAATACTGATGGTGACTCTGCACTCCTAAGAGTGGCTGTAGTTTCATACTCCTCAGTCTGGAAAATGTCATTGAATTTGGCTCATATCTGCATAGTGTTTCTCTTCAATTTTAAACTGAGGGTTGAGTTTATTCATTTAGTCTCTCATGATTCTATTAATATCAGATAACTTCTATTTTAAAACATGCTTGGATAGTTATAACTGAACTCCAGATGATTCTTTTAAAAATAAAAGAAGGACCAGTAATGTAAACTTCCTTATCAAGAAAATGAAATGTCCCACTGAGTTCTTTCTTACTTCAATTAATTTCCATTTTTCTGGTTGATCAGTGGTACTGTGAGAAACTTAATATAGCAGAGTCTTTTATCCTTGCCTAGGTCAAGAAAACATACTAAACTTAGTCATAATAATTGGGTGCTTCAGCTATTGAGAAAATGATTGATGGCTGGGCAGGATTTTTCTATCAGCTTAAATTAAGATGAATCAGGCTAAACATCAGCTCAGGTGGTTAACTTTCTAAAAGTCATCTGTGCGATAAACTCTGCAGTACTTCAACAGATGACAAAGGGAAAAATAGATTAGACAGGTTAGAGAAAAGGTATCCAGGAACAAGAGTGTCACAGTAATGATAGCTGTGTGTAGCACTGCATATTCAGTACCTATCTTTCAGGGAAAAGGTGGCTTTGGAAACCCTGTTACATACATTCCTCCAGTTCTGGAAGTAATATGTCAGGTACTTGAAGACTGACAGGGAAGAAGTAGTTTGGGAGGGCACAGGCATTTCCCCTCTATTACAGATCAGGAGTGGATCTTACAAGAGATTTTCTCACTTGGGTATGCATGGTGATCTCTGGTCTGTACTCTGAGAAGACTCTGAGAAGTATAATCCCATTACTTATTAGGGCTGCCACTGCTAAAATTGTTCCATAATAATTATTGGGGGGGGACCCAAATTTCAAATATTTTGTGCCTAAATGCAAAAGTCTAATATTTTTAAATAAATGGCAGATTAATTAAACTATTGGTTGTACCTTTCTTCCTCCTTTGTTCTCCTCTGATTTTCTAACCAGATGTTATCTTTACCAATTCTTCACAATCCCCTCTGATTTTGGCGAGGGGAAATAAATGTCTTTTTTATCAAAGTGATGGAAGAGTGTTGTATCTCCTCCTGCTCTTCATTATTTTGTGACCTTCTTTTTCCTCCATTTTTTTTTTTTTTTGTTTCCTCCTTTTCCCTTCCTTTAATTTTACAGTTACGGGAAATAATTCCATTCCACATACCTAAGGGGAAGATTGAGGATGGATATAGTAAATAATACTGCTAAGTAAATCAGGTTCAATCTGTCTTTTGCATAAATCTGCCATGTTTTATTCTGTCCATGTTTTTTGCATCCATTTACTGATGATGAAAAATCCCACTGGTGTAATGTAAAATGTCCACAGGTATTATGAATATCCCTTCATAGATCTCCATTGAGGGAGACAATATGCAGTCAACTCAAAGTCCTGATTTATTGATGTAAACAAACACACTTGCACAGAATATAATGCTCTGTCCCTCAGTTAAAGAAAGATGTAGATTTTAATACCAGAAATTATGTTTAAAACAAAGCAATAACTTTATTTTGCAGGGAGAACTGTTTGCCATGCTCAAGAAATATGTCCTATTTCAGTGAATTTTAAAGGGAACATGAGGGCAAGGAAGTGCACAGGAAGTGTGCTTAGAATTTCTTACATTAAATGTTTCATGGTAGTGAAAGGAGGAATAAGTTTAAACTGAATATTCTGTGCATTAAAGCAGAAAGGAAGATGCTTCATTTTTAATTATCTTATGTTTATCAGTGCAGTTCTGTCTTTTGCTCTAATCAAAAGCACCTTATCTGTAAATGAGATCTCTAAGATGAGAAAAATACTAATGAGAAAAATACTAATTTTTCTCATCTGCTAGTAAGGGGAAATTATTGAATACTGTTGGGGAGTTGCAGTCTGGGAAACACTCACTTTGCAGGAGGAAACAACTTCTTCACAAAATGCAGTTATGAAAACTGATGTCTTTGATAAACTGAGATGAAACACTGGCCCAAAGATTAAATTAGAATCAAAATTCATGGACAGCAACAAAAACCACTGAAGTCTGAGGAAAGAAGAAGTTATTAGCTAGGAATAATGTCTGTCTTTATGTCCAAACTGGTAAGTCCTTTCGTCAATCTAAAATGCCTGCAATGATATATTTATGCATTGTGTGGTCTGTAAATTTGAGTGTCTTGATCCTCTTCTCATCTGCATCAGATCTTTGTGGCTATAACCCCACTGTTAAAATAAAAAGTGAAGTTGGACTCTGGAGTAAACCCACTTTGGCTTGCTCTGCTGGAAGTATAGAATCAAATATTGATTTCTATGGATTTATTCTGCGTTTCCTTAAAAACATACTCTATTTCAGTGTTGCTTACACTACTACTAAACTATGCTCTAGGTCTTCAGGTTTGCACTGGTGTGAAAACCCCTCTATAACACAGATTTAGCATAAGGTAGTCATAAAAGAATAAATATTTGCATGTAAACACTATGAACATAATATCCAGATCTTCATGTGGTATAATTGAAGAAATGTCTTGTCAGGTAAAAAATGTTCTGATGGCAAATGCAGATAAATGTAAGTATTCATCTTTTACTTAAATCTGTCTTTAGATATTTATTAAGCACCATAATGACAAAGCTTGCATAATCGTTTTTTCCATCTGCAATCATGGGAACATGACATGAAAAGGTTAGATTTTTGAGTTTTGAGTGCTCCAAGATGACTTGGTCATTCTGTTCCAAATATTTTTTCTTCCCAGGCGTTTGGTAATTAACTCATAAAACAACAATAATTTTCAAAGTAGAGATGAAGACAAAAGTCCCATCAGTTAAAGAGAAAAGAAGCTTACGTGCTGCAGAACCATGAAAATGTCTCATTTGCAGTGACAGGGAATTTAAATGTTTCCTGTCTTGCTCATGGCGATCTTGTTTCAAAATGATCTTATAACAGTCCTGTTAGTTGTCTTCAGGTGTGTTTCTACATGTTAGGAAAATCTGTTACCTAGCCTGGCTCCTTGCTTCATACAGCAGTATTCTAAATAATCAATTTCTCTTCACTTCTAGCACTGAAGAAACATGCTCTATTTTTTGAACTTTGGTGCATGCTGAATTTTAATGAAAATAAAAATACTTTTTCTTTTCTTTCTACAGTAAAGAAATTATTAATAGGTAATTATTTTTTTCTCTCTTCATACTGTTAATCTATAAATACATACATAGTCCACAATTCAAGACCAAAATTACTCAGGTTGTATTTTTTTTTTTCCAGTGCTTGGGGAGGCTTTTCTTGAGTAGCAGAGAAGAAATTAAAGATGGAAAGAATGTATCAAGGAGCAGAGGGTTTTAGTTCGGGACTGGACTGGAAGAACTAGAACTATCACAGAGGTGTGATAGTATCTGCCTCCATCAGGCAGTATAGTTCAATCACAATAAAAATGACATTTTCAATAACAGACCTCAATAACTGGGAGGCAATGGCTGGCACCTAATGAGCTGACCCAGACAAAAAGGCAAAATATTTTGAAATTATGGTGAAAACTCAGGATCCTGACTGGAAGGATATAGGCACCATGTTAGAAATGTTGTTTGATGCTACAGAAAGAGAGATGGTTATTAAAACCTGTAGGAGGTTTGTGGAAGAGCAAATTGTATTGGGTAATTTGCTGGGTACAATGGACATTCATTTTCACAGTGCAGATCCCAAGTGGAACCCTAATGTGCCCATGTTTAAAGAGACATGAAACAGATATCAACAATGGATATATGGAATTAGACATGCCATGCCAAAGACTATCAATATGTCTAAAGAATTTGAAATTTAGCAGGATTGCAAGGAATCACCTACCAAATTCTTAAGTCATCTGAAAGAAATGTCTTAAAAATGGACTAATATGAATCCTGAAGAAGAAGAGAGAAAAACTCAATTTGCCACCACATATGTGGGGCAATCCTCAGATGATACTAGAAGGAAACTACAAAAGACTTGGGAACAAGAGAGGTACGATTTAGAGGAGCTGTTAGATGTTGCTTGCAGAGTTTATCAGAATAGAGAAAAAAGTGAGAAATAACAAAACAAAAAGTAGTTGTAGTTATGGAAGGAATTTCCAAAGGAATGGTGCCCCTGGGGAAAGGAAGGGAATGAGGGCATTGACAACCTACCTCAAATTTCCCCAGGAGACTTGATATAAATCAAATGTACATGCTGTAAAAAAGACAGGCATTGGAAAAAGTATTGTCCACAGTTGAAGCATAAAAGCCCCCCTCTCATGACCATCACCAATGATGACTGAGGGAGACCAGAGGATTCTTCCCTGGAAGAACCTCTGATTACAGCTCAGCTGGGAAATGAGAAAAAAAAAAAAATCTACATTTTCTTAAACGTGTGGTAAAGGAACACCCATCTAACAATTTTGGGACACAGGACATTGAAGACCACCAAAGAAGACACTGAAAGACCAGATGAGGACTTCTGACAAGGGGTGTGACCATGTAAAATAAAGTAATACCTATAATATACTTAAGTGGGGATAGCTAATGAATAGATAATGATTGTGTAATCAGTATGTAAGGTAAAAACTGTTCACCCAACACTTGGAAAAGTCGATCACAGGAAGGATCCTCCAAGTGAACAGTGCTCTGCAACAAAGAATGCCTGCTTTCTAATACTCAAAACTGTGTTAGAAACTTTCTATCCTACCAATTTTGGTGTCAGAGATTCCATGGTTCTGTGCCAGTCTTGCAAAATGAGCTTTGGTTTCTGGCTCTTTTAGGTAGTTGTTTCTCCTGCACCTTTTGAGTCATGCTGTTGACTCCTCAACAATGCATTGGATTTTGTTAGCATGGTTTGTAACTCTCCCTTAACAGACTTATATTCAAGGCAGTATATCCAAAGTCCTTGGTACTCTAATTTTCATGATACTCTGCTCTTCAATTATATATCTTGCTCTAGAGAAATTATGAGCTGTGCCCGATGGGGGATTGGGTGAGAAAATAGTTATTGTTATTGCTGTTTAACTTAGATTTGCAGTGCATTTCTGGATCACAGCAGTAGATGTATTTTTGAGTTTTTGTTTATGTTGGATGGTAATTCCAACATTAAGTTGGAAAGTGATTCCTCTGTTTTTCCAAGTATTCCTAGGAATGCTGTGGGCTGAACATCTTTTCCATTGTTGTGGTTAAGAAATGGTACTCCCCAGTTTAGTGCCTTCCCCCACTGAGGCTCCAAAACCATGTGCTGCTCACTTGCTCCCCCACTGCTGCCTCCCGCCCCTTTTCCCCTCCACTCTTTGGCAGATTGGAAGGGAGACTTGGAGGCACAAAAGACAAAGATCATGGGCTGAGATAAGAACAATTTACTGGAAACAACAATGAGATAGGAAAAGGAAGAGTGAGCAACAATATTGATAACAAAAGTGTACAAGAGAGGGCAGAGCTCAACTGCAGGTAGTGACAGCAGCCACGTCAGCCAGACTGCTCCCTCCAGCTGGGGACAAGCTCCCTCACTGATCCCTCTGCCGCCTGCTCCACCAGAAGGAATGCCCTTCTGCTTGAAATGGAGAGAGAAAATTCATTCCCTGGACCCCTGGCAATGACTTGGGGTAGTTTTGAATAACAGGATCTGGGATGAAACTAGGGCATTCATTTTGAATGCTTTGCCAATAGCAAAGTTGCCATACATGGACTACTGAGACTGTATTTACAAATAATTTTATTTTTTCAGTGATATGATAACCCATCCAAAATTACAGCATACCTTTTCTTCATCTGTAAATTGTCCTTTAGTGACTTCTATTTTCATATGGATTTTTAGTAAGATTAATGATTCTAAGTTAATTTTTCCAGTATTAGCTTTACAAGCATAAGTTGAAATATAAATGTGCATGATAAACCTCACATTAATTTTCAATAAAGTCCTCCTCCACAGCACATACACCCTTCCTAAACTTTTAGTTGCAATTTAATATTGGGTCCTAAGGTAGGATTAGTCCTTTGATATAAGTTGCACCTTTCTCCTCTTTCTTCCTTATATTTAAAATCCTTTCTGGATCCACTAGAGAAACAGCTTCTTAATTGTTTTACATTTTCTTCTGTGAACAAAAATTGTGTCCGGTCATCTCTACTAAATTTTCATCTTGTCACCGATTACAAGTCCCTTTTTCTTTCCTGTGTCCACCAAATAACTGTCTTTCTTTGGAGGAAATGGGTTTTTCTGGGTGGTTTGTTTGTTGGTTTAGGGTTTGGGGAGCAGGGTTGGTCTTTTAGAGGGGGGTTGTTGGTTTCTTGGGGTTGGTTTTTTTTTTGGGTTTTTTTTTTTTTTGGAAGGAACACTGAGCCAGAAGAAATTGCTTTGTAATTAAAGTCTATGGCTCTCTTCAGAAAGGAGAGAGGCCAAGTTATTCCCCAGTAATTGTTCTGCTAATTTCCTGGTTGTGTAAGAAACTGTGCTTGTTGAGGCAAAGTGGTTTGCATGTACAGTATAGACTATAACCACATTTCTCTTGTAGGCATGAAGTGTGAGAGCTTCTCCATCTGTCTTAACAAAAACTTGCATGTGCTTCCTTTGGGAGCTCAAACTCCAGACTAAATAGCATCTTTCAAGTCACCTCTTAAAAGCTCCTCAGATGAAACATCAAGAGCTTCAGTTACAGGCTCGCAATTCAAACCTTGACCCTGGTATGCTGAGAGAACTTGTTGCTTGTGTAAGCAGAACTGCTTCTGGAGTTTGTGGGCTACCCCTTGCACAGCTGAGGCTGAATGGCAGCTCATGGGTACCCAGCAAAAACAATCACAAATGGGTAAAATTATGCTTGTCTCAGAAGTTAAATGCCAGGTTTCAAGTTCAAGTGGCTTGTGAATCTTTCAGACTTAACCATACTCAACTCATTGGCAGAGTGGAAATAAAACATTACATCAGTACACAGCATTTTTGCTTCTTGACAAAAGATACCAATTTAGGACACTGAGGAAGGGAGGAAGGGAGGAAGGGAGGAAGGGAGGAAGGGAGGAAGGGAGGAAGGGAGGAAGGGAGGAAGGGAGGAAGGGAGGAAGGGAGGAAGGGAGGAAGGGAGGAAGGGAGGAAGGGAGGAAGGAAGGAAGGAAGGAAGGAAGGAAGGAAGGAAGGAAGGAAGGAAGGAAGGAAGGAAGGAAGGAAGGAAGGAAGGAAGGAAGGAAGGAAGGAAGGAAGGAAGGAAGGAAGGAAGGAAGGAAGGAAGGAAGGAAGGAAGGAAGGAAGGAAGGAAGGAAGGAAGGAAGGAAGGAAGGAAGGAAGGAAGGAAAGCTAACCTACCTTTAAGCAATCATCAAAGGACCTCTAACAAAAGACTACAGAGCAGTGCAGTGTGTCTTGTAGGGTTTCCTCCACTGCAGTTCTCTGTGGGCCACAATGGCATGAAGAAGCCCATGCCCAGTCAGGCACCCATAGGATGGGGGTGACAAAAGGCCTTGGTGTTGCTACCTAAACAACAGAAATTTGCTTTACCTGTCACCACTAATAGATATGACATTTCTCACAGAAAGGTAACATGAGAAGACTTTAAAGGGGAAGAGCAAACATCATTTTGCCTAACATCATGTAAGAAATCAATATCACATGCAAATTTAGCAGGCAGGAACTTAATTTATGACTATAGTGAATCCAAAGAGGATCAACAGGTTGCAGGACTTTTTCTCTGAAAAAAATGGTTGTTGCACAGTGGGTATGGCACTCCATCACCTTCTTGCAGATGATGTGATGCTATGCAGACAGCAAGTGGCTGTAAAAAGAATAAAATGAGGGGTTTGAATTTCGACAGAATCATATTTTATAAAAGGTTGGGATTATTTCAGGGCAGGACATCCCACTTTTCTTCAACATTTAAAAGGGCTCATGTGCTTAGTGTGACTCATTTATCCTTGTGCTAATGCCTGCTTCAATAGGATCTTGTTGTCAGTCACAAATGTTAAGATTTGTCTGTAAAGGATCTTTTAGTATATGGCACTATCATCATTGGACACTCCCTCCCCCCATCCCACACCTACAAAGGAATTTTGAGGTCATTTCCAGCAAATACTGTAAGGGGTGAAATGGTCAATGCAAAATGGGGTCTCTGCTTGGGTGGAGTTCCTTAAAACCTACAGGGAAAGAAGGGAACTGTCACAGCTTGGTGGAAAAGAGGGTTAGCTTGCCAAAGAGATATGTAAATAGAAGTTACATCTGTTAGTGTCTATTTTTAGTAATTCAGCAAATCTTAGAAAAATCTAGTAAGGGAGTTATCTCCTTGTTGTTGTTTAAGCTGAACTGGCAACTGAGTACCCGCTCATTCAATCCTTCCTCTCACACTCCCAACCTCAGTGACTGGGGAGGAGACCCAAAAGTAAAAATTTGTAGGTAGACATAAGAACAGTTTAATATCTGAAAACAAAGTAAAACATTATAAGAGAAAATAACAATGATAGTTAAAAGAGAAAGAAAAAAAATCAAGTGATGCACAATACAGTTGTTCATAACTCCCCCATTGATGCCAGACCCTGTTCACAATCCCAGATCAGCCCCGTTTCCAAGTAAATCCCCCAATTTATATACTGGGCACGACAGTCTGTGGTGCAGAATATCCCTTTGATCAGATCTGATCCCCTGTCGCACCTATGCTGCTTTACAGTTTTATTTTTGTGTACCCCTCACTGGTACAGCATAAGACACAAAATAACCAGTCCTATCCTATAAAAAAAACCCTATCCTATATGGACAAACACAACTTAGCAACCCCCAAAACATCACTATGGTATCAATATTATTCCCATTCTGAACCCAAAACACAGTGCTGTAATAGCTACTGAGAAGAAATTAACTCTATCCTGGTCAGAAACCGGGATGCTGCTTTATTTGTTTTTCTGTGTTCTTAAAAAACATCTGTTGCAAGTGTTCAGCTGTCGCCATTTGGCAGCTGGAAGCTGGAGGCTTCCATGTGCTGACCCATGTGCAATGATGTGATTTCCTCATATTCTGAAGATAAACAGCCCATAAACAAAATGTACAGTGCACCATGGCTTATGCAGCTTACATGGCTCCATTGAAGGTAGAGGGAAGAATCACCTCGGGGTATTTGGTATCAATACAAGCTGGGGGATGAGAGCAACCATGCCAAGAAGGACTTGGGGTTGCTGGTGGATGAGAGGCTGGACAATAGCCGGCTTTTCTTCCAACCCAGAAAAACAGCTGTGTCTTGGGCTGCATCAAAAGCACTGTGGCCAGCAGGTTGAGGGAGGTGATTCTGCCCCTCTGCTCTGGTGAACCCCCACCTGGACAGTTGCATCCAGCTCTGAGGTCTTCCAGCACAGGAAGGACATGGAGCTGTTGGAACAATGGAGAATCACAGAATCACAGAATCAATTAAGTTGGAAAACACTTCCGAGATCGAGTCCAACCTATGACCTAAACTACACCATGGCACTAAGTGCTACATTCAATCTTTCCTTCTTTTAGAAAAACTAAACTCTTAACATGTTTCTCTGCTTACTGTAGAATAACATTCCTGTGTTTATCTTGTAGAAAAAGTACATAATGTTATATTGTAATTAGATAACATTATTCTAAATTGAGACCTAATTTCTGTTATCCAGAAATATGCATACTTGGACACAATTTGGGATGCTTACCTATTATGAACAAGTGGTGATGGGATGTAAGTGTGGAACTAACTGTGAAAGTTCAGGCATAAGCACATTTTCTCTCAAAGAGTCTGACTGTTACAATGGGAAAGATGTGATTTGAGGCCACAGTCCTGCAGAGGTGGGGCAGCACTTGTTCTGAGCCAACTTCCTGCTCCACCTGGACACTTGTGATTAATCCTCCTCCTTGACTCACTCCCTGAGGGAGGGCTCAAGGGGCTGTCTGTGCAGGCATGAACAAAACAGCAGAAAAAGTCTAGTTTTCATAAGGGGCATGCACCCGGGCAGATATAAAATGAAGCAGATCAGGACCCTTTGCTCTCTTTTTCCTCTTGTTCACTCTCATTATCTACCCCAGCTCTGGTCCATCCACATGGCAGAACCCATGTGGTAACTGTGGACTCATTCCTTGTTTCTTTTCTCACCTTTATTCCTCTCCTTCCTTGCTTTGTCTGGGAATGGCTGTCATATTTTTCCCCATCCTTGGTACAGAAGTTTGCTGTGAGAGTGGGGAGCTTGTGGAAGTGTGCTGTGGCATGTTAACCAGCACCCTTCAGAAGAGCTGTATTGTAGCTTGTAAGCTAGCACCTTTGGTTGCAAGTTGTGACTTGGTAGCCAGCACCTTTGAGAAGTTTGTTGTGGGAACTGAGAACTGATTGAAGCATACTGTATGAAACTAAGGGCTTGCTAGCCACTACTTCTGAGAAAATGCATTCTAAGAATTTCAGGGCTTGTTAGCCAATACCTTTTGGTCTGAAGAGTGAGCTGGCTGCCAGAGTTACAGCAACAATAAAATAAAAGCACAAGAGTTCTCTGACATGTGTCTGATATTTTTGTTCAGCCTGACAAGAATTTACAGCAAACATCCTGCCATGCACCAATGAGTCATGACATTAAGCAGGAACTTTAACAAAACATTTTTGTAAGAAAGTCAATATATCCATATATGTTAATTAAAAGGTTTTCAAAATTTTCTGTTGTCCTAAGGAAGTTTTCTGGACCTGGGATAAAATCTGTTGTCAGCAAGAACCAAAGGCCTCAGATCAGAGCTCTCTCTATTGTGGCTGACTGCATTACCAATCAGATGTTTTACTTGCCTGAGGGACAGCTTTCTGTCTTTTTGCCAGCACAATTCAGAGCAAAATAAATGCTAAAGACAATTGTTTTAAATTTGTTTTTAGGCATATTTCTAATAAGCCTCAAGAATCTGAAAGTAGCTAGTGGTTCTCTTGTACTGATGCCTGATTTTTTAAATGAATATTTAGCTATAACCTTATCCTTAAGAAATGTTACAGATTCATATTTAACATTTATTGAATGCACACAGAAAAACTTAACCTGACTCATCTTTAAAAGAAGGAAGGCCTTGTGATTGAAAAACTATGATTAATGGGTTAGTCCTTCCATTTTTAGTTTAAGGATCATACTGTCCCTTGGTTTAGACTTCAGACAGCATGATAATTTTAACCAAATGAAAGTGCATGTAGTGGCCTGCAGTTGGAGAAGTAGGAACTGTTTGTAGGGAGAGTTTTTTAACTTTTCTCATTTATTCTGATGTGAAGCACATCTGCAAGAGCTTTGGAAATCTCCTTTTTTTGTGCACCCTGCAGAGTTAGAACTCCTTTACCTCTAAAAATTTTCATCCTAAAGAGATCACATTGGGCCAACTATAATGTTTTGTCTTTTTAACATTTAATCTAAAGAACCAGAATGGAATAATAGTTGTAAAACGACACGGCCATCTACTGATAGAAAACTGTATAGCTTCTAAAAGGTATGCAACTGTAAGAAAGGGAGCACAGATTTCAGTACATGGTTAATGAAAATTTTCTGGAGATTCTATCATCCACAGGGTGTAATTGCATTGAAAGCCAACAGCTTTTAACGAAGACTTGGTGTAAGGAATGGATTATTGCATTACTAGTGTTTGTCAACCTAAGAAAAAAAATACTGGTAGAATTACAACAGCATAGATTTGTCAGTGAAACTGCAGGAATAAAAGAAACTCTCCAACAACATCTTATAAGTTTTAGATAATCAGGAATTACTTTATTCTGGCCAGGATATGCAATGGAAATCATTCCATCCACATGTGCCAGGATGCGCAGTAGAAATCACTCCATCACGCATGGTTAATTACCAGAATTTTCACATACTTGTATACAAAAACCCCAAAGAAATTCTTGTTTATTGATTCTACATTACACAATTCTTAGCATTCAATCTCCTGTTGGTTTTTGATCCCTTCACTTTCAATGCTAATTTGGTCCTCATTCTTTGGTTCTCTTATCAATCTTTTCCCAGACCAGGTGTCTCCAACTGCACCGCAGGAGAGGGGATGGAGGGTGGGGTAACTTTTGTTAATGTCCATTTATCTCCTCTGTGTCTTCTGGCTAGTCTCAACATATATATGTTAAACTCTGGAGTCTAGGTATCTTCTTTTTGCTTATTGAAGATCATCAGGCCTCACCCGGCAAATATCAAACTCTCAGTGGACAGATTCTTTTAAAGAAAAACTTTAATTCCCCTCCCCCAGGGCAAAGGCAAGCAAACCCATGACTAAAGTTACTTAAAAGAATTTTAAAAGTTGTATCATTTTGAACAGATCCTTCTGGGGATAATCCCTCATTGATAAGTGTGTGTGTGTGTGTGTGTGTGTGTGTGTGTGCGCGCACGTGAGCATATATTTTGTTGCTCTGACTTTATGCAGGTAGTTGAACTTTCAAGTCCCCAGTGGGAAGATGTCCCTAGGGGTAAGAAGGTCATTGCAGAAGCTCATATGCTTAAGGAACTCCAAGGTCTTTTATTCCCTTTTCCTAGTTGTACATGATGGCTAGAGAACAAAGATTGCAAAAAACTCTTGAACATGAAGATGGTTACATAATGCAACATAAAACTCCAATCAGCTTTTTAAGTGGTGTGCCACAGGTATTCTGCAAGAAATAAAAGTCTCTATCCAAATCTAGAGCATGTTCAGTTTGCATTTTGGTATAAAACAGCTGATAAAGAGGTCTGATATTTAGTAACTTCTTTGGTAGAGCAGTATCAGAAACATGAAAGATACAGTGGGAAATAAAGCCATGCCATTATTTAAGGGCTTACCCATGAGGTTTGTTTGCATCTCATTCTTTCTGACCCTTCTGAGCCCCTTCATCACTGCTGTGACACAAATGTCAGCAAAGTAATTATCTTGGGGACTTTCAGGCCTACTCACCTCAGACAGCTCTGTGAATACTCTACAAGGACACGTAGGAAACCAATTAACTTCTGTGAGTTGCTCTGCAAACTGATTCTTGCATAAAAGGATCAAGTTTGATACTGACTGCAGCCTTCTTAGATGTGGTGAAGTGCCATCCTGGGGGGGATTGTACCATTTAGGCCTGGGATTTAGAAATCAACATCTTCTGCCATTAAGGAGGCCTTTCAGAAAGAAATAACCTCTTTGCTCCATGTTCTACAAGAATATCAAAATTATCTGAAAAGAGGTGAGATCACAGAAGTAGGCAGAATTTAAATGCTGAGTGTTATAAATAACAAATATAGTTATTGGCTTTTGCATTTATATATTAGCTTTTGTTTTGCAAGTTATTATTGATCATAAAAATCCTGATATAGTGCAATTTAATTACTGCTTTTGATATCCTGTAATTACTGCTTTTGATATAGTATTATCTGTCAGTTTATGTAGGCACTGTATAGCTTTTAAAAATAGAAGTGTAATATATATTATCTTAGACTGTAGCATAATAGAGACTATGAAATGTTGAAATGCTTTTTCATGTAATTAACTCAGAAAATGGTTGAAAATAATTAGGTGATTTCTCACATTTGGGGACTGTCTTATCTGAAAGACAAGATAAAGGAAATGGAAACCAGAGCACCAAAGAAAAGAAGAATTTATTGACCCTCATTATCAGGGAGTGAAAATACAACAGGATGGAACCACAAGAAGAAATAAAATATATTCTCCAAGATGGCATGTCAAAGGTTAAAACTAAGCAAAAGAACATCTAAACTCAAAGGAATGTTTGAATATGTATAAACTCTTATGAATATGCATGTACCCCCTGTAATGTGACAGTATATAGAGAACATGGTTTAAGTTAACAGTGTGCTTTTGGCAAATAGCCAGGCACCCCAGCACTGGATTTTATCCCTTTTATTCCTTAATAAACTTTTATAAAAATTTTAAATAGTGAGCCATGTTTCTCACACTAAGCAAAATGTAACAATAGCAACATTTGACAGAGGTGAGGTTAGTTGCTGCAGACTGAGAGAGATATGCAGTATCTTTAATAAACATTAACAAGACTAGAAATAGAAAGTTTAACTTTCTTGTCATGGAGTGACACAACGTTCTGGATTTGGTCTTGTATATGAACTATGCATAGCAGGTGAAAGCTTATGTGGATACATGTATATATGCTCCTTCTGAAAACCGTGATACAGATCCCTTCTGATGTACTAGTAAATAGCAAGAGTCAGTTTCCCTGTGTCATCTGCTACTGCTACATCCAGGCAAATTCCCTCAAAATATTGTGATTAATTTAGAGACATAACTCATTCTGGAAGTACAGTGATGTGAATGACATAAGCACGTGTAAGTATGTAGAAAATATTCTGGCAGTTAACTCACCCTCTGTGATTAGATGGACAAGGAGTGGGCCACTGGCAAAGTTCACAGCCTGACAGCTGTGGTTTACTATGAGCCCACATCAATCAACATTCATCCTAAACACCTGAGAGGAAGTAAGGGGGTAAGGGCGAAGTTAGTCCTTTCCTGTCCTACCTATGCTGTCTTGAGTTATTTCATCATCAATATGTCTTCTCCACAGGCATAAACACACACTGATATATGCTGTATCCCAGTGGCTATGACACTGGTGGAAGTTGTAATTCACACATGCAAAATATGATAAAAACATCTGGTACCTACGTCTGAGTTATGCCAGTGAAAGAACTGCAAGATTCTAATCCAAAACATTGGCATGGGAGTTGGTATATCCAAGGCAAAAGTATGTGAGGCTTCATAAATATGAAACAACAGTCTTTAAAAGTGCTTTGTTTGTGTAGAATCCAGGGCTAATGCTCAGCTCAGACTTGTGTTTTAGCAAGAGAGAAATACCAACACAATTCTGTGAGTAAGGGTGTGAGATTGATCCTGGCTTGGTGCAAGACAACATAAGGTCAGGAGCCTGAGCACTGAGATTTACCTGTGGGAGATAGGTGATCAAGTGAAAATCAAAGGCCTCTGCCTGGAAATTACATTTTGCCATGGGCAATAGGAATTGTTCTGTGCAAGCCTTGAAGCTATACAGCTAGGAAGCATGTCTTAATTTTTATCTTCATATGTGCACTGGACTTAGTCATAATTTGTTTAGAAAACTGAAACTATTTCGAACTATGTTTTCTTCTATTCAGTGGCAATATGAGGATAACAGTAGTTCTTTGAAGGGTTTCTTTAAATTTTTGGTCAATATTTTGTGAATTACATAAATGCTTTGAAGTTCTCATGTTTAAAAAATGTTTGGCAGGAAAATAGTAATTTTTTTCCATTTCTTTTTAGCCTTTAATACTTCTTTTGCTCTTTTGAGGTTTGTGGATTTTTTGGTGGTTGTTGGATTTTGTTTCTTTGTGTTTATTTTGTTTTGTTTTGTTTTTAGTTATGAGGGCTAGAAGTGTCTGAACTTTTAGTAAAAAGTGCACTGAATTTCTTATAAAAGATTTTGACTTCTGGCAGCCCAGGCTTGAAAGGAAGAATGGCGAATACCACAGAAATTGCATTAAAATCAAGATAGCTGGCAATGTAATAAAGCATGTAATCTTCAAATCTTTCTCATTTTCTGTACTTTTAGCTACAATTCTTCATTGGCCATTATCTCCCATCTGTGAACTTAACACATTCAAAAAAGTGTGCTGTAAGATAAAAGAAATAAAGAGAGCTAGGAAGAAAAAAAAAAAAAGGAAAAAATACAAAGTATGGCATAATAAACACAAAGAAACACCTGTCCGGGAAACTATAGAGCACAACAAGCCAGGATATACCTTGAAATCCAGTCCTTGGGTTTTTTTTGTTGCTTTGGTTTGGTTTTGTGGGGAAAAAGTTCCACTGTAGCCTTTAAACTGCTGACCATTTATCTTTAAGAGGTAAGAACCTTATAAGTTACCATAAATGTAATCACAGCTGTTTTAATATTATGCAGAAAATCATATATGTGCTTCTTATCTGCTTTTATAAATGTGTTATGCTGAAAGCAGATTCTTTTCCCTTTTATTTTTATCTGTAAAAATGAAGATTGCCTAAAGGATTTTTTAAAGAAGGATTAAGGATAGTCAGTGTTTCTCCTGATAAAAAACTTTTACTCCACTTTCCCATTTTTTCCCATAAGAAATGACTGCTGATTCCCTTCCTTGAAGATTATTTTTTTAATAATCTTAAATGAATATTTTCCTAGAAATAGAATTTTTGATAATGATACAATTCACAAGATCAAGCCCTGCTGGTGTCATCACATGCTCTAATGCAAGAAGATTACATTTGGCTTCCTGATGTGTGATGAGAAGGGAATTAAAATACTTTATCAAATAATAATTCTTAATTTTTCCAGATTTCTCCTTTCAGTTCCTCTTGGTACCCTTGTTACATTCAGACACTGCCTTCAACTGAAGCAACTTTTCTCTTATCTTGAGCTTTATTTAGGCTTTTGACCAAGGGTATGCTTTTGTGTTCTATTGAGAACAATCATGTTACCAGACTCAAGAATGAGAGCTGTCCTTTGTAGGAGATGTTGGCTAAATCACAGAACGAACTGGGTTGGAAACAACCTTTTGAGATCATCTACCTATGACCTCCTCATCAACTAAACCATGGCACTGAGTCCCATGTCCAGTCTTCTTTAAACACATCCAGGGATGGTGATTCCACCACCTCCCTGGGCAGATGATTCCAATGTGCAATCACTCTTCCTGTGAATATTTTTTTTCTAACATCCAACCTAAACTTCTCTTGGCACAGCTCAAGACTGTGTCCTCTCGTTCTGTCAGTTGTCTTCTGGGAGAAGAGGCTGACCCCCCACCTGACTACAGCCTCCCTTCAGGATGTTGTAGAGAGCAATAAGGTCACCTCTAAATCTCCTCTTCTCCAGGCTAAACAACCCCAGCTCCTTCAAACGTTCCTCATAGGGCTTGTGTTCCAAGCCCCTTACCAGCCTCGTTGCCCTCCTCTGGACGCGCTCAAGCATCTCAATGTCCTTCCTAAACTGAGGGGCCCAGAACTGGACACAGCACTCAAGATGTGGTCTTACCAGCGCCGAGTACAGGGGCAGAATGACCTCCCTACTCCTGCTGGCCACACTATTCCTAATGCAGGCCAGGATGCCATTGGCCTTCTTGGCCACCAGGGCACTCTGCTGGCTCATGTTCAGCCAGCTGTCGACCAGCACCCCCGGGTCCTTTTCCAACTGGGCACTGTCCAGCCACCTTGTCCCCAGCCTGTGGCATTGCAGGGGGTTGTTGTGGCAAATAAATCTGTTTAATATAAAGTCCTCTCATTGAGGATGTATCAGACATTAATTTATAAGAATCTCAATTCTCTACAGCTTTCATAATGATTTCAAAGCCTGGTTCTTCTGCTTTGAAGAAACACTTAGAATTGTGTCAGTGGAATTATGTGAAAAAAGGGGCTGATGCTGCAGCAAAAGAGCTCCAGGCAGAGTATAATGCATTCAAACATACCTACAGATAAACTGAGACATGCTTCAGCTGCTGCATAACAACACAACAGTTTATAATTTATTGAGTTCATCTCACAGCTCACACTTGCTTTTTTAGATTTTGCGAGACTTATTTGCAAAGAAAAGTTAAAAATATGCTAAAGATTACACAGTCAAGTCCTAACCAAGCATAGCTGACAAACAGCACCTATATATCCACATTGTGAAAGGAATTTGTTCTACTGAATTCCTTAAAGATTATTTGGTGCTTTTAAGTAGGTGGATTGCCTTCCTTTTACAAGGAAAAAATCACACAGCCGGGAAATCTCTCTGCTGCTTTCTTTTGCCAGTATTTCAACAGAGATAACAGCACGTACCTGAAACTCTTCCATAACAATAACATTTCTGATAACTAGTGGGCAGGAGCATCAGAAAGAGGGAGGACAAGAAATTAGTATAAAATGTCAAATATCCAAACAGTGCATTTTTAAATTTAAAAAATGATAAAATGAAATTGTTGTAGGACAAGGAGGGAAGGAGAGGATAATGCACAGCTAATGACTATAAAGACCAGCTTGTGGTCTTTCAGATAAAGCTCCTTTAAAAACCAGAGCAATCTAAGGCACATGAAGGAATCAAAGACTGTTTAAGGGAGCCTTCCAGAGTGTTTCTATTCCATTCAGCACATACTCTGTTTTTTCTTCTAAGCCTGAATTTGTACTACCCCTCACCATGAAATCTGTTACTGTCTTTTTTCTTTAATTCTTATCATCTACACTGACTGATGAGACTATAAAAGCTATTTGCAATGCTTAAATCTTTCATTGCTTTCTTCTTCAGATTCCATATGTGATTGATTCCATATATGACAGAGACTGACTTGTATTTTGAAGCTCAGCCTCAGCACAATCAGTATGTGCAGGTCTCCATGCTCTGTTCATGTCTGGTTTACAGGAGGGAAATATGATGTCCTCTTCTGTAGTGACGTAAGAATGATGTAGTAATTTCCACACACTATATCTTTAAATTGTGGTTATTTTTCCGTTATTTTAAAACACTGAACAGTCTCCTAACATAAGGCTTGTGAAGCATTTGCACACTTCAGCAAATTTTCTGTACCCTGTCTGTATCAACTTTAAATCTTCCAACTGTGTTCAGGCTTCTAGGAGATTCAGTGGCACTCTGCTGTATCTATTTGAAGCAGTCACCTTGAGCTTTCCTGTGTTTTTCCTTTCAAATTTCTTTACAAAGCAGTTTCAGGAAATATGACATAAAGGATCACAATAGATTTCTTATGTCTCTTTGGCAAGCTCTTCATGACAAGTTCCCGAAGAATCTCTTCAAGGAATATACAGCAAACTCAGTAACAGCTTGTTACCATGAGTTCTTGCTCAAATAAAACAGTCATTTCCAGACTATGTTTTCTCCTGGGATCTCTACAATCAAAGTCATAATACCATTTCATGTGTGGCCTCGGGGGCAAAGAGAGTAGACAGTGAAGTTCACAGAGCCCTGTTCTTTCTGCATTGCTGTTGGCCAGACTTGAGCTGATCTAGACTGGAAATGTACTTAGCCAGACTGTATTTTTAACTTTTTTTTAGTTTCTACTTAGTAAATCTAAACACTGATAGAACCTTTTGGAGTTAGAGGAACAGCATGATACAGGAAAATGAAAGTATATTAAGGCAAGAGAGTGTCCCAAATCAGAGAATAAACAGATTCCCCATGGATCAGTATTTGCTTTCCAGGGGATGGAGCAGATGTAGGAGGGAGAACTAGGAAGAAGGAAGAACTGTGAGCCAGGAATGTGAAAGGACTTTTAATTGTCCTGGCCAAATTTTGAAATTAAACTATTTTGTTTTCCAAGGTCTTAATGTCAGTCTTATATACACCAGTCACCTCAGAGTAGGAAAGTCATCTGGTGACCAAAGGTCTCCTAGCTGCAAGGATGAAAACTTCCTTGGGTGTAGCAGCACGCCAAGCATGGCATGCTGGGTGGTGGCGGGCCAGGGGTGCGACCATCCCCCTGCGAGTTCTGCAATCCCAGCTATCGGCAGGTTTGGCGCAGGGACAGATAACGAAGACACGGGTCTTGGGGTAAACCAGAGTGTATTTATTGGATGGACAAGATGAAGCCCCGAGACAAGACTCGGGGGGTGAACAGAGATTTTATACAGTAACTTAGGAGGAGTGGTCTAGGAAAGTGAACCAATGAGGATGTGGTAAGAGAGGAGTCCAAGGTGGGACAAATAGTTTACAAACCTATCAGGGAAAACAGGGGAGGGGAATAACACAAGGTAATGAATGGGGTGCTGAGTGCAACAAGACAGACATAGAACTCTCTGGAAAAGGGGGTCGGGATAGGGAGGATTGACAAGGAACATTCTGGGAAAAGGGGTGGGGAAGCAGAGGACTGACAGCTCGGAATGGAGGGGGTTAGGGAAGGTCTTGGGAAGAT
Organism: Vidua macroura; assembly: GCF_024509145.1. Classification (NCBI taxonomy): domain Eukaryota; kingdom Metazoa; phylum Chordata; class Aves; order Passeriformes; family Viduidae; genus Vidua; species Vidua macroura. The sequence goes on from NC_071611.1 coordinate 63,532,114, forward strand.
TGGTAGCTCGGGAGAGGAGGGAATTAAAGAGGAGAACAGGGGCAGACATGAATTTAAACAAAACACACTACAACACTTGGGAATTTTAACCCCAGATTTCAAATCAACAGGACAGTTTGGTTAGGAAAGGACCTTAATGATAATGTGGTTCCAACCTCCCTGCCATGGTCATGGACACCTTCCACCAGATCGCTGAGAAAACCCAAGAGGACCAAACTCTAGATCCTTCCAATATCACAGATTAAGAGGACAGGAAACCATACAGATATTTCCTACCTCACCTCACTACAGATAATCTAGATGTGAGGTAAACTAGGTGATTCAGAGGACAAATGAGCCTAGCAACACATTGGGTGAGTTTGTGTGGTTTCTGTCATCTTTTACAAAATGGTAAATGACATTTATATTGGCAGGCAAGTCCGGTCAGTGCGTGATGACATTGACCTCTCAGACAAATGGAAAAAGAACTTTCACGTAAAATTGTTAAAAGTTCTGTTAAAGGAAAAGATTGGAAGCTAAGTCAAGAAGGACTGGTGTGACCCATTGTGTTACTGATGCTGCTTAGCAGAACAGTTGAACCCAAAGTAGAGCAGCAGATAAAAACAAAGTTGATACTGGAAGACACAGAACCATATAATATTCTTTAGTGTTCTGTGTGGCAGCCATAGGTATCATCCCAAAATGGAACAGGGAGATTTGGCCCAGGATTCTAGAAAAAATAGGTGATTTCAGAGTATGCTGTCTAAAGGCCCAAGGATATGTGTTGCTGTGTATTGCCTCCAACAATGCTGTTGGATGCATCTGCTCTCAAATCCATCAGTTTCAGTGATCTGCTGCTCACATAAAAAAAACAGGCAGCAAGCTTTTATGAAGGTATTCCTCTACAGGTTTACAGAAAGTTTGTTGAATCATTTCAAATTTTCTATATGGTGAAACATAAAAAACAACCCCAACTATTAACTTCCAGGTGTGAACTAGCTTGCTTAAGGATGGTGACCCAGGGGTATCTACAGAAGGAATGGAAGCTGATCTGAATTTTTTCATTAATGTAGAAGCTTTCCTGGTTTTACAGGGAAGAGATGTGATCAAGAAAGTAAAAAAAAAAAAAAAAAAAAAAAAAAAAAGACAAAGAGGATCCTACAGCTTAAATGGGCTTTTATGTATTAAAGAAGGTTGTTAGCTTGGAACTGGTTTCAGCTTAAAAAAAATTACTGCAGTGGAAATATGCATCAGTGTGTGTAGGAGGGCAAAACCACAACCAGTTAAAAATTAGCAGAAAAATGGACCTGCAAGAGCAGTAATACACAATCATAGAGAAATGCCACCCCGCTGTAAAATGACATTAGAAACAGCAGTTTTGACCCCTATGATTTATTTTTATATTAGTATGAAAAGGTTTCATTGAACTGGTGAAATACATTCACATCTAAGAACATATTTTATAACATTTTGTGTTATAAAATGTGACTATGGCCATATATAAAATACAACAGACTTAAATACCAGTAAAAGGGGATCAGAAAGTTTTGGGGTGTTTTTTCTTTTTTTTTTTTTTTTAATCAGACCCTTTTCTCATTTCATTTCTGAATTCTATCACAGCAGATCAGCCAAATGCTGTCACAAAATCTGACTGGTTGGATTGCAACAGGTGCTCTAGCATTTGTGGAGAAAGATTGTATAAAGTGAGCTCATAGGGCTGGCTTTGCAGTGATATTATATACTCTCTTTTTTTTTCTGCTACATATCAATAATTTAGTGAAAACAGAACAATATCTCATCCACACTTGCACATAACCTCTCCCCCAAACCAAAAAAAACCACAAAACCTCCAAATCCACAATAAATTTATCCCCCTCAGTTGCTGTGTGCTGAAAGACACAGGATGACTGACTTATCCTTCAAACACAGCAAGGACTGGAAAGAACTGGGAAAAGAACAGAGGATGAAATTTATATAAGGGAGCCTGAGCAAAATCTCCATTCACTGTTCTCTTATGATGTTCTCTTTGCTCCTCCTCCCTAGGTCCATAACTTTGCACCCTGCTTTCCTAAAATACACTTCATTTCCTAAAATAGACTTAATAATCTTTGTTAATAAGAAATGGCATCATCATTTACTATTTCACAAGTTTGCTATTACAGCTACTGATCTGGTCAACAGCAATTATAAATTCCAATAAAGCTGTTTTTTACACAGTTGTTAGGATTTAAAAGGTTTGCCAAAACAGACCTTTTTTGAGATGCAAGACATACCTTACAGTGTAATTATATTTGAATATCATGCAACATTAAGTTGTATACAGTATGAAAATAGATATGCTGGTTCTGAAAATGGGTCTTCTTCACAAATAGCACCATTAATTTAATGAGTCATCTAGGCCCTTACTGGAAAATTCTATCGTATCAAATTTCTGCAGCCCTGCTGCAGCTGTGCTGCTTTCACTTCCTATGTATTGACACACTAGTTTACTTTTATCTCCCTGGAATTTTCTGGTGGTCAGGATTATGTTCAAGCTTTAAATACTCATCATTATGAATGTTTATAGTCTTTCACATTAAGGACTTGGACAATATTTCAACATGGCTTCTAAAATCAATGAATTATAATATTCATATTATAATTTTTCCTTGAGTAGCTGTTCTGGTTTGAAAGCAAAACCAGTGAGAGACTCCAAGTCAGAAATACAATTTATTGGGAAAAGGGAAAATAAACAAAATACATGCAATAATACAAAAGGAAAACCACTGACAAAGTCAGAATACAACCTGACACCCCTTTGGCCAGCGTGTTGGTAGCAGTCCAAATTGGAGTGGCTGCAGTCCTCTTGGAGTGGCAGATGTTATTTCTGTTGGAGCAGTGGTCCTGCAGAAAAGGTGTAGTCATCCAGCAGAAACCCCAACTGTGTCCTCTTGGAAACCTGTGGGAAGGCTGCCTCTCTGCCCAAAAATCCCAGAATATATCTAGGTGGGAATGCTTAGCTCCTCCCCCCTGGGCAGAGCATCTCACAATGGGCTGATGTCATTCTGAGTCATGAGGTGGGTCCTTGATCACCTGTTAAACAGAACTGGCTCCTGGAGGGAGTTACCTCTGAGTCATGTGGCAAGACATTGATGGGCCCATTAACAGGAGATAAGGAAAACTGTCCAGATGACAACTGCTACACAGATGGTAACAGAAAATATCCTGCTTTTCAGTCTCGGACATTATCCACCTCTTACTCTATTTCCATCTGCATCATGATGAAACCTTACACATAGTTTTCACTTAAGACTAGGATTCCCTGTGGTACACAACGGGTTTCCCCATCTTTCTGCATTACCCATCAAGTGTAACCGGGTCCTCGAGCAAAAACAATCCCACGGATGAGTTTGTCTTTGCCTGAGGTGGGATTAATCCAAACAGTCTTTCCTAAAATACCTTTCATATGTACCACAGGGACTTTATCTCCATCCACTGTGTGCAAGGGTTCAGACTGGGCAGGACCAGCTCGATTGATGGACCCTCGGGTGTTGACCATCCAGGTAGCTTTTGCTAAGTTTAATTCCCAGTTCCTGAAGGTACCCCACCCAGTGCCTTCAGGGTGGTCTTAAGTAGTCCATTGCATCATTCAACTTTCCCAGCAGCTGGTGCATGATAGGGGATATGATATATCCACTCAATGCCATGTTCTCTGGCCCAGGTGTTGATAGGCCGTTCTTGAAGTAGGTTCCATTGTCTGACTCAGTTCTCTCAGGGGTGCCATGTCTCCACAGGACTTGCTTTTCCAGGCCCAAGATGATGTTCTGGGCAGTAGCGTGAGGCACAGGGTAGGTCTCCAGCCATCCAGTGGTGGCTTCTACCATGGTCAGTACATAGCGCTTGCCTTGGCGGGTTTGGGGAAGCGTGATGTAGTCAATCTGCCAGGCTTCCCCATACCTGTATTTTAGCCATCGCCCACCGTACCACAGAGGCTTCATCCGCTTGGCCTTTTTGATTGCAGCACAGGTCTCGCAGTCGTGTATGACCTGTGAGATGTTGTCCATAGTAAGGTCCACCCCTTGGTCACAGGCCCATCGGTATGTTGCGTCTCTCCCCTGATGACCAGAGGCATCATGGGCCCAACGAGCTAGGAATAATTCTCCCTTATACTGCCAATCTAGGTCTACTTGTGATATTTTCACCTTGGCAGCTCGGTCCACCTGCTTATTGTTATGATGCTCTTCTGTAGCCCGACTCTTGGGTACATGTGCATCCATGTGTCGGATCTTCACGGTCAGCTTCTCTACTCGGGTGGCAATGTCCTGCCAGATCTCAGCGGCCCAGATGGGTTTCACTCTGCACTTCCAGTTGGCCTTTTTCCAGCGACTCAGCCATCCCCACAGAGCATTAGCTACCATCCATGAGTCGGTGTAGAGATAGAGCCTCGGCCACTTCTCTCGCTCAGCAATATCTAAAGCCAGCTGGACAGCTTTAAGCTCTGCAAGCTGACTCGATCCACCTTGTCCCTCAGTAGCTTGTGCCACTTGTCGTGTGGGGCTCCACACTGCAGCTTTCCATTTCCAACTAGTGCCTATGATTCGGCAGGAACCATCAGTGAAAAGGACATATTGTCTTTCAGTTTCCGGTAGCTCATTATATGGTGGGGCCTCATCGGCATGTGGCACTTGCTCCTCTTGTTCAGAAGATAATCCAAAAGTCTCCCCTTCAGGCCAGTTTGTTATAATTTCCAGAATCCCAGGGTGATTCGGATTTCCAATACGGGCGCGCTGGGTGATGAGGGCAATTTACTCCATGTGGTGTCTGTGGCATGATGTGTGGAAGGAACCTTTCCTTTAAGCATCCACCCCAGCACTGGTAGCTGGGGTGCCAGAAGCAGCTGCATTTTGGTGCCAATTATTTTTGAGGCAGCTTGAACTCCTTCATAGGCAGTTAAGATGTCCTTCTCTGTGGGAGTGTAGTTTGCTTCAGAGCCTTTGTAGCACCGGCTCCAGAATCCCAGTGGTCAACCCCGAGTCTCCCCAGGCACCTTCTGCCAAAGGCTCCAGGATAAACCATTGTTCCCGGCTGCAGAGTAGAGCACATTCTTTACCTCTGGTCCTGTCCTGACTGGGCCAAGGGCTACCGCATGAGCGATTTCCTGCTTGATCTGGGTGAAAGCTTGTTGCTGCTCAGGGCCCCAGTGGAAATGCTTCTTCTTTTGGATGACCAGGTAAAGAGGGCTCACAATCTGGCTGTACTCAGGAATGTGCATTCTCCAAAAGCCTATGGCACCTAGAAAAGCTTGTGTCTCCTTCTTGTTGGTAGGTGGAGACATAGCGGTGATCTTGTTGATTACTTCTGTCGGGATCTGACGACGTCCATCTTGCCACTTGACTCCTAGAAACTGAATTTCTTGAGCTGGTCCCTTAACCTTGCTTCGCTTAATGGCAAAACCAGCTTTCAACAGAATTTGGATAATCTTCTCTCCTTTTTTGAAGACTTCCCCTGCTGTGCTCCCCCACACAATGATGTCATCAATATACTGTAAATGTTCGGGAGCCTCGCTCTTTTCCAGTGCAGTCTGGATCAGTCCATGGCAGATGGTGGGACTGTGCTTCCACCCCTGGGGCAGTTGGTTCCAGGTGTACTGCACTCCCTTCCAGGTGAAGGCAAACTGAGGTCTGCATTCTGCTGCCAAAGGAATGGAGAAGAAGGTGTTGGCAATATCAGTAGTCGCGTACCACTTTGCTGCCTTGGACTCCAGCTCGTACTGAAGTTCCAACATGTCTGGCATGGCAGCGCTCAGTGGTGGCATGACCTCATTCAGGCCACGGTAATCCACCGTCAGTCTCCAATCCCCACTGGACTTGTGCACTGGCTATATAGGGCTGTTGAAAGGTGAACGAGCCTTCCTGACCACCCCTTGGCTCTCGAGTTTACGAATCATCTCATGGATGGGGATCACAGAGTCTCTGCTGGTACGATATTGCTGACGGTGTACTGTTGCTGTGGCAATTGGTACCTATTGTTCTTCAACTCTCAGCAGTCCCACAGCAGAGGTTGTCTGAGAGACCAGGTAAAGGTATTCAGTTTTCTGATGTCTTCTGTCTCTACAGCAGCTATCCTGAAAGCCCAGCGATGTCCTTTTGGGTCTTTGAAATATCTGTTTCTGAGATAGTCTATGCCAAGAATGCATGGGGCCTCTCGGCCAGTCACGATGGGCTGTTTCTGTCACCCATTCCTTCAGCCTCCAATACAGTCAGCTGCTGGGATCCTCCTGTTACCCCAGAAACAGAAATGGATTCTGCTCCTACATATCTTGATGGCATCAGGGTACATTGGGCACATTTGGTGTCAACCAAAGCTTATATTTTTGTGGTTCAGACGTGCCAGGCCATCGAATCCACACAGTCCAATAGATCCGATTATCCCTGTCCTCTACCTGGCTAGAGGCAGGGTCCCTCTATTCCTGGTCATGGTACACGTTTACCTCTTCTTGTAAATAGGTTCTTGAGATTCCTACAAGAGGATCAGTCATATCATCATTCCTATATTGTCTGGAATTCTGTGTGTGAGAGACTGGAGCAGCATTGACTCTAGATGAGCTTTTTGTGTTACGTGTTCCTCTTTTTAGTTCACGTACTCGGGCTGCTAAGGAGGAGGTGGATTTTCCATCCCACTTCCTCGTGTCTTCTCCATACTCCTGAAGAAAAAAACAGAGGTTACCTCGTGGAGTGTATCCTCTCTCCTTAGCTAGGGAACGCCAGCTCCTAATGGCAGACTCTTGTTGGTTCTGGTGAAATATGGTAGACTTCTTCCTTAAGTTCCTTTTTTAGTTTCTGATGACTCTCTTCAATCAAGTCCTGGACTTGCTCAGCCAACCTTGTTTCCACAAACGAGACATGGGTACAAAATGGGGCGGTGACAGTATCCTCGTAAATTCTTAGTTTATTGGCAAGACACCCACCCTGTCCTCGCCTTCCCTCCATTGCAGTGTTGCCAGAACATTGCTCTACAAATCAGGCTTTGCTGTCTGGTATGTACATATTTTTACATTAAGAAGGTTATGTCACTCCTAACCAGACATCGAGAGACTGGGCACTGCTCTTTGGCTTCAGTGTCCTTGACTGCAGCTGCACTTTGCAAAGCCTGTCTGTAGACATCATGCACAGACAGTGAGTTTGTTTGTACAGCACAGTGATCAGAGGCTGGTCAACACAGAAAACAGCATTGCATAGAGAATGTCGTGAGGTCTGCGGACTTAATATGAAAAGTAAAAGAATTCAACTTTGCTCTTTAAATCCAAATGGGAAACCACTTAGCTCATTAGCAAAGTCCACTTCAAAAGGTAATGGAAGGGATGCATTTGGATAGATAAGTCAGATGTGTAATTAATTTTCAGAGCACAGCATGAAAGACATCGTTAGTTTACATAACTTTACTTAAAATAAAAAGAAAATTATTGATTAAATAATAAAGCTCAGACATTTAGGAACAAAAATCAGTAATATATTATCATAGAAGAGTTTGGATCAAACTCTCTTCTCACACAGGGAAGCAGGAAGTATTACATTAGTAATGCTCACAGCTCTTAGTTAGTAAGAAGCAGAATTTTTCAACCTGTGTCTTAATACATGAAGTACAAAGCAGAATTTTTTTCAACTCATGTATCCAAGCATTAAGTTGAAGTTATGTAAAAATCAGATATATGAAAATATATTTTTTACTTTATTCACATGAGACTGGAATTATTTCTTTTAACTTAAGGCCAAAGCAAATGCATCCTGGAAATCATAGAGTAACTTCAGACAAATGGTAATTTTAGAAACAAAATTAAACTAAATTGAAGAAAGCCAACATAGATTTGTGCATACTTTAGTTACACAATCAGGTAAGAAAAATTTCAGGCTGTCTGTATGGATTTACACAAAACTAATGCTGTTATATTTGTGTGTAGGTACTTAAATAGAGGGCCTTTCTATTGCATTTCCAGAGAGATTCCATATTGCACTCTCACCTTTTTGCATCTGACACGAGTTTCTATGCTCTAGGCTTACGTTTTTAATTTATTTTTTCCCTTTTCTTTAAATTTCAAGATACTTTTAAAATGCAGTAAGGATATGGCTATAGTGCACTTCAGACAACCATCCAGTTTGAACAAATGGAAAGCTAACCCTAGCACAAGAACATGAACTGTCTTTTAAACTTTCTGAGTACAAGACTGAAATGGAAAGAGTAATAGCTTGTAGGCTGCAGCAACTGGTGTAACCAGGAAAAGTGCAAAGCTAGAGCTCAGCTAATTAACAGCTAACAGCCCATAAAAAAGAAACATACAACTAAACTGGAGTTTCCCTAAAACAACATGAATAGACCAGAATCTTTAAGTGGTTAGAAAACTGCTGAAGCTGTGTCTGGTGTAGGCTGGCTTCAGTTAAAACTGAATGGAAATTACTCTTAATTAAATATGAGCACGACCAGACCCTTTCCACCTACTTTCTCCTGTGTAATAATAGTTTTTCATTTCAAAGTCATTTAGTTTGAATAATCTTGTCATACCTACTGGAAGTAATTAAAACACTTTCAGCACTAGCTGGAAGAAGCCTATGAAAGTTCTTCTTCTTCTGACATTGTCCAACAGATGAGAAAATACTAGTTGTGGTTAAGCCTCTGAAGTGATCTGAACTTTTGAATTTTTCTTGTCTGACTAGAGAGCACTCTATAATCTTTTAGCAGAATGAAATTTGATTGAAATTGTATTATGCCATGACTCTTCACTGTTGTAACTCCATGTGGAAACTATTTTTTAGAAAAGTACTCATAGAATTGTAACTTGAATTGAAATCACATTATCTGATTAGATGGGAGTTGTTAAAGCTAAAGTAAATGCTAGCTCAGGCTCTAATCAATCTAAGTTTCTCTTAATTACAATGCCCACTACTTAATCTACTTCTAACACAATGTTTTGGTCAACAAAATGTTTATTGCTTTTGCTTTCAGTGTAAGCGCATGTAGGCCAGACATAATTTTTATTTCTTCATTCTTCTTCCATTTCAAACTCATAGCTATGTAGCTGGAATTTTCTAGGAAAATGTCTTAAACAGGAATCTTCAGGAAAAGTATAAAAGAGAAGTGAAAAATTGATAGATTGAGAAGAATGTATACTAGTTTTTAATGAATTTCAGATTATATGAAATGTACCATCTCTTACCACAAAAGGTAAATTATATGAGAAGATAAAATTAGAGCTTTCAATTAACAAAGTCTGAGTAATTTACTAACACTATGAAACTACATGTGCTGTATAAGTCTGCTGAACAGGAAAGACACATTAAAATTGAATATAAATTGTGAGCATTTGATTCTAATTTTATGTTAAACATGTGTCCTAGTTTAGGGCAAAATTTGGGAGAAGACCTCCGGAAGGAGCCCCCAGAAAGCAAACCCCCCATGGCCCCTCCCCTACCTGGTTCGGGAAGGATTTCCTCAGAGAGAAATGGAAAAAAACCTGTTTATTTAACAAGCAAAAACACTCCCCAATACAAAAAAAAAAAACAAAAACCCAACACCAGATGACAAAACCCTTTCACCATTCTGAAGAGATGACAAATTCAGAAAGTCTCTCCTGGGAGTGGTCGCCCAGCTATCAGTCTCCGGCACTGGGGATGGCTGCTGCAGGTCACAAAATGCAGACTCTCAGTGTTTCTTGATGTTTCCCAGGTCCAGGTCCAGAGCAGGTTCAGATGATATTCAGGAAGGGGAAAGGGAAGGGAAAAAGAAACAGTCCAGGGTAAAAATTGGACTGCCTAGCTAAACTAACTAATAAGCAAAGCAAAAGCAAAAGCAAAAGCAAGCAAGCCAAGCCAGCCAAGCCTCTCCTAGACACAGACCATGGGGGGAGGTGAGCCGGCTGATAACAAGACAAAACAATTCTTCACTTTCAGAGTCAGTCCTGAAGGCACAGAACATAATATCAGGCATAAACAGAACACACGATTTGGGATACAAACACCATACTGTCACCCTAGGAGTGTTCTTTACCATGTTTGAAGATGGTCAAAACAGACTGAAGATGGTCATTAATTTCACTATGTCCCTGTAGACATAAAGTTAATTGGTGTTGTGACTGCAGTAAAGCTGTGAGCAAAAATATACTTTATTAAGCAACGTATATCAAGAAAACAAATACAGGTTTGTGCTGAGCTTAACATGAGAGGTCCTCCATTGCCCATGTATCTTCACTGGATTCCACAGGCTTGCTTGACATTTCAAATCAGAAGTATGACCATATCAAACTTCCCAATGTCCTATTTTCTTGTGGCACTTTGAGTCTTCCTACCTGTTTTATATTAAATCTCACTAAATTTCCTTAAAATGAGAAGTCCATTTCTGGATAGAGAGAAAGAAAGAATAGAACTGACAGTTACTCTAGTGTATGCTTCAAAATTTCAGGGAAAGGAGTAACTCGCAAGGGAACAGTCCAAGTTACAGACCCTTTCCTGGCTGCATAAACTTGACACACATAACAGCTGAGTGCTGGTAACCCTGTCAAGTTATGTACCACTGCACATTTACTTTAAAAATCCCACCTAAATTACCATTATCTCTGCAAGAGATTCCTTCAGCCTCTGATTTCAGGAGTTGCTCACAACCACAGGAAGCAACTGGTTTTGTAACTGTGAGGGTGAACATTAGCTGGACCACACTACTTTTCCCAGTGGCATTGCTCATAGGTTTGCAATGTCACAGAGGAATGTCTTCCAGGAGAATTCTCTGCGTGTTCTATGGACTCCTCTACAGAGCTCAAAGGACTACTAACCTTGGTAGGAGGATTAAGTAATGATGTGGCTTTCTAGAAAAGGCCGCAGGTGGGACACATCATCTTCAGCGTCAACTCTCAGCTAGGAAACAACAGGTATCAGGTAAATTGGCACTTGGTAGTTTTTTTCTGCCACAGGCAGACACTACCACCAGTTCACATTCTATTCCAGAACTACTGATGTAAAATCACTTTTTTTCTGGAATGCTTTTGTAGTATTGTCTTATTTTTAGCTTCTGTTGGTTAAATGCATAGTTTCAAAAAAAGCCCAACCAACCAAAACCAACCCAGCTCTTACTTTTTCATTTATTTAGCAAATTAGGATATTGATTTTGTATCAAACTGATTTCTTATGAAGATTTCTGTTCCAAGTTCTTCAAAATAATTTCTGCTTGTTTTTGTCTCCTGATAAGATCAAAGTACAGTTGACTAATATTGTCCTGAAACACTTCTAGTAACTTCAGCTTTTATCTGTCTCATGAAGCAGATGATTGATGGCCCATTATTTATTACTCTGTTCCGTGGTGTTTCAAGGGTTTCTTTAGAAGGTGGCAATGGTTGCAAACAAATTTTTAATTTTGATGTGTGCTGCATGCTCAAACATCTGACTTTGTAGCATGTAAACGAAATGATCACAAGGTCGGGCTAACTTTCTTTCAGCAATCTTTGGGCCTTGATATAAAACTCAAACACAAGAAACATATTCATGTCTTCAGAAATAAGAAGTCAGTGTTCAAAGCTGGAGACTTTGTTAGAAAATGAGCCACTCAGTTTAAATATTTAGTGTGATCTTAACTGTTTTAGGTAAATTACATTTCAGGTGATGGGATGCCTAAGAGTGGAATTCAGTAAGATGGGCTTTGTCTTAGAAAAACAACATAGTAATTTGAAAATTATCAAGAATCTAGTAACTATACTAAAGACAATGCAAGAAATGTCCCATTTTTTCCTTCTGTAAAACAGGGATCAAGCATTTCATTCCTCTGATGAAGCCAACAGAAAATGTACTAATTTAGTTTCAAAGAGCCTCAAATCAATCCAATTTCTATTCCCTAACAGCGTAAAATTTCTGATGGGAACACAGCTGATTTTCAATAGAAAGGCACACGCATTAATTCAATCAGAAGTATGAAAGCCAGAATTCTTCAATATTCAGTTCTAAGATACCATGAGTTTGAAAACTTTCCATTTGCTGTTCCTAAATCCCCTATTTTTCTTATTGTTACACACCTGAATGTACCTGCCATTGGAAAAAATCTTAAATTCAAGTAAGTCTGTAATGGTGCAAACACTGAAGAAAAGGGGGAGGACGTAGGTTTGCATACCTGGTAAGATGCTGTATTAGCTTACTCCAGCTGTAATTTCTTCTACCTGTAAGACATTTGTCTTGGGTTTTTTTTGATTTTTTTTTAGTATGTTGTGTTGCTTTGGGTTTTTTTTTATTAATCAAAACTTTACTCTTGGAGTTAGACAAAGTAATTTATTGCCTGAAAGCTTTCACAGTGATTTGTATTTCACAAGATGAATTGACAGTTTCATAAAGAAAAACAAAGTTGTGGGAAAAAACAAAAAGCAGTAATTTTTGTCCTGGAAAAAAATGACAGCACTCCATAGGTGCCTTTTGATGTAAATGCGCTTCCTTCAGGACACGCCGGCAAGAACTCTGGATGCAATCCTTGGGCTCAACTTGTGCTTCTGTCCCCATTCCTGTGCAGCACTTAGATCTGTCTGCAGAAGAACACAGGGTCTTCTGGCAGCTGTTAATTACACAGACTGGAGCATAACCTCTTCCTTGTAGGCTGCTGAAGCCATGGCAACCAAAGACATTACACTGAGTTATTTATCAATACAGACTCTGCCTCCAAAGCTCCATAGAAAAAACAGTGACTTGAGCCATTCTCTCCATGTCCTGTGACACTGAAGAATTTTAAGCTTCTGAGCTTTGTTTTTTCAGGAAAAAGACTCATGTAACAGATACCTGAATCTTCTTGCCTCTCATTACATGACTTTAAAACTTGCACTTTGCAATTGTGTTATTTTAATCAACAGTATGCAACATAACGTATGGCTTAACTATTATAAAAGGCTGAGCTAGTAAAAGAGCTGGCTGATTAAATGTGAAGCAGAACAGTCTTAAATATGAGTTATGTTCAACAACCTTTCTAATGAAAGCTAGAGAGAAAAAATTGGTGGCTCTGGTTTTTATTTCTTTCCCTCTAGGATGTTCAAGTTCACACAAAATAAAACATCACTGTTCATTTAACCACAGTATTGCATAGGGCTAAAACATTGTTCTATGGTTTTAACATTTAAACAGTCTAGAATTACATCTGCAGATGACTGCTTGTGCAATGTCCCCATCTTAAACAGTTCTGGTCAATCAAACACTGCCTTCTTTGATAAGAGCTTAACAAGCTTTACTGGCACCTAGTTCTTTGCAGGATGATAAAAATAAAAATCTGGCTCAATGTATTTTTAAAAACAGGAAATTAGGACTGCTCTAGACTTTTTAAAATCTCTTAAATACTTAGTGTGATTTTCATTTATCCCCAGACTTCCACAAGAGCTTTTCATTTATCCCCAGTCTTTCACAAGAGCTTTTTTTTTTGTCCTTATTTTTCTCCTTTTTTTGGTTTTGTTTTAGTATCACAGACTGCTGTATTAGGATGAATTTGTTAGAAGTCTCTATTGCAGAAGTTAGCAACAAAAAATTGAAAATGAGATTGTATCTCAAATACTTGTAACATTTACTTACCATCTCAATAGGAAAGTATCTCTCAGTAAGGTGCAATATTTGGCTACAGCTACTTAAGCAATCTGAAGGAAGTACTAATTTTTAACTCAGCAGGGAAGCTTGAAAGTAGCTGAATTTATTTTCCATTTTTCTTTAATTCGCAGGAAGCAGCAATACATTTTAAAAATGTTTATTCAGCTTCAGGTATCTCTTCTAAAGATACCTGTGGTATATTTGATGCACATCTTCCCTCATTACTTCAAACACACTTAAACTTGGAGGTAATTTAGGACAAGATATAAGAGCACTTGCAAAAAATAAAAGCAAAGATCTGTATTAAAAATTTTTAGGCAGGATAAATAGAAAAATATTCTGTCTTCCTTTCACTACAAATATTTTCAGCACAATACACTTCAAAAAGCAAAATAATCAAGCCACAAAGTCTAAGTGAATTTCTAAAGAAAACTTGACTTAAGCAAGCCTTTCACCTGTGTTACATTTCAGGGATTGGGCCCACAGCAATAGAGAAGATAAAGCATTCCTGAGGCAGATTGTTTCAGGTAATTTTGCACCTCACTTAGAGGGATGGAGGAAGGAAGGGAAAACATTTTACCAAAATTAAAAATCAAACATTGCAATGCTGTCTCCCATGAGGGCAAACAATTGCCCCTCTCTATGGTAGCATCTCCATTTATGCCTGCCGGCTAGTACTGACTGTCAGTATTAGCTGCGTGAAGGAATATATATCCAGTGGGATGTGGGGAAATATTAGCAGTGGTGTCCTGCTGTCCCACCAGGACCTTTCAGTATTCCAGAGATACAAGGCACTTGCTGGGAAGGCCTGAGATCTGCCATATTCAGTGATACAGGTATGCCACACTTTCTCTGTGATAATTCCAAAAAGGAAATCTGATTTAAAATGTGACATCTTCTGGCTACATTAAGATTATTCCTTTGCAAAGCAGGATTTCACCCTCTCATTAATATGCTATATTGCAATACTCTTAAGTGAGATATTTTTACAGTTGTGAAGATATGTTTTGAAAACGACACAGACAATACAAGTTATAGTTTTCCACACAGAGTTAAAAAAGCTAATCGGAGTCTTCATCATCAAGGTATTCCTCTGCATTACTCAATGTTCGGACTGTACCTGCAAAGAAACAGAATTTTAAAAGAGTACTGAAAATACCAGGCACAGAGGAAACAAGACTGACATAATTCACAGAAGTGATAACCCATGTTATCCTAGATTTCTGGAACAAGGAAAATTAGTAAGTTTAAAATGAACCTGCTCAACTGTTTTGAGAAAAGAAATCTAAGTGAAAAAAAAATTATTCTCATTTTTAGGAGGAGGAACAGCAAAGGGAGAACAGGAAGAGAAGAAATTGCAGAGCCCTGTGCTGAAGGGGTCATATTTTAATAAAGTACAAATTACATTTCTTCTGTACATTTGTTGTGCTCCCCTGTTGTGCTGCTAAACAGCAGCACAATTAACACAATCTTTTTGCATTTCTGTGATATGATTTTAATAATTATATTTTTTTAGAATGTACTTCAGCAATTGACATTTGAATACCTGTCTGTACATGCAAAACATAAATCTGAACAGTGAAGTGGAGACAAAGTAAGCTTCCTCCAATAAAACACTTTTAGAGATGGACTATGATAGAAGTCTTATGTAAACAGGAACAAGGGAGAAGACTGCTGATATAGAACTGAACCTCTGAAAAAGAACAATGTTTCACATCCAGACATTGGAAATACTTAAATGCAGACTCCTGAGACAGAAAAATTAGATTAGTGAAAATAACCAAGAAAATACAAAATGCAAGAAAAGTATACAGATCAGTGGTGTCAGAGATATTATAAAATGCCAAGTTGAGACACAAAAATGAACAAGGATGATAATACTGAAACTGCAGTTAGACTGAGAATATCAGCTGTTGTATCAAGGCAAGCAAAAAAAGACAGGGAGTAAAATTACTGGAGACTGGTGATAGACAAGGTGACTAAGGACAAAAAATCAGTTACTCATTGAAACAAAATTAATTTAAAGGGAGTGAAGAAGTAGATTAGTTATGTAGATTAGTTACTTAGCATCAGGAAGTAAAACATTAGTATAATTATTGGGACATCAGAAGAGAGAAAACACCTGTACCAGGTGCCTACAATCAACATGCAAAGATGAATGAAGTGTTCCAAATAGGGATGAAGTAACTTTAGGAAAATATTATATATATATATATATATATATATATATATATATATATATATATATATAAAATACATACATATTTAAAGTATTACATACGTATGAATGAAAGTATGTATATGTGTAGACAGAAATGTGTATATATATATATGTATATATGTACACACACACACAAACAGAGAAGGACATCTGCCCTTTTTTATAACTGCTTTTGTAAGAACCAAGATTGGGAGTAATAATTTGCCAGTTTTCTAGGAAATCCTGATTTTACCTCTACCAAAGAGCAGAACAATTCTGTTGCTGCAATTGCTCTTTCTGACCTTCTTAAGTTGCAGTCAGCTATTCCTCTATTTAATCACCATAACCTCTAGGCTCCTGCAGGTTAGCACTCCCTCTGTTCTCACTAGACCTGAAACAATGCAACTGCTGTACTGCATATCCCACCAAACCCAACTATAACCCTGCCTGTGTTTTAAAGTGATTTCTTGTTTTACTTAGAATTTCCACCCTTACTTCAGCCTCCTGAAAGCTACAGGCAATAGTAGTTACACAATACTGAACAATTCAGTCTTTAGCTTTTTAAAATAGCCTCTTTAACTCTTTTGGACATGAACACTATGCTATTAGGAGAGATGAAGACAGTGGGAGCCAGTGAGACTATTTTAATTAACATTTGAAAGCATTCTTTCTTTATTTCTCAGACAGTCACTCAGAGACACACAGAAATAAGAGAGCAAAAAAATTTAGCAGTAAGAAAAGGAGGATCATATGTTGGTGTTTGTTTGGCTTAAGTTTGGAGGAACACACAAGCCTATGGAGAAAGACAGGACATTACTTTATTCTTGTACCCTCTCCCTTGTGGTATACTCCATCCTTGCTTTCATTTTGCCTGAAGGGCCTGTCTTCTATTTTCATATCTTCCCTTAGTATTTTCACACCTTCTGAACTCTTTTGCCTCTTGCTAATACAAGGTGGCATTTTGTGTGGAGTCAGCAGCATGGCATGTGATAAACCATCTTCCTATCATAGCTCTAAACTAACTCTCTCAAGCAAGCCCTTCCAAACACAATTCTTAGCCCATGTGCCTCCCAAATGGTTTTTATGGCTATCAGTATATTGGTATTTGGCTAAAGTATTAATTCTCCAAAACTAAAATTATCAGAAAAACAAAATCAAAAATACCTGCACTCTGCTTCTTCTTAAGCAAGGAAGCACAAGCTGCGTTTGTTGCCATATCTAAAGCCAGTTTCTTCTCATTGTTTTTCAGATCTGTTCTTGCCCCTTCATGAAGAAAATTTTCATTATCAATCACAATCTCAGTTATTTCTCAACCAATGCCATTATGATATGACTTTCACTAATGTGGGTAGAACAGTAATGGACAAGGGAATCTGAGCTACTGACTGCTCTGAAGCAGACCAAAAGCTATGGATGCTCTTGCATAAGCTACAGTTGTTTAGGAAACTTGCTGGCTGCTCTTCCTTTTTAAGAAGAAGATGTCATTGCTGTTCTGGGGTTTAAGTGCCCAGTTTTGTCTGTAAAGCAGGATGAAATTATTTTGACCTGGTGAGATGTCTACCTTCCACAGCTGCCAGAATTTTTTGCAAGACTTTTCCTGCAAGTCAGGTAAGTGAGCTGGCTAAAGACTGTACCTGAGTTATACAGAAATACTTAAGACATACAAATTAAACATTCAGGAATCTAGTCTGTACACAGATTGTTGAAACCTTGGTGAAGATCTTTACCCTTTTCCAGCAGCATCTCTACAATATCTGCATAACCTTTCCATGCAGCAGCATGCAAAGCTGTGTCTCCCAATTTGTTCTGTGGAGTTAGAGGGAAAAGCAACAGGATTAAAATGCAGCATAAAACCTTTCAGCTTCTACCAAGGGTGAGTAACATCACACCTCTACTCTTAAGGATCAGTGGATTCAACCTACCTGTTGGTTTAACTCTACGTTTGCCTGGGTAAGCAGGACATCTACAACATCTGCAGAAAATAGGGAGAGATGATAAGAGAAGAATTTAGTGGAAAGGAATTATGCTATTTTTGCATTCACTGTAGTTAAGATTCAATGAAAGACCAATCAAATCAGCTAATGAAAATCTGTAAATCAGACTGCATTGGGCAAACAACAATTAGTCACAAAAAATGCTTCTGCATGAAGTACCCCAAATAATACCACAGTTCTTTTTCATCTGTCCTTCTACTCTGCTTCTAAGTTACACTAATGAGCATGCCTGCTTCAACAGCAACAACAAAACACATAGCACTTGGATGGAGCTGAACCTACCTCCTAGCCTGATTTTTATTAAAGAAAAAAAATAGAATTACATTGAAAAAAACCTGTCTTTATTATTTAGCATTGCAATTTTATCCATTAGCCTAACAAACATAACAAGAAAACTAGAGAACAATAATTCCAAATTAATGCTCTGATACCTTTATGGCCTCCATGGCATGCCCAATACAGAGCTGTGTTTCCAGCTTTGTCTAACCCATTGACACCAACTCGATTATCCAAACACTCTCTCAACCAGCTCAGATTGCCTGAAAGACAAAATCAGTTTTGATGATATTTTTTTGTTTGGAAAGTTAAAAGAACCATTACAAGTAAACAGTACTTTCTAAATGGTGTCAGTCATCCCATGAACTTCTGAAGAAAGGAAGTGATTAGGAGCAATATTTATAATTCATTGAATAACAAGTCATACCTAGTCATAGCAAATAATGACAAAGTCATACTAAGCCATACCAAATATCTTTTCTTCCATTCCCAGAAGACCTTTATATCCCTATGTAGTTCAATGGATGGTACCACACTTCCTCTGTGTATAGACAGAGTGGCAAATCCACCAGGCAGTATCTCACCTTTTCAAAGCTGTAAAAATTAATAACTTGCTCAAGACGCAAGACAACCAAAACAGGCAGAACATTTTCATTCTAAATATTATATTATATTATATTATATTATATTATATTATATTATATTATATTATATTATATTATATTATATTATATTATATTATATTATAATTGTTATTATTATTGTTCTTATTATAGTAGAAAACAAGCAAATCATCCTTTAGCATCACACAACTAAAACACTGAACATACCTCGTTTGGCAGCTTCATGCAGTGGATTATCAATAGACTCTGCTTGCTCTGCCACTGAAACAAAAGAGTAAATTCTAACTACTTCTGAAACATGTATTTGAAACCTGTGTGGAAACAAAACATATTTGATTCCAAATTGAAAAGATATTTGTGAGTGACAGACCAGTGAGATGAACTTTGATTTCCAGTTGATGGGAAACTAATTCAGAGAAAACCTTGTGAAAACTTCAAACAGCATCACATTGCACAACTGGTCTAAATCAGAAGATGTGGTCCTAGTACTACTTGTTCTTAAGGTCCGCAAAAGCTTCTGTTCTGCTTATACATGGAATTTTTGCAAATGTGCGGACAGACACACCACCCCTCCCACCCTGGTCTAAAATCGAAGCTTTACAAATAATCTCAATGGGAACATGAATTAATACATTGTTTGGTTTATTTTAAATATTCACTTCAATATTCAAAAGAAATTTGAATGTAGATATGAAGCATGTATAAATTAGTCTTCTTGCATATTAATAGTGCATGACGTCTGATCTCTGGCAGGCAGCAAGAGTCAGTTTGGAAGTTGATGTAGCCTCAAGGACTACACCACATATTTCTATTAATATATTTCTACCAACTACAGGGCAGAGAAACAGCGGATTGTTACCATAATGTCTCCTACTGAAGAAGGGACAACATGAATCAACCTAAGTCACATTGGCAGCTGTGATGCAATCTGTCATGAGACACTGCTATTCTGCCTGCAATTCTTGGCAGGACTTGGAGGAATTGTGTTGTATTGTCTGAATTCATGGCTTTTAAAAGTGATTTTAGTTGAATCTGAAAAAGCAGTTTCCATTCAGTCCAAACATATATGGGATATTTAACGTGGTGCAAACACCAAGAAACTAATGCTTTCTGTGGGAGAATATATTCACTAAAAAAACAGCAAAAGGCAAGCAAAAGTCCATCCTTTAGATCCAAGGGTTCTTCCTTTCAAAATGGAGAGTATCTCAGTATCTGTTAAGTGCATAACCAGAAACAAGAACACTCAGCAAACTGAAGCTATCCCTAGGTTATAAAAACAAAAGACAGCTTGTCCTCTGCTGAGGTACAGTGATAACTGATACTGCAGATAAATGTATTCTGAAATACATGGTGGAGTACTGTTGAGTAGCAATACTGTGGTCTATTTTTGAGATGATGTCTTTTTATTTAGTGATTTCCTTTAATTGTGAATGATCTTACCAAATAAAAATATTCTAGACTTTACCATAGTTGCTTGGAATTAGTCCAGTTCTCCCTTTGCAAGTTCCTTTCCACCAATTTGTATCACTCTGCAGAGAAAATGGAAAATATTTTAGATGGGATATACTGCATCTCAGAAGCATTCAGTCCATGTGGGATGTCTTAGGCTTACCATGTCTGAGATGTAAATGATATCTCCTTCTTCAAAGTACAGTTCATCTGGCTTAAAAAAAAAAAAAAAGTATACAAATATATTTGAATGTGTGTATGTAGGAAAAACAAATGCCTGGATAAGTCAGAATACATTCATCTCTTCATTCAAAAGAATGATAACTCAAATCCTCTATCACCAAGACAACAGTCCTTAGTTTGACTTGCTTACAGCTAACTTTCTGGATCAACACAGGAAGACTTTCTAACAACACAGCAAGACTGTAGCCTTTCCAACAAAGCACGGTGCAAAAGAAGCAGTGAAATATCTCTTATGTTTGTTAACTTCATTTGGGAACTCTTTTTTGTTGCTCCCAGTTCTCCAGATCTCTTAGGTCTCAACAATCACTGCTGTCTTTGGAAGAAATAACAAATTATTCAAGATTTCTGATCTTTAATTGTAGACAACTGATACTACAGAAGAAAGCATGCTGCTTTTTAACAGAGCTGTTCTTAAAAGTGACTGATGATTAATCAGACAGTTTTATTCACATTAAGAATGACTATCCATCAACAGTAATAATAGCAGAATTGAAGAAATATTATGGACAAGGTTAAAAGAAAGACACTCAAACCACTGAAGTCTAGATGTACTTACCGTTCTGGGCTCAAACGTATACAGGGCCCTGAATACTTTAACCTGGCCTAACAAAAAAAAAAAAAAAAAAAAAAAAAAAAAAAAAAAAAAAAAAAAAAAAAAAAAATTAAAAAGTCAGTACCAGTACCATTTCTTTAAATGTAGCCCTTAAATCCAAATACATTCCTTTAAGCTTAACACTGGTTGCAGAATGAATTTGTGCTATACCTCTATCAAAGAAAATCATGATGAAAAGACTCAGCAGCCTGAGTTAAAAAACCCAGCAACATGGGTTGTGAAGAAAACCGGCCACCTGATCAGTTACATGTAAGTAGCCTCTTCTGCACACTTAACATGGTCTTTATAGCTCACTGGGCAACAGAAGTGTTGTCATTGATTTCTAAGGAAAAGAGTAATTTCACTCATATATACCCTCACACACTCATACATGCTGTATGTACTTTTATTACTAACATCAAATCTGTCAAATGACAAAGAATTAAGAAGAAAGAAACAAACCAATGACCAATGTCACCAATATGTTCTTACACTTACTTGCGGTCATTATTAGAAAAATAATGCAGTAACACAGAACTCATAAAGAAAAATGACACATGGTCACAAAGTCCTATTTAATGTACAACTGATGTCCTGTTCTATTCAGATGCTTAAAATAAGGCATAGGGTTTGCAATTCCAGTAGTGGCTAACAGATGTTTTAATAGGGCACTTTGGAACTGACTGACAGCAGCATCTAAGTCAAGACAAAATAACTTTAATGCAGAGAGGTTCAAATTAAATTGCATAAACTGCAAAAGAAGCTTCCCTACAAAGATTATTTTTACAATTCAAAAGGTACATTTCAAGAGCATGAACAGAAAGTACAATATAAAAGAAACATGTATGTTACGTAATTTAACTAACAAAATGCTGGAGTCCATTGAACTTACTAGAGGAATATATTAGGCAGACTGTTCGGTATTATTTACTTTTAGGTATCTGAAGTCTTAAGCATGTAGGTTTATTTACTTTTAAATGTTCTAAACTTGCAAGTGTAGGTTACACACAGGTTCTTACACTCTTTGTGTTTATACAGATTAACTTGTATAAAATTGCAGAGTTTGATCCATTAGGAGAATGTGTTACTTAGGTCACATTAGGTCTAGGCTATTTTGTGTCCTCAGAGAAACTGCTGAACTTACTACCAAAGGCCATACTGTAAAATAAAGTGTACACGTGCAATGTTTCATATTGTTTATTAAATGGAGATGAGTGAGGAAAGATTGAGTAGGTCTCAAGAATAAGCCTTTACATTTCTAATTAAGAACCATAATCTCTAGAATTTTGTATTTTTTTTTTCTACTAGATGTAGTCTTTGTTATCCCAGTATCTAAAATCCTACCCACAAAAGCAAACATTTTAGGAAGTTAACTTAAGGGCTTTAGCAATGACATTCTGAAGGTGAATATGCTGACCACCTGGAGAAAGGAGGATGGTAGCCAACTGCAATTTTGCAGCATCCCTGAGGGTGACTCTTAAACTATATTTTCAAATGCCTCTGGATATTCCCTACCAACAGCAATGCCAAGGCACACTTACCAAGGCACAACAACTAAGCAAGACATTTCTGCAGTTCTCTGTTCTCAGGCTTTTTTGTGACTAAGTGTATGTAAAATTACAAAAATAAGATGAATCTGTGTAAACACATTGCCAAGTACATGTAGATACTGTACATATTTGTTTTTTCCAATATGTAATTGCTTCTCCCAATTCCTAATTTTTAATAAGAGGAATTCAATTTGGCTTTATTGGTTGGTTCTCTCTTTCACACAGCAGCCATTTCCTAGACATAGAAGGTCCAACACTTCTCAAACTTTGTGCCAGAAAGAAAATATTTCCAACTGCGGTAACTGCTAAAAAGAATGACACCTGAGTGATGTTTACTACCTATACAGAGATGATGAACAAGAACAGCACACAGTAATGCGTCCTGGACCAAAGAGTTTGAGCATGAAACGTGAACTGCAGCTGTAGAGAAGCTAAGCAACAATGACAAAAAAACAAGAAAGGAAAAAAAGAAAAGAACAAGAGATGACACAACAGGATGGAAGACAGGAGTACTGACCCTTCTCCTTGGCTTTCTCACACAGAACACACAAAAACAAAAGACAGAACTGTCCACTAACAACTATGGAGAATGCAACAATCATGCACCGATTTTCAGTGTTTAATATAAGAGGAGGAAAGAGGACAACAAATGGGAAGAGTAAGAAATATTAAAAGGGGAAATAAGAAGATGGCAGAAGACAGGGAAAAAGGAGAAATGTGCATTGGTGTGTTTCATGTGTCTTTCATACTAACGTACTGCTTATGTGCCAACAGATTTTCTAAAGCTATCACTCCTGTGGAGACAAAGAAGACTGGAAATACTGATAGTGATTACAATTATGGCTAGCACATTGTTTAAACAAAAGGCAATTCATTGTTCATTTGTCTGTGGTTTTTTTTGTAATTCTGTAAAGCTGAAACAGAGAGTTACTTCCCCAAATGTCCAACTGTGGTGTCACAGACAGACCGACACATGCTAAAACATTCTTCTGTGATGAAATACAAAGTACAGATCTCCATCTATAGAACTACAGGTCTCGTTAATATTAATTTCATAGTACTTTATATTGAAGTTAAACACTATTCATTACTGGCACCAACCTTAAAAATTTCTTGATAAAAAGATATTTAGCCTGTTTACTTTGCTTCATTTAAGAGCTTAGAACAAGAGGACTTTAGCATTTGTAAATTTTGATTTTTTGGTACCAAATTCTAATGCAAAAATACAGTCTAGAAGATTAAAATAAAATGTTAGCATGCAAAGGGCATATTAGACTTGAATCCTCATTCTGAAAACACAGAGAAATTGTACTTTATTAGGCACATGGGTACCTGTAATCACTGGGAATACTTTTATCTAGCAATACCTATCTCTAGGCATGCAGACAGAGTAATTACTGGCAGTAATTTTTGCTTTGGAGGACACATGTCGGAGAAGTGCCGCGGGAGACAAGACTCATGATATCATGATCATCAAGTCTCAGTTTATTGCAACAAATTACAAAGTTTATATATACTTGTTAATTAGTTCATGCATATTGCAAAAGCCAAGCTCATGATTGGTTGCTGTGTGATTTGCGCATCTGCCTTGTTCGGTTGCTCTTGCTGTTCTTGTGGTTGATACTTTTTGGTTCTTCTCTATCTATTCCTACATACCAAGCAGTTTTCATCATTCTGATTCTTGCAAACTCTGATTTCTACATATCCTGATTTCTATACCCAGGGTCATGCTGACCGTTGCAGCAGTCACGTAGCCCCTCATATTTTGACTAATTTTACAGTTTCATGTCCCTTGCTGTTTAACCATTCTTCTGCCAAGCTCTCTACACTTCCCCTGTTTTCTTTTTGCACAACAAGGTGTGCATTCAGCATTTTCTGCAAAAGTTGTTGTATTAAGCCTTGCAAGCAAGTAAACACACAGGGCAAAACAAGTAAAAGTATCACAATAATGCTTAGGACCATTATGCCGTATTTAATAATGTCTCTTAACCATGGTCCTATTCCTAATCCCTTTAGCCAGCCTTCTAAACCTAACCCATCCTCTACCTTTAGCTGCTGAGTTAGCTCGGTCAATTTTCGTATTTGTTTGTGGATGGATTGAGAATGATCGGAAAAGTTCATGCAGCACATTCCTTCAAATTCTTCACAACCATGACCTTGGGCTAGCAATAAAAAATCTATAGCAGCCCTATTCTGCAGTGTAGCATGTCTCACTGAGTCCACATCTAAAAGCAGGTCGCTTAGGGCCTTTGATGTAGCATTCGTTTGTTTAGCTAGCCAGCATCCTAGCTTGTTGAGTTGAGCTAATGCTCCTGCTGAGGCAACACCAGGTGCTAAGAATGAGGCAGCAATAATCGCCTCAGGGGACCAAAATCTAACATTATCTTGACATTCACTGGTGAAGCTATGCACACTGCGTTGCATTCTGCTGCCATGATGACGCTGAGCCATGTTTAATATCATTGAGGTGTTGGGTGTCAGTAACGACAATCTTCCTAACGAACAAGGACCTCCCTTTATTTTGGAAGGTATGCCAGCCCATGCTCTGTCACCGCAAATCAAGAATGTTCCTCTGGGTAAAGAGAGGGGATTATTTGATGACTTTGAAACGTTTCTGGTCGTGTATTGGCACCAGTTGCTACTATTTCTGTAAACTGGTAAGGTGGAATTGACAACAACTGCAGACCCATTAATTTTCTGCTGCTTACTTGACCAGTTAAAGTACAAACAGCAATCCATTCCGACTGCCCCTAGTAGTTCTAACTCTTGAGGTTCCACCGGGGCGATGGGTAAGTAAGGCACCCACGCGTCCCAGTGATCCACTGTTGTATTCAAATTTGAATTGTTGCAGGTTGGAATGTGTTCAGGACACGGCCACATGTCTAATGGGAGACCGACTAGACAAGTGGAAAACGGATTACCCGGGGAAGATAAGGCAAGACAAATGGACTCTTGCCCTGTTAGATTTGCCATTGTGACCCATACATTCGTTTTAGGTTGAGGCGGAACATACGCCCGCAAGCTTAGCAGTACGGCTGCGATGACTAAACCTTCTACACTGATTGTCCCACTCTTCTGGGCCAATTTGCCACTGAATGGGGATCCCAACACCATCTTGGCAGCAGGAATCTAAAATTCCTGTCCTTTTGGTACCCAGAATTCTTTTTGCCAAATGCTGTACCCTCCAAGCTAGATTTCTTAATTCCAGGTCTTCCCTATTCTCTATTAATCTCAGACTCTCCCCGATAGGTTGACCTGTTAGCTGAGTTAAGGCACGTTGCGGTGAGTCAGAGTTCTACTGGCGCTGGCAGGTACGACACCAGTATGCAGAGGTAAGGTGATGTTGATAAACCCACCAACGTTGAGAGCACCCTCCACAATATATCTTTATCCAAGATTGGTGGTCATAGCTATTACAAGTCAAGCAAGCAAGCGGACAAGAGCGGTTAAAGTCTCTAGCTAAACAAGATAGGAGGCAGTCTTCAACTTCTCTTTCTGAGTCGATATGGAACTTAATCTGCAACTCTTCTTCTACTTTATGCAGGATCTTGGAGATCGTCTTCTGAAGGCGCCGCCTCCTTCTCTGCTCCGGGCTGGTCATTGGTAGGGCGTGCCCACTTAGCTGGGACCCACACAGTACCTGTTGGTGTGGAAACACACAGATAACCCCTGCCCCAGTACAGTACCTTTGCTGGACCTTGCCAAATTCCTGTTTTTGGATCTCTATATCTGACCACTATTTGTGAAGGGGCAGGAGTTTTAGAAGTAAAGTGGGTAATTACTGCAGGTGATTTTCTATCTCCAAAAATGCATAAGTGATTAAGTACAAACAAGCACTTTAATAGCCTGTCCTGTATGCTAACTACATCAGTGTATTTCTCTAGGTACTGTTTGAGTGTTCCATTAGCCCTTTCTACTATTGCTTGTCCAGTAGGGGAGTTTGCAATCCCTGTAACGTGTGTGATGTTCCATGTTTGCATAAAGCGAGCAATACGCTTACTGCAGTAAGCAGGGCCATTATCAGTCTTAATCTTCTGTGGTACTCCCATGACCGCGATGCAGCTATTGAGGTGTCGTTCCACATGAAGGGCCCGTTCTCCTGTCTGAGCGGTAGCCCATATGTAATGGCTATAAGTATCAATGGTCACATGGACATACTTCAGACGACCAAAGCTAGAGACATGAGCGACATCCATCTGCCAAATTTCATTAGCCTGTAGGCCTCGTGGATTTACTCCTATTCCTAGGCCTACTCCCTTATTGTGATGGCTACATACGGGGCAGGCTTTAACGATAGCTCTAGCTTCTTCCAGAGGAATGTGGAACTCCTGTGCTAAACCTTTAGCATTCTGGTGGAAGATAGCATGGTTCTCTCGGGCCAGTGTTTGTCGTGGAAGCGCTACTTGACGAGCGATTGACACTAATTTGTCGGCTATGGCATTGCCTGCTCCCAGCCCTTCATTCCATTTGTGGCTGTGGACATGTATAATAGAGTATGCTTCTCTTCTGTTCCTTAAGGCGCGCTTCAATTGAAGAAAGAGTTCATAGAGCCGCCGATTCTGAACCTCTTTGATGGCGGCGTCTTCAATCCTTGACGCCACCCCTACAACATAGAGTGAGTCAGAAACAACATTCAGCGGCCCCAATAAGTGAGACACTGCCCAAATAACCGCCATTAATTCTAATGTCTGTAAGTTATCATGAGGCGTTGCTTCCAGTATCTGGTGATGCCATTGCTGTTCTATTTTCCAGACCACAGCCGCTCTGCGTGATCTGCGACCTGCGTCTGTAAAAGCCGTAATGGCATTCGGGATAGGCTTCTCTTTTCTAAGGGGTTTCTGTATCCATTCCCATTTTCCTATCCATTGTAATTGTTTGGGTGTGAGGGATCCTGTGCTAACAGTAGCTGCAGATGAAAGCAATGCTTCAGCGAGGGGTGCAGAGTTTAAAAGGTACCAGTCCAAGGTGGATTTTTCCATGGGTAAATTAATTTTTACTGGTTCTGAGCCACTTATTTCCAAAATGCGAGTACGTCCCTTCTTAATAAGTGCTGCTAGGCTGTCGACCTTAGAAGTTACTGTTCTTTTTTGCTGTAACGGGGGTGATATCCATTCTAACACCGCCGTCTCACCTGTTTTCTTTTCATGCTGGGTGACAGCCCCCAATAGGTGGTCTTCAGTGTTCCAAATGGTCAAATGTAGGGGAAGATCAGGATCAAGACGTCTCACAAAACCAGTAGAGATGCAATGTGTAATATCGTGTAATGCGTGACGCTGATCTGACGATAAATGAACTGGAGTACAGGGATCGGTTCCTTTGAGCAGTGGACGTAGTTTGTCTAAAAGGATATTAGGAATTCCAGTGACTGGTTTGAGCCATTGTAGGTCACCCAAAAGCCTTTGTGCTTCATGTAAAGTGGTGACTGATGTCTGAATATGTAACTTCTGCGGTGTGATTCGCTGTTGAGTGATTATCCATCCCAAGTATTTCCATGGAGCAGAAGTTTGAATTTTATTAGGTGCGATGGTAAGAGAAGACTTCTCCAAAGTATGCAGGATATCATGAATTTGAGAATCTGTAAAGGGGGTTGCTTGTGCAAACAAAATATCATCCATGTAATGATAGATGATAGTATTAGGCATGCGTTGTCTTAACGGTTGCAGTGCTGCATCTACATACAGCTGACAAATTGTGGGGGAATTGCGCATTCCTTGTGGTAGAACTGTCCATTCAAATCTCTTATCTGGCTCACCACGATTGAGAGCAGGGAGAGTAAAAGCAAACCTTTTAGTATCCGCAGGATGCAGAGCAATGGTAAAAAAGCAGTCTTTCAAATCTATCACTAAGATAGGCCACTCTTGCGGTAACATAGCAGGATTCGGCAGACCAGGTTGTAGTGCTCCCATAGGTTCCATCTGATCATTTACCGCTCTAAGATCATGCAAAAGCCGATAATTGCCTGACTTTTTTCGAATAACAAAAATCGGAGTGTTCCAAGGGCTTGTAGAGGGCCTAAGGTGTCCTTGCCTGTATTGTTCATCAACCAGCAGGTGTGCCTGCTCTAGACTTTCCCGTTTCAAAGGCCACTGCTTAACTACTACAGGCTCGTTAGTAGTCCATGTAAGTGGTAGTGGGAAAGTCCAAACAATGGCCGTCACCGAAAAGAATGATCGTTGGTAAGGACTAGGCCCAACTGAGCTAGGACATCACAACCAATTAGACATTGGACAGCAGGTGGTAAAGTTGTTATAGAAAGTGCTGCAGACGCCTGTCTCCCTTCAATCTCAACAGTCAGCACCGGGGTACGGCTCGCAAGTGTCATCCCACCAATACCGCTCACCGTGGTTGCTGGAGGCTGAGTGGGCCAAGACGCAGGCCAATGACCTGGATCGATGACGCTAGTATCTGCACCTGTATCTAAAAGTCCTTTAAGCACAATACTATGTCCTTGATGAATCAGGCGGCAAGATTTTTTGGGGCGGGTGTTAAGGTCTAGGGTAAGCAATGCAAGACCTCCTGTCGAACCAAATCCTTCCGGGGTTCTAGGGCCCTGGGACATAGGTTCCAATCCCTTGGTCATTTGTGGGAGTGGGATTAGCTGAGCAATTCTTTGACCTTTTGGTACCGTCACTGGGGGATATGACGTATGAGCGATGATCATAATTTCGCCGCAACAATCGGCATCGATGATTCCTGGTTCCACAAAGAGGCCTAATATAGTGGCTGAAGAGCGGCCAATAATGAGTCCTCCCATAGTTTGTCCGTGTATTTGTAGGGGACCATGGATTCCCGTTGGAATCTTATATGGTTTTGAGGTCAAGAGATCAGTCTCTACTGCGGCTGCCAAGTCTAAGCCGAGGCTCCCGCAGGTGGCAGGTTGGAGTTGCTGGGAGGTTTCGCTCCTGCAGCTGCCATTTGTGTCCCGGCGCGGCCGCTGTTCGCGCTGCTCTGGGAGTTTCCCTGCTTCTTTCGGCATGCATTGGAGTTGTGGGTATTTGATTGGCATCTGCGGCACCAAACTCCTGTCGCTCCGCATTCTTTTCGAATGTGACCTAAGTTTCCACAGCGGTAGCATCTTGTTCGTGCCTCTCCAGTAGTGTTAGAACGGGGGTGCGCAGCTGCAGCTTGAAGGGGAGCAAGGGCTGCTAAAACCTGATTTTGAGAGCTTATTGCTTGTTCCCGTAACCCCTGTCCTATTTCTTGTAAAGCATTAACTATTAACGCCTAAGACCCAACTGGCACTGAAGCAGCCTTCTCTAACAATGCTTGGACGGTCCAATCCCCAGGAAAGGAAGTAATCAAATTTCTGGTTGTAGAGTTGCTATTCTGCAGTATACACTGTTTAAGTAGGGCATCCTGCATATAATCAGCCACCCCTGCTTTGGACAATGCTTCCATTATCTTATCCACGAAGGTGCCAAGAGGCTCCTCTCTACCCTGTTTAATCCCCATATACATTGGGACTCCACCCGGGGTTTTGACCTTGTCTATCGCGCTTCTTGCTACTATTGTGGCTTCCCTTAATTTGTCAGGTCCTAGGGCAGCCTGTTGTTCCAGACGTACATGGGCACCCTCTCCCAGAAGCTCGGCTACAGTAAGCCCTGCTAAAGGGTCGCCCTGAGCCCTAGGTAAATTGGCGCTTCTTACCGCTTCCTCTCTCCAGCGTGCCTCAAAAAGTAAGCGTTGATGCGGGGTAAAAATCAATTTGGCCATTCCCCTAACATCGGACGGTAATAAGGTATGAGCATTAAAAATAAAATCAAGCATTTGCCTAGCTGGCTCACTGGTAATACCATAGCTCCCCACAGTGGCACGCAGCTGCGTTACAATTTTCCAGTCAAGGCTCTGGACCTGCGCAGTGTACCCCCCTTGAGCATTTGGCGTAAATATCACTGGAAAAGCAAGGGTTTCCTGTGCTGCCGTGAAGAGCTCAGCGTCCCCCGTCTGCATACCCTCCTGTGCGATAGCAGCCCATACCTCACGTCTTTCTTTAGCCATGGCCTCCGCGAGGTCAGATTCTGCCCCAGGGACAGGCTCCTGGCCGGGAGACGGAGGATGTTGCAGGGCGGGTGCTACAGTAACGTTTTGTATGCCTGGAGGGGGACGCGGCGGTGGGGGTAAAGGGGGAGCTGACGGTCGCACTTCAATGCCACCAGTGTCTGTGGGAGGTACAGGCATTGCAGAAGCAGAGATGGGGACGGGAAAGTTTGTGAGAACCGGAGGGTTTGGCTCACTGGAGAGAAGCGAGGGTTCATATTCCTTATTTTTCTCCTGAGCTGTTCGTACCCCTTCTACCGCCCTTTTTTCTGCCTGACACATCAACAATTCGTTATGGACCACTCTCCAAAGTTTACTCATTTTCTTGCCCGGTTTATCATCATCTAACACTAATTCCCACAACTTATCCCCATATCTTCTCCATTCTGAAAGTTCATGAACAGTATGGGGGTTTACAAAAAAGCCATAAGAATGAGCATGATGTAAGAGCGAAGGGAGATCCTTATCTAAGTCAATCCCCCTAACCTGTCTTTTTCTAAGAAAAGTACTAAATAAATCATATGTTGCTTGCCTGTCCATGGTTGCGTTGGTACTGTTGCTGGCCCCTTCAAGCTTCGGCAGCATGTATCAGCTGAGCCCACCGCTGTGGTCACTCAGGGCGCGGAGCAAAAACTGGCAGCTCTGTCGCCGTCCCTCCAGCTGCAGGACCCGAACCCAACGGAGCACCTCTCCTGCCCTTGCCTCGAATCACGTCGGGGTCACCATTTGTCGGAGAAGTGCCGCGGGAGACAAGACTCATGATATCATGATCATCAAGTCTCAGTTTATTGCAACAAATTACAAAGTTTATATATACTTGTTAATTAGTTCATGCATATTGCAAAAGCCAAGCTCATGATTGGTTGCTGTGTGATTTGCGCATCTGCCTTGTTCGGTTGCTCTTGCTGTTCTTGTGATTGATACTTTTTGGTTCTTCTCTATCTATTCCTACATACCAAGCAGTTTTCATCATTCTGATTCTTGCAAACTCTGATTTCTACATATCCTGATTTCTATACCCAGGGTCATGCTGACCGTTGCAGCAGTCACGTAGCCCCTCATATTTTGACTAATTTTACAGTTTCATGTCCCTTGCTGTTTAACCATTCTTCTGCCAAGCTCTCTACAGACACAAAGAGTTAGAAAGCACCTGAGTTCTTCCTCTGTTTCCACTTATGACCATCTCTCTAGTACAAACCATGTTTCAAGATTCTGGAAGGATGGTGAACCAGTAATTAGCACTGATTTGAACTTAACAAAGTTGACTGACTGTACCTCCTCACCACATACTTTTAAAGTACGAAGTGACGAGAACACAGAGCACACGGGTTGAGGAATTTTTGCAGGACAATGGACACATTTAGCAGATGCACAATCCAGCCTTCTGGTAACAAAGTAGCCAGTTCAAGGACCAGGGACAGTGAATCCTTGAAGACGGAAGAGTCAGCCAGAATCAGCAAGTTGACAGCAAAGTTTGGGAAAGTGAAAAAAAAAGAGGACTAAGGGTGGGCCAGACAACCACAGCAATACCCGTGTAGAATTAGGTGATCCAATTATCATTAAGTCTTATATGCGTGGACAGTTAGGATTGGTCAATTATGTATTAGCTAGAGGGACGTGGACATTATTTTATATATATATATATATATATATATATATATAATATGTATAATAGGTTTCTGTATAATAAAGTTGGCTTCACTTGATTACATTGATCATGATATGATGTCCCATTTCTGATCCTCCGCACCGCACACATGTACTTTTTTAAAATTTCAATGCACCAGGCACACATGAATTACTTTATTCTCAGCATGATTAATGAGAGGAGTATCCCTTTTAAAAGAAAAGTACATGGAAGCACAGAGCAGTGATATGTCCCACAACAAATCTTTTCTAAGCACAGGGACAGATTCAAACGGGTCTTCTTTTCAGTCCTGTTGTGCCCTGGTCTGCTTGGTGGGTTTAGGGGAAGGTTATTTGAGTCATTTAGAGCAGTGTACAGGAGAAACAACAAAAATCTTCAATAACAAACCTTTACATGCAAATTTGCAGAACATTAAGGTAGAATTAGGTACTTGGCAATTTTTAAAGCAAAATCCAGACCAAGTAAGGCACTTCAGAAACTTTAATTTAGCCAGTTTTAACTTAACCAGATATACAGCATTTACTAAGGCCTTGACTGGAATTTTTTTGTTGGGTTTACAATATATTTCCAGAAGAAGTTAGGAGAAGAAATACAGAAAGAAAGGATAAGAATAGATAAAAGAAAGGATAAGAATAGGTCCATCAACACCCATGGACCCAGTGACAAGACTAGCAATTCTGATGTCCACATCAAAGTGATAGTCACAACCTTGATCCATAGGGAAAAACCCATAAAGCACAAAGTTAAATGTATTATCATATGCTCAGGTTCAGGTGGGAATGCCCAGGTATCTCTGAGGGGGGAGCAGAAATTAACACTCTCTGCTATCTCTGTGGATCACCTGCAG
Source organism: Vidua macroura (assembly GCF_024509145.1). Classification (NCBI taxonomy): domain Eukaryota; kingdom Metazoa; phylum Chordata; class Aves; order Passeriformes; family Viduidae; genus Vidua; species Vidua macroura. Next base: position 63,565,114 of record NC_071611.1, read on the forward strand.
TTCTCTTTGGTGGAACGCTTCAGAAACTGGTCTCGGGTTGGGGTTTTGGATGGTTTATGGCACCTTCTAAGATACGGCATCTGCCTTTCAAGTCAGCATAGTTGAGTTGGTTATACCCCACCAGCAGGGATAAATACCTTCAGGCTTAGTGTAAATGTCTGACACCTTCCCGGCACTTCCCCACAGAAGGGAGTTTTCACACCTGATCCAGTTGAGTAAGGGAAGGCCTGATAAAACACTTATAGGCCTCTTCCCTTATCTGGCTCAAACCTCAATTTCTTGATAAACACGGGTTGATTTGTTGAGGTCATCCTCAGGTGCTCATGCTCTCTCCACCTGATCTTCCATATTATCAGCAAAGCACAACCTGCTTTTTCAAACTTGAGACATTAACCAGTAATATTTCAGTCTCACAAATCCCAAACTTTAGTTATAAGACTGTCTTCTCCCTTCCTATGGAATTTTTAATAAACATCTGCAAATCAACTACTTGACAAGCAAAAATGTAACTTATTGTACATACCAAATAGATACAAATACTCAGTATACAAACCTCCCTAGTCACAACTTGCCAAACCCTCCCTTCAGCAATGCATCACGGTAAGGGGGTCAAACTAACTACTCTCTGTGACTAGCAACATAAACCTAATGTCAGGTTGGGCCGACCCCACACCCTTTAATTTATTGTGAATAACTTACCTATAAACTCCTGCAGCTTTTTCTGAGGAATGGAAACATGCAACTCATAATTCTAAGATGACCCTTTCCCCGCTAAGTGCATAAAAGCAATGAAACAGAGAAACTAAACAGTAACAACAGCTTAAAAATGCAATTTCTGATAGGTACTGAAGAGACATACCTGCTGTGCTTCATAATGCAAAATAATAAAAAGACTTCACAAAACCAAAACACAGTTTTCTAAAAAGACTGAAAGATTTTTGTTTTCTTCTTACAACTTTGAGGTTTATTTTTAATCAGTTGCAGTACCATTAACAGAAGACTGCTTTCAAAGAAGTGCTAAGTAATGAGCACAGCAACAAGGAGTTGCTGTTTCTCTCATAGTGACTTTTTTTTCCCCCACTTCCTTTCTGTTCTTTTACTCCAGCTTCTCTAAGCCACCACAGACATTAGCATTAAAATCCCCTCTACCACCAAAACATTCTCCACTCTCTCTTATTTGCTTTCAACGCACCTAATGAAAAGCTAAAAAAGAAAAAAAACCAAAAAAACGACCTATACTTGCTTGGTATTACTTACCCAGGTATTTGTGTTAGGTTGAAATTTCAGCATCAAAGGAGAGATAATGAAATTTCATTAGCTGTCAATTAATATTATTTCCTCAAATAAAAAACCACCCCAACACTGTTCTTGGTTCAAAACACGCATATTTTAAACAAAATAATGATGGTGATAAGTCAGTGTTCGTAGGAGCTACCAAGGCTTGGCTCCCCTGGAGTGATATGAGTCTTTTGCTAGCATCTGCCATAGGGAGCCATAATCAAATCTCACTGACTTGAATAAGGTGCTGTTAATCAGATATTGATCCTGATGCAGCATGTTTTCATTACCTATATTAAGACTGAGTAGCTCAAGACTACCATAAAAATCAGAATAACTAACTCAAGATGAACTGATGCACTGCGTGTCACAATACACTGTCAGTGCCCACAGTACACAGAGGGATAATCTCTGTGCTGTAGAAAATCAGGATTGACTATGGTAATCTACAGTTAGTTAAAAAAAACACAAGTCTATCAACCTCTTAAATGGCTCAGCCTAATCCTGGGCTTTCATCAGCCACCTTTCTCCTTGCTGCCATAATGTTGGTCAGAAACAGTTCAGAATCAGTTACTCAAGCACCAACTTGATTGAAAACAACTAATTTGAACCCCTACCTGTAGCAAATAGCCCAAAAGGTGAAAATATGCAAAGTCTATTCCAATACCTGACAAACACTTTCAGTGATGAATTTTTCCTTAATACCATATCTTAACTTCCACGACACAACTTGAGGCCATTTTCTCTCATCCTATCACTTGTCACTTGGGACAAGAAAAAAGCACACATCTTTGTACAACCTCTATTCAGATAGTCATACAAAGCAATAAGGTCTCCTGAGCCTCCTTTCCTCCAGGATACACACCCCCAGCACCCTCAGCCACTCTTCATTCCACCTACTCTCCAGACCCTTCACCAGCTTCACTGCCCTTCTCTGGACTCTCCCAAGCACCTCAGTGTCTTTTTTGTAGTGAGAGGCCAAGAACTGGACACAAGACTTGAGGTGCAGCCTGACCAGCACCCAGTACAGGGGGACAGTTACTATCTGCTGCCCACACCACTTTTTATGCAGGCCAGGATGCCAGTGGACTTCTTGGCTACCTAGGCTGGCTCATGTTCAGACAGCTGTTGACCAACACCCTCAGGTCCTTTTCCTCTGGGAAGCTTTCTAGCCTCTCTGGCCCAATCCTATAGCATTCAGAATTAGAAAACAAGGTGCTTTACACAGGTACAAAAAAAAGTATTGGAAATACTCTTTACAGCAGTGCCGTTTGTGCTTTCGTATTTTGCACACAGACACAGCAGAGTTCAACACAGCATTTAAGGATTGCCACAATGGAGACAGAAAAAGGTGGAGTCCCCAGTGTTTAGAGAACCATCTTCAACTTCTAAGTAACGCTTATGAGAAAGGGGAAGTGAACACAGAGAATACATGCTGTGGGAGGGGGGAAGGGCATACGAAAAAATGCAAAGGATAGACTGATGCCAGCCTAGATGACAAACTGAGGTATCCAGGAACAATCATGGACTGCACTAATCAGTATCTGGAAGGGAAGGAACAAACATCATTTCGTTACAGAAAATCAGAAGTAAAAATATTCTCACAGAAGATATAAGTGAACACAATGTCACTGTCATAGCCTGATGTTGAAATCTTCCTGAAATATTATCAATTTTATTTTTATGAATACCAGCATGCCTTCACTTGCCGGAAGCTTGCTGGAGGTCCCAGCAACTTGCAGTAATAAGAGGGTTTGAGGTCAGAAATGAAAGTTTATAATTCATACTGAAAGCAGACTGGGAACTGTTTAATTGTTTATCTGACATTTTTCTCCCTACAGACCTGATGATTGCAGTGTAACTCTCCACATTCACATGCTCAAATCTTCCTAGCTAACAGAAACCTTTCTCTGAGTACAGAAGAAACCCAAACCACCATCACTTATGCCAAATTTAAAGCCTACTGCCAAGGCCTTAGGCATGTGACTCAATGTGAGTGTTCTGCTCCTGTGAATGCTGTCACAGCTCTTACTTCACCTTAGAATTGGGGTGAACTTGTTTATGACTCAAACTAAGTATTTATGTCAAGAATCCTACTTTTAACTCTGACAGCTACTAATGGGAGAAAGTCAACAAAACTGCATTGAGGTAGCAACCCTTTATGTGAAATCCTTATGTTTCCTCCTGCCTCCCTCTCAAGTGCAGTAATTTAAAACTCTAATTTCCTTGGCAGGAAGGCTGGTGTTTCACCATAAAATATAAATGTGTCAAGTCTAGGCCAGGATCAACAAACCTTACTGTGAATGTGAAAGTAAGGTTTTTAAAAAATATTGGTACACCCCTTTCATCTCCCCAAAAGCTTTTGCTGCACACTATATAAGGCTCTAATAAGAAAGACATCACCAGACAGCACTCTTCAAGAAAACACTGCTTAAGTAACAGACAACTAAGCAGAAGCCATTAAAACTCGTTAAATCCGAAGGACGGAATAAGCAACTTTTGTAAACAGGATTAATATCCAACATGATATGAACTCTGCAAAGAATAATGTAGTTTGAGACATCAACAGATTTCTTAAAGATGGAGAGGAAACCCTACTCTTGCATAATGCTGACAGAAAAGTATGTTTCTGCTATTTTCAACATCCACTCCATTCCATTTTGATAGTCTAAATAAAAACTACAGCTAGAAAACAGTAATACAGAGTTACATAAAAGCAAAGCACTTCTTAAAAAAAAAACCCTCAAAACACTATAACCTAAAAGACTAGAGTCTCTATAAACAATTTTGTCCCCTTACCCAAGGGCTGACTACAGACCCAGAAGACTAGCTCAAGTGTTCACAAACACAATTGTCTAACATATGTTGATGTCAAAAACATCTCTCTGTAACTGAAATCCTTATGTCCTATGCACAGAACAGGATTTACAGAAAAGCAATCTGTCAGAAAAAAAGCTCTCATGTACTGAAGAAAATGACAGTGGCACAGGTAGTTGGTTTTCCTCATTCATATCAACTCTTTTCCCCATGTTTTTAAAGCACTAATGTCCAAAATCCCTGAATTGAGCAGTGATAATGCAGTGTTTTAAAAAGGATATTTATTTCACTATATATTTTCACTTCCCCACCAGCAAAATATTTCCCTCCTTCTCTGTCCAATCTGTACTTCTTATTTCCCCAGCACAGAGGAATGGATGACAGCAACCAATGTCTGGTTTTCTCTTCTGTCTGTCTTGAACTGTAGTAATTCATCAGCAATGCAAGCAGGCTTGCTGTTTCCTGACAGAGCTTATAGACTTGATACCTAATAATCACTGAAGAAAAATCAACAAAGCTTGGCCAAAGGCACCAAGATATTCTAGCAAATGCAGTCAAAATGCCACCAAAAGAGACAGCCTTCCACTGCTGTAGAAACTATGTCACCATATACAGTTCCTATATTTATGTCTTTAAATAATAGGGTTATTTATCTATAACCCTAAGAAATTATTTTACAGTATCGAAGGTGTATTATCTGTATTCTGCATTATCTGTATTCTATATAACATATAGAAGTCAGACATGCAATTGCGGAGATATTTTTAAGCATGCTAGAAGGCAATCTCTTTCAGAAAATTACTTCAAAAAAAATCTAACACAACAGACACCATAAAATTTTCTCTCCTCAAAAGTCAGGGATTTGGAAAAATTAATCTTATTACCCTTAATCAGCTCTGAAAGACATTAGCAAGACAATTTTACTTTCTTTGTCTTCCTTCTCCTAAAAATTTATTTTTGCTGTGTCAAGCACTCATACTGGTAAACCAGCCCAGCAAGTTCATCAGAAATAAAATAACCTTACGTAGACATACAAATAACCAAACATAAAAAAGCTGAGAGTATCACCAGCTTGTCAAGTAACTAAATGGAACAGAAAGGGATGGTGGGGGTAGGGAACCTGTCCTTTTGATGATAGTCTGTATTTTATCAGATCAAACACACCACAAACTGCACCCCACGAAACTAGGGAGACACCTAGTATTACACAGAATATGTCTGAGAGCTCTCAATCTGAGAGCTCCTCTAAATTAGGCAGGGCTATAGCCTCTAACTCCTTAAGAATCTTACATTAAATTTAACTCATCTTCTTGAAAAATAGAAAACTGAGTTACCAACGTCTTCGGAAAATCCCATTTTTCACATATATTCAGCTGTGAAACACCACATCCTTTCAGAAGCCTGCAGATTTCCTCAGTACTGATTGTTTTCAGTAAGGGTCCACAACAGCAATGCTTTTATTACTCTCTTTTTCATTTCAAGTAAGCTGTTTTCAAAGAAGCTTAGCAAACTACAGGGCAGAGGAAATTCTTCTGAAGATGAAATTGCAGCCAGAGAGCTTTAGCAGATTTTGCTTCTGCAGGCAGTATGAGACTAATGGTTTAAATGGTCTAAACTGTTTCTGCACTTACTTGACTTCAAATTAAAAATTTGTTTTATAATCTGTCTAGTTAAAATACTCAATTACACTAAGAATTAAGTTTTTTTTTTTTATATTGGCATTTCAAACAGTATCCCAAGTGCAAAAAAAATTGAAATTTGAATGTAGTTAGTGATCGGATAATCCTGGTTTGGGAGACATCAACTCCTCTTATCTTTTTAATTAAAATCACTGTGGATTTTTAATTTCTAAGTAAGAATTTAAGCTTATCACTGACAGATGATACAAAAACATGATAAATAGCCATTAAACTTTCCAGATCAATTCCTTACTTAAAAAACCCCTAAACCCTAAAGGTAATGGTTAAATTTGTGACAGAATAAAGTGTATTTACCTGAAAAATGCCACTTCTATTCTAAGATTTAAAACTGTGCAATTTCCAAGAGTTTTTCAATTTATTTTTAGTAAAAGCTATGGTTGCTATTAATTTTCTTAGAAAACCGGCTTTGGAGTAAATTTTTCTGAAAAAAACCAGGAGCAACACATTACACATTGATTACTAAAAGCACTAGAACGGGTGATGTGCACACCTGAATTTCGAGGAGCACATTTAGAGTCTTGCTGTTAGGAATCCTACGGGAAAACAGTGGATTCCATCTTTGAAGATGAAGAATGTTGCATGAGACTGTACTATAAAACTGATTTTACACGTTAATATATTGCCAATCCGTGCAATCACGAGGCAAACCTCAGAGTATTTCAGCACTGTTAAAAGGGCAAAAGGTTTCCTGTGCATTTCAAGCTACGCAAGCAGCTCCCGGACGGCCACCGCCGGCCGGGCACGCCACGCCACGCCACGACTCCAAGTGCCATCGCTGGGCACCGCGGCTTCGTGCTGCAGACAAGCAGGGGGGGCAGGAGGGCTTTGACAAGCCCGCGGCACGGGGAGCCTGTCCCCGGGCGATGGCTCCAACTTGGGGGCACTCGCGAACCTTCTCCCGAGCTAGAGCGGGCACGGGGTCCGGTCCAGATACGGCGTCCGGGGACAGCCCCCTTTGCTTTCCAGCCACGGGAAGGGCAGCCCTCCCCGCCGACACCAGCCGTGCGGTGCCGATCTTCATGGCGGCAGGGTGCGGTCCGGAACGGAAGGCCGGCTGTGCCCGCTCCCACCCTCGCCCGGGCTCTGTTTGAGAGCGCAGACCCGAAACCCAAGCCATTCACGTGTCAGCAGCAGCGGGCTGCGTCGCGCCCCGCACGGCGAGGACGGGCTAGGCCGCTCTGTCCTTCCCTCACCTGGCTTGGCCGGTTTAGGTGGCGGCTTGGACATGGCTGGCCTAAGCACGGACGGGGGAGCGGCGCGACGGCGATCGGCTGCCGGGGCGCGGGTCCCCGGTGAGAGGCGGCGGTGCGAACCCCGGCAGTCCCCGGGCACGGCACGGCAGCGGCGGCAGCAGCCGGGACGAAGGGCAGGTCCCCGGCCGCTCCCTCCCGCCCCCGCCGGCCGCGGGCGCTGTGCCAGCCCCGAGCGGCACGCGGCCAATCAGCGCGAGCCGCGGGACGAGGCCCCGCCGCTTCCCGCTCCGCGCTCCGCCCGGCCGGAGAAGCCGCCCAGGCGGCGGGGCCGGGGCCGGGGCCGGGCGGCTGCGAAGGGGCTGCTCTCGGGAAGTCGGCTGGGGCGTCGTGCGCTTGGGACCGCCCTGGCTCGGTGGCGGGCGCGCCCCGCACAGCTCCGTGACAGGACGTAGGAGGCGGGCGCTCCGCCTGCGCGGAGCCTTGCTGGCTGAAGAATGTGCTCCTAACACCCTCACTGCGTGATTGAAGTTAAGTGCCAGCTCCGGAGGCGCTGAAGTGTTGGAACTGCAACTGGTGGAGGCGCGGCCGGGAACCTCCGCCAGCCCCGCTGTGTGGGCCCGTACCTGTGAGAGACGTTCCCGGTCCGGGTCCGGTGCGCCTTCGGGTGGCCTCGTATGTGGGAGCGTTGCCGCGGTATGCCCTTAAAAATGGGGTGACTGCAATGATGTGCTAGCGCTGTCATGGGTTTGTGCTCTATTTAAAGAGACAAATTGACCTAAGGTAGAGTAGTGTAGGATTTCTGTGTTGCAGCATTTCTGACAAATTTGCTTTTGAAATTTGTTTTACACGTTACTCAGGGGGGCACAAGAGTTGGTGTGGTTTTTTTATGACGGTATTTTTTGTCGTAGACTGGGATTAATTTGCTTGTAGACAATGACGTGAATGAAAGTCCAAAGGTGGACGCGTTTGTCTGGTTTGTTGCATAACACCCTTTGTGGGACAAAGGGTAATCCTCTGCAACACAAACTTTACTGATGACTTCTAGAAACGAGGTTTTTAATCTTATTTTTAAAGTAGTCTGAGTATCATCACTTCTTAAGAAAAAATTACCTGTCTTCCCTCTTTGCAATGGTAGCCAGTACTATAAGCATTCAATGCATCACTGAATTTGAAAATGATAATATTCCTAGAAAATTAATTTGTACGAACTTAAAAAACTCACAAATGCCAACTACTGTAGATAAGCAGCACCATTGCAAAGCTATGGCTATCATGCGGGTGATGGCTTGGACTAGTCGATATGTCTTTTGTTGGCTTTTTTGTTAACATAACCATACATTAAAAAGCATGGGAAGATCATATCACAGACATGTGAAACAGTGGAACTTCCAGTCATTGCACCAAATAGAAGATGATGATATTATTTCAGGCTCCACATGTGTCTAGAGCTTACTTTCACAGAAACAATGTGGTTTTGTTTTCATACTGATGCTCTGTAACAGTCTTTTTTCTAGTACAATACATATACTTGTTTGTTGGAGGCTGGGAGAATTTTACCTGCTTAGTCCTTTCAGGTCTTAGGTGTCATAAGTCTGACCTAGGAGGATAGAGCAGGTGAAAAGGTGTTTGCATGTGGGTAAATAGTTATAAATTGATGTGTGAAACAAACATTGTTTCCCCTGTCTTTTGCAGAACTGTTTTTCAGCTGCAGTATTTTTCCAGAATAGTTCATTATGTATTCTGCAATTCTACCTATTCCAGAAGACAGTTCAAGGGAAAGAGCTGTAATTCAAGGCAGTGATTGTGTGTCCTGGCAGCTCTGACTGCTGAAGGTGTTTTCAGGCAGTCAGAGCCGCAGAGCTGGTGGGATATGGTGTCAGCAGCAGGGATATGGTGGACAAATTAACCTTTAGAGTTTATTCTTTGATCTTTTCAGGGGAAAATAAGTGCTACCTAGTCCTTCTCAATACTAAGTCAGCTAGGATGGCTTGAACTACCCTTGTAGTAATTTTAATGCTTCCAGATTAATCTGTGGTGGGGCAGAGGAGGAGGATTTGTATGGTCTGTGCTGTTAATACCCTTAGAAAGGGAGTAGTGAATTACACAGTGAATATTACATTGCTGAGACCAGGATTATAAAAGTTTTTGAACATACTCTTTGTTACAAGTCTTCAAGAAAGTTTAAAATATCTTTTCTCTTTAGCATGACACTTGTTTCTTTCTTAATGATTTTGTTTGTTTTGCCATCACAGCTTTTGTTTACCTAGTCTTTTTTTATATTGTTAATGCTTGAGCTAGTGATTGTGCTTTTCTTTAGTAACTTGTATGATATTGTTAGAATCGAGTCTCCCAGAGTTCCTTTCAAATTATTAAAATACTGTCAAAAATAAATTGGAATTTAAGATGACGCATATATATTGCAGGTTTTTTGTTAGCACTAGAACAAGCAGCTGAGATGCTGACTGTACCTTTGCAAAAAGAAAAATGATGGACAACAGAGAGAAAACAAATTAACTGTAAAATTGGTATTTCTTAATACCATAGTTGGCTTCTTGTTCCTGAATTAAGATTTTTCACTGGCTATTGTTTTTGACAGTAAAAAGGAAGAACTGAGGAAAAAACAAACTATGAAAGTATTGGTTATTGGCCTTGGGGGGTAAGTTATACAAAATTAAATTTCCTCTATAGCTTAAGACTAATCTTCTTCTCAGAATGATGTGATGTAATTTCTATTTCTGAATACTTAATTTTTTTTTTAACTGGATTACAAATGCAACATATAATTGTATAGTTTTATAGCATGTAACTCTTAAGAAATTGTTCTGTGTCAGTTGGAGACCTCAGGTATGGGTGTCTGTAGCATCTTTCTTGGCACTGCTTGATTTACTGTACTGATTATTGAAAACTGTTGGAACATGCCAGAAAATTTCTAGAGGTAGAGAGTATTTAATGTGACTAAAATTTGGGGGAAGTTGTATTGTTTATTTGCATATAAGTATATAGAAATGTATGTGTGAGCTTGTACATATGTTTAAAAGTTTAGTTTTTGCCTTGAACTTTTTACAATGTTTTTTAACAGTGTAACAAATGGAGGGAAAACAACGCTAGCAGAAAAACTTAAGAATATGCTTCCCAACTGTGATATAATCTCTCAAGATGACTTCTTTAAGGTAACAGTTTTAATGGAAAAACCTGATAGGTGAAAGTAGGCTTGAGTAGATTTCAATTCTTTTTGCAGTTCTCCTATTGGTGAACTTTTAAAATTTGTGCTGCTTAAAGTAATGTTAATTTCACAAGAATCATAAAACAAGCACTGGGGTAACTGAAATTTAAATGGCCAAACTACTGAATATACTCAGCCAAAAGAAATTTCCTGTCTTCTTTGCCACTCTTTTAAAATAAGGCATGGATGTATCATGGATGCATTTTTCAAGGCCCTTTGTGCTAATGAGTTTAATTGTACTATCTTAAGCCCACACCCATACAACAATAAGTAGTTCTTTGTCTCCCAAGTCAAAACAGAAAAACAGCTTGTATTTTGAAACACATTTTTCTCAAGTAAAGCTCTAATGAATTTAAGTAATATGATTTGAAGTGTTTGTTGTTCTAGATTAAATAAATTTTTTGTAGTCTATTTTAACAGTTGTTTACATCAGTTTAATGTTGAAGATAAATTCAACTAATTGGATACAAAAGTGTATCCTTATGTTTATAACCAGGGTATGTATCTCTCAGCATGGTCATAAAAGTAACCTTGAAAAAATTAAATTTTTTTCCCCTTCAGCCAGAGTCTGAAGTAGAAACAGATGAACGTGGATTTAAGCTATATGATGGTCAGTAACTTTGATGAACTGCTTTTGAACATTGTACTGAAATTGTTGTGCTGAGCTCCAACACTTCTTCCACCCCATCCCCTCGCTCTCTTCCCTTTCAAGCAAGGCAGTAAACAAATGGTTGTTTCAGAGCAATCCTCTTCTTAATTTCATTCAGCTCACTGAGATACCTAAGAAAACCTGCTTGACAAGTAAATAGCTCAAGCTAGTGCTTGACCTTTCCTTTTCTCTTTTGAATATTTTCCCCTATTTCTTCTCTTGTGTCTGGTTTAGTAGCAAATGGTACTGTTCACTTAGAAGTCTTGGCTTGCAGTACTGGCATAAGCTTAATCTCATCACTTGGTAATGGCCATTTTTTTTCTGCTTTCTCTGGTGCGCTCGTGGGACATCGCTATTAGGTTTTCCAAGTCAGTCAAAACTTCGGATTAACCTTTATTTAATGCTAGGTCTCACATAAAGAACATATATTTTTAAGTTCATGATTAATGCTGGCTCAATATATTCCTAGAGACATCAAGATCCAGATCCACTTTAGGCCAGTGTTTTGTGTCAGGTCATATCTACTCGTAAACAGTTGCTTGGTTAATAGCTAATCTCTGTTGATACTTCGTGATCACAAAATGTATTGCTGAGAGTATTGGTCAGACCCTTCAGTTGTACTTGAAAACTGGTCATTATCAGCTATGCAATCTTTGTAAATGGAATGTGAAAGTAGAGGGATAAAATGGACATTCTTATTCAAATATCCAGGATTAATGCTGCTCTTAAAAGCTCTTTAAAAATGTGTTTGCTGTTATGGTATCCAAAAGTTACCTCATTTCTACCTTTTAATACTTCCTCAATATATTCTTGTGTGTCTACAGACAAAAACAGGTGTTACATTGTGCTATTTTGCTTTGTACACCATGGTCCTTTAACTCTCTCTATGCCCACCTGATGAACTTTATTAAAACCCAAAGCAAAAAATGTTGAGCGTCTACTTCTCCCTCTGACAATTGACAAAATGGTGGAGGTCTCAGGGTTAGTAAATTTTTACAAGTTTTGTGAAGGCGGTGAGCAGTCCTTGAAGCTTCTGTCATGAAGTCAAAAGCTGTGAATTCAGTTCAGACAATATTAGATGCCATAAGTTCAGAGAGACTACATCCAATAGAAATACTCCAGTCCTGGTACAAGCTTTGGTTTCAGGAAATCATCAATAGCAAACACAGAACTACCGATAAAATCTTCGGGGTAATCCTGTTCCCCTTTGTTTAAATTTGTATGTAGATTATTTGATTCTTACTGATTAATGTAGGGATACTTAAGGGTTCTTTTTTTTCTTTTTTATTCTTTGTTTTTAAGGGATGTTTAACTTTGTTTTCATCTAGTACTTGATGCCCTCTATATGGATGAAATGGTGACAAGCATTCGCAATTGGATGAAAAGCCCAGCAAGCTCAGGTGTTGTGACAGAAGAGCCAGAGAATACATGTGACAATCTGAAAAATGTTTATATTTTGATTGTTGAAGGCTTTCTCCTTTACAATTATGAGTAAGCAGTAATATGTAACCTGGTAAATAAAAAGCTACCCTAAAATGGAAGAGGGAACTAAATATGTTATTATCTTAGGCCACTTAATGAACTATGGAATAGAAGATATTTTTTGACCCTTCCTTATGAAGAGTGCAAAAGGAGAAGGAGGTAAGATTATTGACATCTTGTTTAAAAAGAGTCACTGCACCCCCTGAATTGATCCTTTTGTACTAGCTTTTCTTTAGTGCTTGTAAAATGTAAACTATTAAGATCATCTATCCTCTGCTTGTTAGTTTGAGGTGTGTTTGGTTTGGTTTTTATTTTAGAGCACATGGTTATTAAATTATGAAGTGCTTTACAAACGCTAAAAAGAGAATTTATTGTCCTGATAAATGATTTCATTACTGATTGCATATTTGAGTAAAACTACGTTGAAAATGAGAAATGGCTAAAAAAATACCAAGCACTCTTATTCTTGCTTAAATACAGTTCATTGATGATTATTCTTTGAGTAACGATGTTCACATGTGGGTTAAGTGTATGGTTTTGTTTAGACTGTCCATTAATTTTACCGTGGATCTAAACTAGATTATTGAGCTAGTGTCTGACTTGCGTCTAAATTTGGAGCAATACTGTGTGCTTGGAATAATATCTGCACTTTGTGCAGATTCTGCACAAAGTCAGAATCTGCTGGCTGAGTGAAGACATCTTTTGTTCAACTGGCTGTGGGTGATACCATTTCATTTTCTTGGTTTCTCACTAGACTCACTTAAGACTTTAGTGTCCAGAATGGAAGAGTCTAGACTAAACAACTAGTCATTTAAAGCTTGAGAAATCTGTATACCTATTAAATAGACAAAAACTAGCTTATTTTGGAAGTAGTGTCAATACAGTTTATCTGTAATACCTTTTACAAAATTAAAACCCCCAAACTTTTACCTTATCTTAAATGTGGTTTGATTGGCAGAAATAGGTAAGATAGCAAAAGACAGCAGAAGTTCATGTCACAGATTGAATTAAAACAAAGGAGCCTTCTTGGCTCCAACAAAAATATAGCCAGCCTTTCTTATTTTATTTTTGATAAAAGCTGTTATTTAACCAGCTGACACTAGGGGAAAATATAAAACTTATATGGGAACGCATATGTATTTTTCTGTAGCACCAGAGTCTATCAGCCAGCAGATACACCAGGGTACTTCGATGGACACGTGTGGCCTATGTATTTGAAATATAAAAATGAATTGGAAGAGAATGCAAGTATGCAAGTCGGTATGGTATCCTTAATTTTAAACTTATAAAATGCTTAAGTGTGGCACTTGCGCAGTTTTTGTTGAATTGTGGGATTTTTTTTTTTTAAAGGGACAAAATTTTCTTCAAATGTTTGTGTGGCACTTAGTAGGTTTTGATGTTTCTATTAGTTTATATTTCAAGCCTATAGAGATTTTGGTTTTGTTATTTAATAATGAAAATTAGGAAGTTTTAATAGAAAATGTTCTGATCACTAATTAAGTCCTCTTAACAGGATAACACACTTATGTCTAAATAGGAAGCTTCTGAGACAGTAGCTGATGTACTGGCAGAGTTCTTCAGAACAAAACTGAAATCCTGATGAAGTCTTGTAATAAGCTGAAGATACTTTCTAGGTGCTGACTGTCCACACTACAGTCACCAGTTTTGCATGGCAAAGCTGGGGCAGCTGTTGGGGCAGTGCCACAAGTTTGTGTGATGCTCACACTAACACAGCTCTTGGACTACCTGCTTCTGGAGTGAGGCCAGAGGGAAGGGGAGGGAAGTTGGGTGGCCTCTTCATTATTAGCACACTGCTTCTTGCTGTGCAGTAAGAATAAGAACTGCAGTGCTCCTCCATAACTTGCTCAAAGGCTGAAACTGAGGAACCTGCAATTATCTACTGCACAGAAACCTTTTTGCCAAATTATTCCATTGCTTCACTGTCCTCACATAATTACCATTATGCTTATGGAGACTTTTGTACCACAAAAAATTGTAAATGAATTATTAACTAGAATTATTTTCCATTATGTTGGTTTTTTTTTTTTTTTTTAACATGTAAAACAAGTTTGGGGAAGAGGAAAATGGGAGGTGCTGTTCTTGTTTTTGTTTTTTTTTTTCCTTCTCTTCTGCTGGCATCTATAGGAATACTGAAAACTTTGCCAATTGCCATTACAGATAGCTGGCATAGAACTCATGAACACATCTTTTTTCTTCCTCAGATTATTTGGATGGAACAAAATCCCAAGAAGAGCTTTTATCCTATGTGTATAGTGATATAATACAGGAATTAAACAAGCTGAGGGAAGAAAGTAAGTAACGTTACTGGAAATTGAATCTATATATCCTATTCCGTGTTAAAAAGAAGCTTAATACTTTTATTCGAAAGTACTACAAGAATGATAGAGATCTATATTTCTTTAAGTTCTACAATCCCATGTTTGCTCATTACTCTGAGTCTATTTCAATTAAAACTGTGAGTTCCTTGAAATGAGATGTTCTAAGATCCACATAGTTGAATCCACTATAACTTAATGATAAAACAATAATAAAAAACGTGGAAGAGAATGAATATGGGATAAAATATCAATGAAAACAAATGTGTTAGGGGAATTATATTATCACTAATATACAGTGATGTCACTTGCAAAGACTACAGGATAGATATGTACTTCGTATTTATTTTAGATCAGCAGGTCACAGCATGACAATATAGAAAGCCTGGGTTCCATTTGATATGACTTAAAAACACCAAGACTGTCATACATGGCAAGCCAACCAACAGAGCAAATGTTCTGTGTATGATCATAATGCTACTTCATATAACACAAGAGCTTTTGTAAGTAATTGTTAACTCTCTCTTGGATATGAAGACAGAGACTCCGTTTAGGAGTATGAACAGTGCATTCTTTAAATTTCCCTTAATCAATCCTGCTTTGGCTGATTGAACGTGTACATTTTAAAGAACATGAAGATTTTTGTGTACAAAATGAAACCATAAAGATGTGCTTCTGTTGGATTAATAAGCATATCTGAACATGGATGATTGCAATTTGAAATGATCATACAGGAATGACAGTGATTGCCTTGAATATTCTTAGGAGCCTTGAATATTCTTATTATCACTGACAAACATGCTCAGAGAAACTAGTTGTGTAAGTTATGTAAATTTATGTAAGTTGATATGCTGCTTATTCAGTAACTGAATACAGCACAGCTAACTTATTTAGACTTGTTAAATACCTCTCTGGTGTTTGCACTGTAATTTTTGTGTTGTGTATTGTTTACAGCAGTTGGGAATAGATGTTAAGAAAATGAAAACAAACCTGAAGAGAACTCAGATTGTTGGAAAAAGGTGGGGAAATAAGATGTAGAGAATGGAGATGCATCATTGACAAGATATAGTACATATATTTTGCAGAGATTGACTGGGATGGCACAGACAACTAGATAATAAATCCATGCTTCAGGGAGGAAGAAGGAAGAAATAATTGTTATTAACATTCATAACTCACATTGAAAGTGAAATGAAACTGAAATATTGTGAGTGAAATGTTCAGAAAGCAGGAATGCCAGACAAATGTGAAAGCTTTGTTAAAGAATGTGTGTATATAGATTTACACAAACTAGGAAATTGGATCATATTTTGTTCCTGAATAAATAATGTCTTAACTCTTATATTTTCTAGACAATAGGGTACATTTTTATGAGCCAGAATAAAAAAAAAAACTACAGACATGGAAAGGAAAGGATGGATTTTATTATTTGATATGTGACAGCTGAACTGGTCAGTGATTGAAATGTAGTACTTTATTGTAAAAGTCCTAAACCTATGTATAAGAAAAAGATGTTATCACAGATGACAGCTGTGTTTAGCTGTGTTTAAAACAAAGTGCTTCCAAATATAATTCTGTACTATTATTTTGCACTAAAAATTCTTCGTCTTGCATTTGCTCATATGCTGTGATGGACTGTCTGACTTTCTACTGTATTTTTGTTTTTATTTCCCTTTGAAAAGGGTACAATTGCAAGAGATAAACTAATGCATGGAATGGCTGTGGTGGGCTGTCCTTGGACCAAAACTGCTCTATTATTTGCCCCTCCTCAACAGGAGAGGGGAAAAAATGTAATGGATTTGCATCTTGACTCGTGCATCAAGATAAGGACAGGAAGATCACTCAGCAGTTACTCACATGCAGTCAAAACAGATGTGGTTTTGGGAAATTATTTGAATCTACTGCCAATAAAATCAGAAATAATGAGAATTAAGAACAAATCATAAAACACCTTCCCCCCACACCTCCCTTCTTCCTGTGCTTGACTTCCTGCACAAATTCTCTACCTCCTGTCTCCCAGCAGCACAGGTGGATGGAGATTGTGTTGCTCCTTCCTCTTCACAGTCCTCTGCTGCTCGAGAGTGAGGTCCCTCCCACAGGGACAGTCTTCCACTTCCACCTGCTCTGTGTGCTTTTTCAGAAGAGGGAAGGAATGAACAATGGTATCACCTGACTTTATTCTCAAGTAGTGCAACACTGGTGCTGAGGCAAGAAGCTCAGTTTTGTCAGATGCTCCTATAGGGAAAAATTATAGATGAGCTCCAATACAGAGCTATGCATTTGTGATGCAAACAAAACAGGTGGTCTTACTTGGCTCCTGTGTAAGACCAGTGGACCCATGTTTTCAGAGCTGGGCAGTTCTGGTTTCTACATTTGGAGGGAGTCCATAGTGGAGTTAAAAGAAGAGCAACTAAATTTCAATATCTTGAAAGCTATGAGTCAAATGGATGTAGAACTAGTATTCACCAAATCTTACAAATACTAGTCAAATACTAGTCACCACTTCCTCATTTGAAACAGATTGACCAATTTATATTAAGGTGATATTTCACACTGGTAGAGGTGATAATTTATGCAGCAGACTCTGACCTTCTAAGATATAATGCCAAAGGTGGCAGACAGTACCAGCAAGTTCAAAAGGGATCCAGAAAATTCATTGACAGTTCACCCATAAGAAGTAGTAAAAGAAGCAAGCAGTGCTATAGCATGGATGTAGAAACTGATCAGGCTCACTTGCTGTCCTTAAATTGTGCGCTCTTGCCAGTTGCTGCAGCAACTCCACTTCTGAGTCTGTTTGGTAGATAAAGTATTTTATGTGCCATTTATAAAAACTTACAGAGTTGGCCTGTTACTTGGCATGTTGGCAGAACGCTTTTGGTTTGAAGGTGGTACAGCCCTTGACAGAAAAAATATTTTTTTATCTAGTTTGCTCTTGGTGAATGCCTTTGCATTGCCAGGGCTATGATAGCTGTGAAGTGGTTGGGGAGAGCTGCATGACAGAAGCCTGTGGTTCTTTAGTGAAGAAATAGATAACTTTCTGGAAGTGGTGTCATCTGCTGGCAGCAATTTCAGGCTGTCACAAGTGAGAGAAAGCTTTGCTCTGTGTCGCGCATGTATTCAGAAATGTGGAGCGATAGAGGTGGTGGTGTTGTTCAATAAAAGGCTAATGGCTTTTTATAAGGATAGAAATACAAGTATATTATTCGTTTGATATTTAGAAGGTGATTTTCTGATGTTAAAATAATATGACGAGTCATAAACACTAATGTAGAAACAAACTTTTCATCTCTCAGAGCTTATGATTCCTACTCTAACCTTCAAAGTCTAAAAGCTGAATTTCTGTTTAGACTCATTGATTCAGATGTTGGTTTTGTCACACACAAGGTGTTTCCTAATTTACATACCCACTTGGGAACAATGACTCTTCTGTCCATCAAACTGGGTATGTCTTTGGTTTCTCTCTGGCACTGCCACTGAACACAGTGTCCAGTGTCCATTCACTGCCTGGTCAGTTACTTTAGCTACAAGAGAGCAGGAGCAGTGCAAGAGTAAAGTGAAAGTGTTTATTTCAGGAAGCTGATGCTCCTATTTCCACAGAGAGGAAGTCAGTGTGCCAAAACCCTTTCCTATTCCTGCTGCTTTACTTGGATTACTAAATGACTGCCCTATCTTTTGACACATAGGAGGTATGGTAGGGCTCTTTAGGTTTTAAGACTGAGGGGATGGGCCCTTACAAATGAGTCAGTCTTGTATCAGCCACCTCTTCTCAAAGCACGGTGCAAAGGTGTGTGGTGTGACTTGCTGCATGACATGGTGTCTGCACCTGGTCAAAGCAAGTTCTGTTAGGTGGAGGAGGATGTGCCCATCATCCAGGCCAATGTATGTTGTTGGGGGGGGGAAATCTAGTATTTAGTTACTCACGTATGGTTAGACACTTTGCTTTTCCCTCCCCACAGTTGGTCCTTGCCCGTCTTCCCCAGGAAACATCATCCGTCTTCAGTCTGGTGCAGAGTGTGAAGTAGTGCCTCTTGTCAGCACAGTGACCTCGTTGCCCCGGCTGCCTGCCAGCCGGGCTGGGTGTGTACCTGAGCCGGGAGCCGGCAGCCGGGCGGAGAGGCGGGGTTTGAGTACTGAGCCGGTACTTCCTGTGCCTGGGCACCCCCGAGAAGCCCGGCAGCTGGGCATCCTCCCCGGTACGCCTGAGGTGCGTCAGCGCCGCTTCACACACCGGGGCCGGACACCGCGCCACAGCCAGCGTCGCCTGCGATGCCAACCGGCTGGGGAGCGCGCAGCGCTCTGCCAGCGAGCCGCCCCCGCTCCCGGTCACACCGGCTCGGGAGCGCCGCGCCCCCACCTACCGGATGGGATGCGCATGCGCGTAGCCAGCGCCGCCCTCCTCTCGCGATACCCTTTGTGTGGGGTTGACGGCGCGCGGCGGAAGGGCGGCGGTGCGCATGCGCGCCGGCCGTGCCCGCGGGCGCAGGAGGGCGCGGGGGATGTCGGCCACGTGCGCCGTGTCCCAGGAAGTGCCGCTGCCGAGGCCGCGTCCCCAGGGCGAGAGGGAGCCGCCCGCCAAGGTGATGCGCAGGGGGCTGCGGCGAGGCCGCGAGGAGGAGCGGGAGCAACTGCCGTGGCCGGGAGAGAGCGGGAGCAGCATGGGCGCGGAGGCTGAGGCGGAGCGGGCGACACCGCTGAGCGACGAGGGGCGGAGGCGGCAGCCTCTGGAGCCGAGGGCGCCGACGACGGCGTCGGCCAGGGCGGTGGAGGAGGAGGAACGTCTGGAGCGGGAGCATTTTCGGAGGATCATCAACGCTTTCCGATACTACGGGTAATTGAGGCCCGCCCTCCGGGCGTCGGGCCCTGCCGGGGTCCCTCCTCTCGCCGAGCGGCCGCCGCAGGGTTCGCGGCGGCCCCGGGAGCAGGGCGCTCGCTCTTGGTGCGCGTCGTGCGGCTGCCTCCCGCTCTGCACTCCGTGCGCAGCACCGTGCTGGCGGCGCGGTGCGCAGCCCCAGTCGGCAGAGGGCTTCTGCACGGCTTTCCTTTCGGTTTACGCGCAAAGTCGCCTTGATATCTGTCAATTCGAAAACATCAAACCTGAAAAGAGTACCTTGAGGTCTCTTAGGAGATAAAATGCTCTGAGACGCTGTACAGCCCACAAAACAATAGTATTTCTTGCCGGCAAAGAAATGCAAAATGGAGTTTCGATTATGGGTGGAAATTCTTGAAAGGCGTTTTACTTTGCAGAAGAGATAAGACCTATTGCTAGGGATTATTGCTAGGGATTATGCCGGTTTTGATAACATCTGTTTAGTCAGAAGGAGGTTTGCTGGCCCCATAGAAATGAGCCAGCGGTGATGGGGAATACCTAGTTTTAGGACTGAATCCGTTTAGTAGACGAGGAAGCAAGTTACTCGCATTGCAAGGTAGTTGAGCCTGGCTGGAAAAGTCCAGCCAGGGAAAGTGTTTTGGTAAACCGTTTCCTGTTTCTGGGTTTGGGAAGCAGATTTGTACTTCAGCTAACAAAGCCCCATCATGTGGCTCATTACTATGTGCTGGACCCTCTTTTGTCAATGTAGGACAGGCATTATATGTACATCGTAGTGAGGTTCTTGGGAGGGGTGAGTGATACTTACATAATTTCTTCTATTTGAGATTTGTCCATGTAAGTTTCATTTGTCTTCCAGGACAAGTGTTTGAGCCAGAGGTTGGTCTGAATAATGTCTCTTCCAGAGTGAATTCTCAAATTCAATTTAGACATATCGAAAGACCTAGTTAGTTAAAAGTATCTAATACTGATTGCTACTAATTAATTCCGACCTGTAATTTATTTATATTAGTGGTATAATTGCACCCTCAGGCCTTAGAATCTGGGAGTATCTTTCTCAGCCTTCTGCTGAACCGTGGCTTTGGGTTGCTTTTGAATGCTTGCTTCAGTAAAAACATAAAAGGATGTGATTTGGATTTCCAGTATAGAAATTCAATGAAATTATCTCCGTCTCAAAGAAATAATTCTAAATTTAGGTGAAATTACATATATTGGTACTTAATAAATGGATATTTCCAGTTAACTTGGAAACATCTGTTTGAATAAGATCTTTCAGATCTTGTTCTTGTCTTCTAGACATAAAAATTTTCTGTTTTCTGTTAGTTGTTCTGCTAGATGGTTGTAATTTAGGATAAAAGGGTGGAGAATAAGGTTCAAAGGTTTTTTTGCTGATAAAATTTCAGGAAGATATTTTTGAGCTAAGCTCATGTGCTTTATGTAGAGCATCAGTTTATTTTTTTTTTCCTCTTGTTTTTTTTTTTCTGTTTCTTGTCCTTTAATGTAATTTTAAGCCAGTATTGCTATTGCAGTGAACAAGCTCTTCTCAGTAACACGTGAAAGAGATATTACCTGGTCAAATTTCTAGAATGAGGTTGTAACTAAAATGCCAGCAATTGCAGCTGTCTCTCATAATGGCTAGTTTTTTCAGCTTTGTGCTGCTGTATGCTGACACAAGATTTGGGAAACTTCAGTATGACTAGACCAGCTAAAGTCATTTGGTGTTCAGAAGGGTCAGTATCACTTATTGGATTATCTCTCTAGAGTTGTCATAACAGTGATTTGCTACTATAGTTCTGTCAGTTTAGACAGAAATCAAATCTAGCAAATTATCGGAAGAGTCATCATTTTTATGAAACTTTTATCCTGGGGAAGTGGAAAATTATTGCATCAGTCACTTGATCATGTTCACAGTACTTATGAGGAATATGCTGTTAAAAGAAGGTAGCTTAGTATCTTAGTGGGGCTTCCAGAACTCTGGTATGGTCCAACTGAGACTTTTACAGTTCTCCTGAAAGCAGTGGATATTGAGGATCCCAATCCCCACTCCACATCTTGTTGTTTCTGTAACCGAAGCTTACCACTGTATTCAAATTAATTCAATTTAAATTGGATTTGTGAAACAAACTTGGAAGATGGTTGGTTGTTAAATTTTATAGATTCGAGTGTTAAGGTATTGATCACCTGCTCTGGAAAAGAGTGGCTGAGGATGAAACAGTGAGGAGGAAAGTATAGTCCTCTGAAACTTGAATGTGTTTAAATAAAGTGGTTTGATAGAACTAGAGCTTAAAAGAATTTTTGCCTAAAAATTCTAGAAAACTTTCACTTTCTGTGTTATAAAAACGAATAATTGTAATAGCTTAGAGTGAACTATTTGCATGTGTGTATATTGCTTCTAAATATTTAAAACTTTTGCTTTTTAGAACGAATATGCATGAACGAGTGAACAGAACAGAGAGGCAGTTTAAGTCTCTCCCAGCTAACCAGCAGAGTCTTCTTCCTCAATTTCTTCCTCACCTTGACAAGATTCGGAAGTGCATTGATCATAATCAAGAAGTACTACAAACCATTGTGAATGACTGTGTTCATATGTTTGAAAATAAGGAATACGGAGAAGATGTATGTTAAAATGGACTTTTTTCTTGCTCCAGAATTAAATTCTATATGCCTTGGGATTTTGTACATTTGTTTTTAATACATCAAACCTCCAACTTTCTTTTCTTTCGCCTTCCTTGTTTTAGTGTTTTTTGTTTGCTCACAGTTTTCTCTCTCTTATATTCCACATTTTGCAGAGCTGATGCTTAATGTAACTGTTTGTTGTTAGGTCTGTTAGTTACTCTTAAGAAAATTAACTGTGAATCTGGCAAATCATTGTAAAAAACTAGCTGTGAATCTGGCAAATCATTGTTTTCACTGCAGAGTTCTAGCTTTACCCTGGTTACATTATAAAGTTATTTTTTTCTGTTAACTATATAGAATATAAGTGATATTGTCTGTCTTCATATAGGTTCATATATGTTGCAACATTATAAATTGTTTGCAATTCTAGATTGCAAGTATTTTTATGTTGTTATTTGTAAACACTTTTTTACTACTTGACCTACTTTCTATCAAAAAAAATGACACCAAGACTTAAAGGACTGACAGAGATGGAAACTGAAGTCCTCCCTGGATACAGGCAAGATACAGTAAGGGGCAGCTCTAATGTAAGCTTCTCAGTTTTGCCTTACCAGTATCCAAAGGGATCCTTTTTTTCAGGGTATGCAGATATATATTATCACTGGCTAAGCCCTGATCCATTCCTAAGTAGGGACTACCATTTGTGCTTTGCTGTGTATTGTTTGTTTGATATGGAAACTGGACTTTTGAATGCCAAAGAGAGGCCAGCAAACTCAGTTTGTGTAGGATGTTAAGGTGGATTCAAGCTTAGGTCTCAGGAGTGACAAAGCTGATAATCCCAGCAGTTCTTGCAGCATGGCGTTTTTTCTCTTCATAATTTGCTTTCTTCCCCCCCCTCCCCCTCTCCAGTACTCCAGATATTTGGTATGTTTTCCACTAATTTTTTTTTCCTCTCCTTTATTCAGGGAAGTGGGAAGATTACACCAGCTTCAACATTTGACATGGATAAATTAAAGTCCACATTGAAACAATTTGTGAGAGACTGGAGTGAAGAGGGAAAGTCTGAGAGGGATTCCTGCTACCAGCCAATTATTAGTGAAATTATAAAGAACTTTCCAAAAGAAAAATGGTAATAGTGTCTTAAAGCTTTTATTTATTTGGACTTACATTGTTGTACAAATCTAAAACAGAATTTATGGAGTAATGAAAAGCTTTGTTTCAAAAGTAGAATATTTTTTATGAATTTAGTGGAATTTATTTTTTAATCAAGAAATTTTTTATTTCTAATACAAGATGCTGGAAAAGAGTAAAATCATAAACTTCACAAAGTAATACCAGGTAAACCTGTAATAATTTTTGTTGTTATTTTGCAGCTGGGTGTAACAATATATATAAATCTTAAAAGTAAGAGACTTCAGCAAGTTAACTCAGTTGTGCTTAGTGAGGTAAAGTTTGCAGGTTAGCAGATTCTCGGAGTGTATCTGCTGCAGTTGAAAGGAAGGACTCTGACAGCAGGAACTAAGGCTTTTACTCTTCATTATGGAAAGAAGGAAGAAGACTTAACCTCTAGTGCAGTTGCACTTAATTGCAAGAATTAACTCTGACAATAGTAAATTCTAACCTTGGTTTCAGACAGCTGTTCTAAGAAAATTCTTAAAGCTTTGTTGCACATGTGAGGGCTATTTTGTAAGTATTGGCTTGTTAACAGTGCCAAAATAGTCATAGATGCAGGGGTTCTAGTTAATTTAGGTAGAAGGATACTAGTAAAGTCTCAGAAGATTATAGTCCTGTAAGAAGTCCATGTTTATTGGTACTGTCAATCAATCCAGTCATCTTAAAGTACATTTTAGTTTAAACTGTTTTTTACAGTTTAAAAACTGGGAAAATGTGAGAATTTTTAATCATAAAGTTAACAGGTAGGTTTGATATAGCAGGTTATTATTGTGGTGTTTTTTCTCTCTCAGCAGCTGTTAATAATGCTCGTGTGAATTTAAAAAGTCTCTTCCACTAGCCATTGTTTAGTTTCGGTAGTAAAGACTGTTTGTGGTGGGAGAATACGGAGTGTAGATGGTTTCTGTTTTGCCTTGAACTGACTTACCTAAAGATACATACACCTTTAAAAATGTTTTATCTGCAAGTGAATTTTCTGCAATTTTTCTAGTGCTAATGGTGCCTCACAAAAGATAAAAAATGAATTAAATACTGCAGGTGTACCTCTGATGTGTAGATCTGTAGGAAAACTCTTGGTTAGTTTTGCAAGAAGTCATTCTAATCTCCAAAGTAGCAATTCAGCTTTTGTCTGCTAGCTGTTTATGGATTTTGGTTATAGGAGAAGTAGCTTACGTCAAATCTTAAGAGATTCATGACTGAGGCTGGAAAATCTTGACTTACATTTGTCATTAATGAACTCTATTTCAAAACCTTCAATTGATATTAGGAAGTAACATGTGGTAACAGATAGGGTGAATCTAAAGTTGACAGCTTTGTGCTTCTTTATAGGGAATTCTAGTGGTTGTTGTCAGACAAAACTGATGTGGCAGAGCATTGCTCCCTTTTGTGGTAGCTCTGAAATACTATCTGAGTTTTATTTTGTCTCTGCTGAAATCTCAATACATTGCTGTATGGATCAAACATCTCTACTACAAGATTGAGTTAATCAAACAGCATTTTTTAAATTTCTAAGATGTATATTACTTAAGTTATCATTGTGGACCTGTTGTAGCACTTAGGTAAAACCTTTTCTCTGTTCACATATTGTTAGCTACTGCTGTCAGCTCACTCATTTTTCCTGGTGACGGAAGGCTCTTCTGGTTAGGTGTACTTTCCTTTTTGAGGTAAGAAGCAGAGTCATGTACTATGAAGCTTAACTGGCAGTGCCATTTCACCCTTGTGCAAGAAATAACTTCCCTGGTAGGGTTGGCTAGCTGGTAAATCTGGGGTTTTTAGACAAATTTTATACACTCTTCACTCTCCAGTGACAGAACCTGAGGGAATGGCATGCAGCTGAGTCAGGGGAGGTTTAGGTCAGATACCAGGAAAAAAATACCCTCTGGTGGTTGAGCACTGGAGCAGGCTCTTTGGGGAGGTGGTCACAGCGCCAAGCCTGTCTGATTTCTGGAAATGTTTGGACAATATTTTTAGGCACATGGTGTGACTCTTGGAGTGTCCTGCATAGGGCCAGGAGCTGGATTTTCTTACCCTGACAAATCTATTCTAGCTCGGCATATTCTGTGATTCAGTGATCTTGGAGTGGAAAAGTTTTTTCAGTTTGAAGGGATTCAGAGGGTCTGAACTGACCACAGTGAGTTATTCTGTCTGTTGTTTATAGTGGGAGAGGACTGACTATGGACTCTAATGTGTGAAAGAAAGCAGCCTGTAAATGAACCTCAGAATGCAGCTTTGTATTGCTTTAGAGTTTCCTTTTGTAGCACAGAGCACTAAAGTCTCCTGAAAGAATGAAATGAAAATGCAAGAGAAAAACTGCACTGGGTGAAAAAAAATATTTTCTAAATGTATTTTGTGTTGAAAATGATAAATGTTTTTAATTTGAAACTGGCAGTGCCGGTTGACTTTTACTTTGTAAAAGGAATTGCAGTACTCATCAAATTTGTAATACTCAGTGGAATGGTACCTTCAGTTTCTAGGTAACATAATTTGTTGATGTTATTAATTCAATGCATTGGAAACATGTGAAAATGGAGTTTAAATTTTTGAAACTTCTGAAGTATGTTTCACTCTGTGCTTGCGCACTTTATAGCATTGCAGTTTGCAAGATTGACACAAATGGGTTCAGTTGGTATGTAAATAGGAAAAGCAGTGAAGTGTTGTATGTGCTTGCTTTTGGGAAGTAGAAGTAGTGCAAGCAATGGTTGAAAGCAGCTGTAAATCAGAATAGTTATGTAGTAGGTGCTACTTATGATGTGTTTCAGTCTAGTCTTCTGATTAGGCTGTCATCTAAAAGTAAATTAAATGGCAGAAGCTGTTCCTGCCTCTTTCTGCTTAGCACCTTAACACAGACTCTCTTAGCAGAGTCAACAAAGCAGTTTCAAGTAAACCCCATGAGATCAGGTCTTCCTGAACAACTGATAGATTTCTTGCATTCTTCATGTTGGAATTTGAGTTTCAGCTCACAGGAGCTCCGTACTATTTCAGTGTCTTGGATTAGAATGAACCTACTTGCTGTAGGAGAAAATAGTAAAACATAGGTACATTTTTATTTCTTTATCTGTGTATTTATTGAAGTGTTTCTATAGGGAAGTATTAAGTTGAAAATCTAAATAAGCATACTCATAATTATTTTTTTGCTTCCCCTTTCTTTCAGTCATCTTGGTTTCCTTTCACTTCTAATGTTGCTTTTCCTGCTTAGGTGAAACTATGTTTCACCTAATGATCATCAGCTTCTTGTCCAGAAGAAATCTGTGAAATAATTAACTTTTTTGTTAATTATCATTCCATGGCCAAAACCAATATACTTGGGTATTTTTTCCAGTTTTCTCATAAACTAGGCCTCTAGAATGAGGTATAACTTGAAATTCATCTGTGTCATGCTGTCCAGCTATCCAGTATTTTACAAGATGCTGACAGAGAAACCCAAAAGAAATTACCAGAGCTTAGTTTCCTTTTAATATGAAAAACAGCTTATTAGTTCTGAGCCTGAGCTTGACTGTACTTTTTGAGTGTGCTCAGTCACATTTAGAGTGGAGTTGAAATTTCTGCTTTATTTGAATTTTATTTGACTTTATATGAAATGCATTTGTCCTTGCAGGTCTTTGTACTTAGCCTAAACTTTGCTTTAAACATTGAATTTAAGAGCAAATAGGTTGTCAGTGTTATTGCATCACTCAGGTGCTTTGCAGGTCTTTAAATGAAAGTATATAAAACTCAGCTGCCAAGTTCAGAGAATTGCTCTTAAAATGATTGTGCTGTTTAGCATTTGTCTTAAAAAAAAAACAAAACAGTAACAATATGATTGAAGTAAAATAACAAAATATGGGGTACTGAGAATTATGAATTTAGATCTGTTTATGATCTAAATTTACAGACCTCATAAATACTAGGCAAGGAGTCCCACAGTATGTTCCTATGTGTATTTCCACTGATCAGAAGCCCATCACAGTGTGAGATATGTATTTATTACTTCATTTGATAAATTGAACTGCTCTGTTTAGTTTATGAAAATGAGGATTGTGTTTGATCAGACACTCTCATTTTTATTTTGCTAAGCATGTTTACCCCTTCAGCACCATTACTTTTTTTTTACAACACAATAGGCATGAATTAAGCCTCCATTTTTATCATGTTTAATTTCCCCCTTTTAAAAAGGACACCTTTAAAAAAGTTTAAATCTTCATTAATATCAGTAGTCTTCTAAAAGCTGAAAATACATCACACTGAAACATGCAGTGTGAAAAGGGCATGAAAGATTTGTTTCTGATATTTCTCCATTGTCTTTTTAAAGAGGCTTCTGCAGTTTCAGTAATTGAGCTGAATAGTACTGTGCAGCCCTCTTCTCTGCTGCTTGGCCAGCACCTTTCCCCACACCTGTCAGGTTAATAGGTTGATGCTGCCCACAGGTGTTCAGTGGGTACTTGTTGGATGCTCATTCATGTTCCTAACTGCTGCTAGATGAATGTCATGGAAATCCTGTCCTTGCTGATTGGTTCCAGGGTAGTTTTCCTCGTGGATCACTTTGGGTTATTATGTTACCACAGTTGTTGGTTTGTTTTTTTTAGTTAACTTTGTAACTGCTGTAATCAGATTACCACCAGAGAAAAGCTGTTTTCTAGCTTCTTAAAGGACAATAGCCATTAAAGAAGCAGTTTCTGTGCAATTAAAGATTTTTAGATATTATAAGGATTCAAAATTCAACACAATTCATTAACAGTTTGTCACAAACAGTTCAAGTCTTGAAAAAAGTGTGACAATTTTTTTTCTAATAAGGGGATGCTATCAAGAGTAAGTTTGCCGCATACATAATTTCTCAGTCTGTAAATCCAAAAATATGCTCTTGGAAAGTTAGTGTCAATGTTAGTGGACTGAGATTTGTTTATATTGTATTTTATTAGATGTGCTCTGTTGCTGAAATGAAGTTGGTGTAGGAGCATTCTCCAGCAACTGATCTGAAGAGTCGTGATAGAAATTAAATTGCTAACAAATTTCCAGACTTTAATCCCTAAATAAAAGTGCAAATGAAAGCGCAGTTAAGTCTGCACTAGAAAAAGAGAAGAGAAGACTATTTTCTAATTGTGAATTGGGAAAGTTTGTTTAGAAGTACAAAAACTTTATATATTGTGAATGAAAAGATAAAGACAACTACAGGCAATTTAAAATCAACTCATTGGACTGTTAGAGGTTTTTTCTTATTTCAGGGTTCATAAAGGTGCAGATTTCAAAATGTGAATATACCTGCATATATTTTAGCTACCAGGTTGCTTTAAGAAAAGACTTCTAATCAGTGTGTTGTAATCTTGATAGTGGTTTATGGCTTATCATCCCATTTATCACAGAAGTGTCCACATGGTGGTGCTAAAAATCTGTGTAGGGCTAGTCTAAGTATTTTATAAATAAAGTGAAATTGTAAGGAAATTGAGAAATACATTAGGTTAGAAAATCTATTTGGAATAATGGTGTACCATTTGTACTTTTCTTATAAATAAGAAAAGCTCTAAGATAGAAGCTTTTCTGGCTTCTACCAGGAGACACATTTTCTTCTTCCTTCTCATGGTTCCCTATTTTCAAAAATTTCATATTGAGCATGTAGTTTTCTCCTGAAGTATTTTTTTTCAGAAGGACTTTGTGCTAGCTTCTGGTTTCCCCTGTAGAAGAGAGGTAATGAGAACCATTTCTTCACAGGAGTGTTCTTAAGTAATAACACAGTCTTGATTTCCAGCTTGTTAAGTCAGAAGAAGAGCTTGGATGTATAATGGAATGGAAATGAATGGGATGATTTTCCATTTTGGAGACTTCACTAACTAGATGATGAAATCAAAACTCAAAAGGCACTGTTAAAACTACTTTGTTAGATTGTGTGGTCTTTAGAAAAGAATAATACTTCCTTTTGGTTTTGGGTAATAGTGTTCAGAAATTTACAGCTTTTAGGATCTGTGTATCTCCTTTATTCATCTTCATGCTTGTGTGGCATCCTTACTCTTTTTAACCCTTTTTGGCATTCTGAATTTTTAAGTAGTCAAAGGCTTTGTGGTTTGGTACCTTTTATCCTTTGGAACTGGTGGTTCTGGCCTCCTTCATGTACTTGCATACATTCTGAATTATTCATCAGATTGTGGAGATTATATGTTTTCATTTCTCATGTTAAAATACTTGGGATTTGGTTTTTTCTTTTCTTGCAAGATAAAAAAATATGTCTGGAATGCTTTCTGATTATCAGTGGGGCTTAAAGAAAAATATATTGTGCTATATGATAATATTCTTCAATTCACTTGAGAAATTTTTGGCTGGATAACTGTAGAACTTTTAAGGAAAACAAATTGTGTATAGCATTTATGCTCTGTATTCTGAATGAGGGTTGTATATGTTCCTTTGAGTAATTTCTGTGAATTATTTTGACTGTACAATTAACCAACCTGATCAGAGTAGGTTCAGCTTCATTTAAAAGTGAAGTCATACAGGAAACATAATACAGTATCTAAGTATATGGTGGGAAAAATGTTTGGCTGGACCTCTTAAGTTGTGTTAAGGGGTATCAGATAAAGACTTAACTATTATTTTTGTTCTGTTGCAGGGATTTCTCCAAAGTTAATATCCTGGTACCTGGTGCTGGGCTAGGTAGATTGGCGTGGGAAATAGCTATGCTCGGTTATGCTTGCCAAGGAAATGAATGGAGCCTCTTTATGCTCTTTTCTTCTAACTTTGTACTCAACAGGTATATAGCTTATGTTTTACTTGCTGAATAAAACCTAGAGAGGCAAAATTATAAATGAGAGAAATCTGAATATATACGTCTCAAAAGAATAGATTCATAAGTTTTACTACAAGGCACACATACTCACTTTTTAGAATGCTTTAAGGAAAAAAAAGTCTTAGGGATAAATGGGGAAGGAAGTATTGTATCTGAGTCATTAAAATTACAGGAAGCATGGCTTTCAAGTTGTGAGATTTAAAATCTCTGAATTGTACAACAGATTTTCTGCAAAATTGTGATTAGGTTTTATGATTTATTTCACATCTGTTTCTGTAAAATTGACAACTGTCTTACTATTACTGAATATGGGCTAGTAAATCCGTCCATGTTATTTAGTAGTGGTGATTATTAACAGAGGATACCTGTTTAAAAAAAAATATCACGTTCCATACTAAAATTTTAGGCACTGTTTTGACAAGGAAAACAATAATTGAAGCATGCTGAGCAAGAGGCTAATAGTTCCACAATTCTGCTCAGATAATAAATTTAAATGTAGTAAATTTCATGTTACAGGTTTTACTTAAAATGACATTTCTACATTTGATATTCTGCCACTTGCATTGGAATTACTGTTTTCTAAATTACTTTGTTAGGGAAGAAAAAAGGCAGCACATGCAACTGTTCTTTTAAGAAACAGAGTGGGAAAGCTGTAGGTGGGCAAGTATTGAAAGAGGTCGGGAGGGTGTTTTACTGCGGGGAGCAGGGGGTGATTAGTCCAAGTTCATAAAGGCAGAATTTGATAGTTCATTCATCAGTCTGAAATTATACACCTCTGCTGAAAATACCTAAACAATTGGCCTTTTTTCTGTATTACCATATCGTTTTGGAGACTGTTTTATAGACTGATTATCCACAGCACACTGTGATGCTGTGCATCTCACACAGCTTCTGTTCCAAAACAACAAGGGGAAGACACTGCATGGTGCCTGCTGAGTGTCTGCATATAGAAATAGTGCTCCGTGTGATGATAATAGATGTTTACTGGAGGCTCATTTGTTCTTTTTTTCCTGCATTATTCTCAAGTGACTCATTTGGTGATGAAATTGTATATTATGATTGATCTGACTAATGCCTTTTAGCTGCTAAAAGGAAACAACATTCCTCTCATATTTGGGAACTTCAAAGCAGCATAGAAGCATTAATTTCCCATCTTTTGGTGCGCTGATCAGCTGTTGCAGAGGTTAGGTAACTTCACCCCTACCCTCTGATGACATACTTCCTTAAATACTTCCTTAAATAAATAATTCTTTAAATAAAGAGTCTTTGCCTATATGTGAAATTATCCTAAAGATTCATGCTTTACTAATGGTAGTAATTTTAGCATTTAATGCTCATGTAGTGTTTCCTGTTCATGTAGGATATTTAGCAAAGAGGTGTATATGCATTAAACTTGCTAACAATATAAGATTTTGGACAGGAAAATTGAGTGTTGTGCAACTGCTGTAGTCTTTATCTTTGCTGAACAAGTTATCAGTTACATTGTTAGCATGGAAGAGAATGCTGCTAGCATGACTGAGCAGCAGTCAATTTAGTTGAAGTCCAAGCATCCCTTTCTGCCATATCTAATTGTGGACTTGATGTAACCTTCTGTTATAAATTAGGGACTTGAAGATTCTTTCAGTTTAGTCTGAAGTAGCTGTTCACAGTTAGCCTTCTGAAATGCACATTTATTTTTCTGAAACTGGAAGAAACAGCCATGATCAATATAAGCTGAAGATAATACCTAAAGAAGAGTGGTCAGAAAAAAAAAGAATTTGGCAATTAGTTTTTAACTGTCTCAATTTAATTTGTACTTATTTTTAGTTGATAAAAGCATGAGGATTTTGCTCATCTGTGCTTACAGTTTTACAGCTTACAGCTTTACCTTCTTTCTCTGACAGTGGTTTATATTTAGGAAGACAAAGTACTGTTTTGAATGCCAAGCATTGCTACATTAGGCTCCTAGATGTAGTACACTGGCTTAATGTTTCTGTGTGCGAAGTGGTATTTGCTGATTTTCACACATTTTTAAAAAAACTTCCATATCTCTGAAATCATGAACTTTTGTTACAGTGGATAAAGTTGCATGGTATGGTATGTAGAGTGTGTATCATAGTGTAACTGTGGTCACTGTAAATATCTGAAATTATTTCGAGTTTGTTATTCTGTTGAGGAAACTCTAATTTGAGAATAAAATGACCCTGGACTAGTTAACCTGCAGTGGCTCCAAGGCTGCTTCAGTCCTTGTATGGGATATTCTGCTTTCCCTTGTGTGCCTAAGGTTCTTACATGGTGTACATTCTTTACTTTCTGGAAAGAATATAATTTTAGATAAATCTTGACACTTGGAGGAGACTATTGGTTGTGTTTGTTGCATGTCCATTAATGCCTTAGGATGAAAACAGTTAAGTTACATTTTTATGTGTATACCAGTGGTGAGAAGCGAGATTTGACCTACCCATTTTTTCCAAAACTGTATTTTAAGCTAAATGTTGAAGAGTGAACATTTCCCTATGGAAAGTACTGAAGTGTGTCACACTTAAATATGTTAGATGTTTATAGTAGAATGTGTATTACACATCTTTTGTTGTAAGAATGGAATTACCAAGGACTGGACTACTTGGTTTTGAAGTAAAAATTGTTGAAACTGGAAACAGGTTTTCAAGCTTGTATATGAAAGAGATTGCTGTTTTCTATTAAATTGGAACTGTTTCCAAGTCTATTTGAACAATGCACTCCTTTCAAATCTTTTTTTTTTAATTCCTCTTGAAGTGGTTAGTGGGCTTTTTTTGTTGTTTTGTTTTGGGTTTGCTTTTTTTAACCAACTGCATATGTCTGGTATTTGTTTATACATGAAAAAAGTCATTGAACACTGTAGACTGCAGCTTAAGTTTTAGTTATTAATTGATAAAATGAAATAGAGATATGACATGGAGATGGTAAAAGATATTATTTCAAACTCTTTATCACAAATATATTCTAATCACCAGCCAAAAGAACGCACTTTCTGTAACCCAGATCACTTGCAGTTCATGAAATGCTTGATGATATGTATTTTGTGGGACAGATATGTCCTCTGTTGTCCTTGAAAGAAAATGTTTTTTCATTTTTTAGTTACAGACTAATTTTATAGGATGGTGGGAAAAGCTTCGTGTTATAGTTAAATGATGAGTTTTCTAACTTTTTAAAATGTGAGTTGATTTAGTTAGTCACATGAATCCAGAAACTTGATTTACAAAGACATCTTTACTTAGCATGATTGCAAAGATCCAGGTTACAAACTTAAAATTATTATTATTGTGCTTTGCAAAATGGTGCTTATTATATTTTAATTCTTAAAGCATCTTTTCAGTTAGCATCTGAAAAATGCTTTTGTTTATTTATGCTTCAAAACTTCCTATGATTATGGTTCAGAAAAGTCTAGAATGGTAACAAACATTTCTAAAAAAAAATCATGGAACTATTGTTACTTTTTGTTAGTTTGTTTGTTGGTTTTGGTTGGTTTTTTTTGTGTGTGTGTGGGGTTTTTTTTGTTTTTTTTTTTTTTTTTTTTTTTTTTTTTTTTGTTTTTTTTTTTTTGGTTTTTTTTGTTTTTTTTTTTAATAGGAAGAGAGATGATCCAGCAAGTCTCAGCTTTATGGAATATAGCAAATTATAAATTTTATTAGTCTTACAAAATAAACGTATGTGTTTTCTTCTCGGCAGAGAAATAAGTTGGAGAAAATTACAAGAAGTCCTAAAAGAAAATTCTAAAACTGGAAAAGGCAATTTCTTTGTAGTAGTGATTTTATCAGATTAAAATTAGTTTTTTGATCACTTCACTGTCATGGGCGGTCCAAAATGTTGTGAACTAGATTAAATTTTCTGGCAAATGTGGAGCTGTTACAAGAATTTGACTCTTATATTTCTAGATTCTAGATAAGCAATTAGTTGAAATAAATTCTGCTGGTTTCCATATTTTGCAGATGCTCTCGAATTAATTCATGTAAGCTTTATCCCTGGATTCATCAATTTAGTAATAACAGAAGATCTGCTGATCAGATACGACCAATTTATTTCCCAGATGTTGATCCTCACAGTCTTCCTTCTGGTTCAAACTTCTCTATGACAGCAGGGGATTTTCAGGAAATTTATTCTGAGTGCAGTGAGTAAATGCAAACTTCTAGGCTATCCATCTGACTTTACAGTCTTCTAGAGTGTTTGGGACAGATTATAAAGAGAATGGAAGTGTATGTACCAGTATTAAGTATACAGAACTAGCTGTAGCAAGATTCTCGTATTCAGAATATTTCTATCAATAGATCTATTTCTTACTACAAATCAGCTTTTCTTCCTAGTTATAGAAAATGTGGACACCTCCTTGTCTAACAGATCTTGCAGGAGCCTTCCTTGCAGCTGCTTAATTTTCTGAAGATTCTGTATTTAACAGTAGAACATGCAAGATTGGCATAAATTAAGACCTCTAATATTTTTTATTTACAGAACTTAAAACTTTTGCTATTTCAATAATACCTGTTCAGAGAAAAATAGGGAGACTCATGCTTTAGAAGGTAGACTTTGAAAATTCCTGCATGTTGAATTAAGTAGTTAAAAACAGCTGGGGAGATATTAAAATACTGAGTAAAATGTTTTAAAGCTAAGTGACTTCTGAAATTACACTTTAGTGTGCAGACTTGTATTGTTCTAGATACTAAATGATTGGGGTTTTTTGCAGTTGTATTTTTAACAGTTGTCATAATGAAATTTATAGCACAGGTGAGTAATAGCACACTTGGGGCTTCATTTGTATATAATGTGTTACAAAATTTGCATTTTATTATATATATATAATTTTATATAATGTATGAACAGTTTTGTTAAGTGAATAAGTAGTAATATTGTAGTGTGTGTATGTGTACATATGCACACATGAATACAGGCCAAATGAAGCCAAATTTAACAGTTTTTAATGTAAACCAAAATACTTTACTTGCAAAACAAAATAAAGATCCTTTAGCTGCTGTTAGTTGAGGGTGATTCTGAGAGTATCAACAAATATCAGGGTTAAATGATGAACTTTTACAGGGTTAAAATCACTGAAACTAATCTCTGTATAATTTGCTCTTTCCATGCAGATACGTGGGACTGTGTAGCTACTTGCTTTTTCATAGATACAGCACATAATGTTATTGATTATATTGATACTATATGGAAAATACTAAAGCCTGGAGGAATATGGATAAATGTAGGCAAGTGTGACCAGCTGCTCTTTTTGACTTATTTTTGAAAGTATATTTAAGAAGTATGTGTAAATAATTGTGTCTATGCAGCAAACTGTATAGATAGAAAAATATAGGGCTTGGAAATTACCTCAAGTTTTCAAAACATGTTTAAATGTTTGTTAGTTACAATCAAGTCAACACTGTGATTTTTAAATAGGCAAGTAAATCTTGCCTGTGGCAGTTTTTGCATTCATGCATCAAACATTTGTTTTTTGACAAATGTAGTATTCTGTGTTGTTCTTTGCTATTTTTCTAAGAAAATAGAACTTTAAAATACATCCATGCTCTTTTGGGTTTTTTTTCCAATGTCTAATTGGTACTCTGCCTTGAAGCAGAAGTTTTGGGAATATGATTTGATTGGAGTCTTCCATGGTGAAAGAATGTTAAACATGACACAGGCATTAAACATTATGCACAGTAAAAACTGGTCAGTTACTGGTCAATCTGTCACTCTGTTGCAGCCAGTAAGAGTGCTAGCAGAGCCCTAGGCAGACTTAAATGTTCTGAGCAATAGAGACAGCAGTGATGCTTGACTGAAGAAATTTTAAGATACAGAAAACAAAATCTGGTAGGAAATGTTGCAAATTGTTGAATAAGAGCTAAAGTAATTAGTTTTTATTTTTCATTGATTCTGAAATTCATTATAAGAATCATATTCAAGTAACAGCAATATGTTCTTTTGTCAGTATTTATAGAATCATAGAATGGTTTGGCTTGGAAGGGATCTTAAATATGATCTAGTTTCAGCCCTCCCTGGCAGGGAACCTTCCATATTTTTGAGTATGTGAATCTGGATATAAGTGTTTGTTGCGCTAGCAGTGTATACTTTTGACTTTTAACACATATTTTGTCCTTTTGGTAGCCATTTCTGTTGTATCTTTCTACTTCAGGTCCTCTCCTTTACCATTTCGAAAACTTGGGAAATGAACTTTCCATAGAATTAAGCTATGAGGATATAAAAAATGTTATCTTGCAATATGGATTCCATATAGAGGTAAGAAGATAGTGTAGTTTGCAATAAGCAGTATTGTTATGAATCGGACAAACTGCTTTGGATAAGCCACCATAAATTTCATTCAATATAAAGGCATATATTAATGACTTCTAGGAGTATTATGTATCTTGCAAATTACTTGCTTTTCTCATTTTATAAGAAGTGCATAGATGAGCCTCATAATCCAGTAACAATGTAGCATTTTCTTGTATAGTTCCTGTGCAGAAGCTGTCTTGAAAACTGCTGCTTTGTTTTCAGGTGGAGAAAGAATCTGTACTGTCAACTTACACTGTGAATGAACTCTCCATGATGAAATACTACTATGAATGTGTGTTGTTTGTGGTGAGAAAACCAGAATAGGAGTGGTTTGAATAGGTTAATGAGAAAATAATATTAGCTTGAAAGCTAGAAATGAGAATAAAATCATCTGGTGATGTATGGACATAACCTCAAATCCGTGGTGCCTTCTTGTTCCTAAGAGGATATAGATAGTGTCTATTTTCTTAATAACTCTATTGCTATTCAGACATATACTATGCCATGGATATTCATAATACACTTGTGAAAGATTAAATGTTCACATGCACTGTCTTTGTGCTTTGGAATGCATTAATATAAAAACAAAAGTGTTTTCTTGAGAATAAAATTTAATGTTTGCCATAACTAGGCTAATTCTCTGCTAATGCTGCCTCATTTTCATAGAGTTACAGTGCTTTTTTCCCTACTTGATGATATTAGGAATGCATGGAGGTGCTTACTGTACTAGCTGTATCACTTTTAGAGAAGTATTTGTAAATGTATACTTAAATTATGAAGTCTCAAATAGTTGGGAAGTGGTAAAATTATTCTTGACAGATAAAATAGTCTTCAGAACTGTTAGAGCATTTCCTGTGCAACTGAAGTAAAATAGAATATGATACAAATTCTTATCTTTGGCTGTACCACTGTTAAAGGTCTAACCAAAAACCAGGAAATTAAAAATGCTGTGTGAAAGCAGAACAGTGAGTGAAGAAAAAACAGACTATCACAGAGAAGCAGTGTTAACCTCAGTTCAGGAAAACACCGGTCTGGATTAATCTTAGTGTTGGAACTGAAATGTGTTAGATGCTTTGCCGTCTTGAAATAACACTGATTTTGAGTCATCTTCTTAGTGTTTAAGCCAGAACTTTTAAAGTTGATAAACATAGCTGAGTTATCCATGCCACATGTAGGTAGTACAACATAAAAATACCTGTCAGAGCAGTGAAGTTACAGGTAAATATGTGCTATAATCTAATTACTTCCACCTGAGCCAGGATATGCAGGCCAGATAGACAATTTCCTTGTAACTTCAGACACCTTACGCTTGTGACGTCTTGGTTCCTCCTAGTAATGTGGTTTTTTCCCACCTAATATATGTGGCTTAGGTGAATATTTAATCTACAAGTCATGATACTATACAAGAAGCTGTCATGTCACATACAATCTCATGTCACTTTGAAGTTATGTAAGAAATGAGAAAAAACATAATTAACAGTTACTAGTCCGAGATGAGGTGTCATGTTAAGCATTCTGTTTGCATAATATATTGATTACTGTAAGTGCCATTTGGATGCATTTTCAAAAATACATTTAAAATATAAAACCATTATGATGAGGGCTGATTTTTTTTTTTTTCTTCTTGGGCTAAAAGGACGCTGGTCAGTATGTGGTTTGTTTCCAATTACTTTTTGTCCTGTCTTTCATGGTGATGTCCTAATCACATCTCTTTAATAGATTTGTTATAGGCTTTTCAGTTTTTCTAATCAAGGCCAGAAATTTGTGTCTTTATTCCTAAATTGAAAATCTGCAAGGAGGGAAAACAAACTTTTTAAAAAAAATATTTTCAACACTGCGTAAGAGAGCGCGTGCTTGTATATGTTTCAGTATTACGCTCCCTTCTGCTCAGAATCCTGATTGAGAACAGAGGCTACTGGTCTACAGAAGTTTTTAAGTTTGGCTTAAACTACTGTTCTTTGAACTCTTATTTCTAAAAGTGCATGAACTGTCAAAGTTCTTCCCTGTTCCAAGGGAGATGTGTTTAAAGATTAAACACTGCTATTCAGCAAATAATTTAAAAGTCCTTTGTAACTAAACGTAAAAAACCACATGCTTTAATTTCCAAATCTGTCATGGTTTGACAGGAAGGTGTATTTGGGAAGGGGTATTTTCATGGGGGTGCTGGCATTGCGCCAGCATCAAACCGTGACAGCATCGTACTATTTAATTTTTGAGAAAATTTGCGATTCTTTGCTTTCATTATGCTTTTCTTCTCTTAGATAGAATATGATTAGTAATTTAGTTGATTTTCAAGCTTCTTGAAATAAGGCAGAGGTTAGCTGAATGTCAATGAAGCTGATGCTGAGTAGCATATCTATCTCTAATACTACCCAGTTACTGCCCCTTACACAGTCTGTAACTTGAAATGTGCTGTTCTGTTTTTCAAAAAAAAGCAATGGAACTCTTCATTTATGGTTAAGTGTCAATATCCTGTGTTCTGGTGGTTTTTTTTCCATACCGCTTCATGTTGTCATAGATGCCATTTTTGTATGTTCTCTGACAATATTTTTATATATGGTATAATACAGCGATGTGCTTCTATTTCTGATCTAGAAAATGCTGGGTTTTTTTTCCAGAGCATTCTGCTTTTAAATTGCAACAGTCACATTAAGAGTTGGAAGCAAAATAATCTTGTGAATGAGCTGTCAGTAGTGTTTTATCTTCAGTCCCATTTTTGAGTTCTTAGAATTCACCACTTGTATTGTAATGCACAGGGATAATTGTGTATTAGAGAATTTGATCATTGTTTTATTTAGTTTTATATGCAGGAGGAAATGCTCCAGGTGTTCATCAGCTAAGACTGTTTTATTTTAGATCACTATTAAACTATACATGGTAACAGGTGTAAAATAAAATGCTGCATAATCTTCAGCATAAAACTTCTTTATATGGAGTTTGATAAGTGTGAAGTGTCCTGTATTTTTTTTTCAATGTGTTACATTCTAAAATTGGTTGCAAAGATGGTAAGAATGGGAAGTTTCATGTCTCTGTGTGCACTTCCCACAGTTTTCAGTGTGTGTAATTGTGAAAAATGCATATGATTTGCAAATATTAAAATGAATACTACGTGTGTTATGTTGAAAAGTTATGCTGTATTAATCTCTTTTAAGTAGTGTGGTAAATATAGTTTTTAGGCTATAGCATAATATTAAAATAGAAACTATGTGATGTAAGATACTTTTTTGTAACTAGCTCAAGGAATGGAAAAGATAATCAAGAAATTCCTTGCATTATCCTATTTGGATATAGATAATAGCAGCAAGACACCAAAATCTCAAGAGAAGAATTATTGCCTCCTTATCAGGACTATTCAGACTTTTTCCAGACTTCAAAGAGCCAAAAGAATTGATTTACAAGATTGGGGGCGGGGGGGGGGGGGGCAGAAATTAAGCAGAAGACATCCTTTGTTTGAAAAGACTATTTGCATTATGTATGAGATCTATGAATATGCAACAGGCTATTGCTTTTAAGGGTTAATCCTTTGTTAGTGAAGTGTGTTTCTATTTATGATAGTAATGCAATGATTGACTCTCACAATTAACAGACAAATATCATGTATATTGGTTAAGAAAAGTTTTATAGATTTATAGTTATGTTTTACCCCCTCGCGTTGTTATCAAGAGACATCCGGGGTTGGGACAGCTGGGAGGGTTGGCTTGTCACTGTGGCGACATGTGACCTCCCATCAGGATATGAGGAACTCATCTCCACCACTGGACAGCAAAGAACATTGGGAGGGGGTTAAAGGGTTAAAAGGCGAAACCTCCATTGTGTGGGCGAGCACATGGTGGGGATAATCCATTGCTCCCGGCGCTGTAACATTTTCTCTATTCAGTCTTCTGTTGTATTTTTGATACGGTTTAATAAATCTTTCTAAAATTATGAATTGAGTAGCCATTTTCTCATATATGGCAGAGTGCCAGACACCCGGATGTCCGTAATTTTCTTTTTACTGTCCTTTATTGTCCTAACTCTGATTGTCCAAATTCTTATTGCTCTAATTTTTACTACTATTTAATAGAAGTTATAAAAACTTTTAAAATTTTAAAACAAGTGAAAGTGATTGGCAATTTTCACAGTAATGGAGCGGGTTTTTTGGATAGTAAGAGAGTGCGGTAAGGCTTGAGGTCTCGCGTGTTCGGCTCCATCCTTCTCGGCCGGCTGAGGCTCCGGCTGCGAGGGCGCTTACCGCCCGTTCCTCCCGTGAGGCAGTGCGGTGGACAGCTCTGCCCCCCGGCGGCGGGGCCGCCTGTAACGCTCATGCGCGCTGCGGCGCGCTCCCACCGCGCATGCGCCGGCGGGGCACACGAGCTCCGCGGATCCGCCGGCGCGCGGCCGTCATGGCCAAGCGGCGCGCGGAGCCGCTGATGTGCCACGTGCCCGCGAAGCGGCCGCTGCGGGACCCAGCGCTGCCCCGCGCGGGCGAGCGGCGTCCCCGGGCAGAACCGAGCTGCGCGGCCCCGGCCGCGCTCAAGCGCCCGCTGGAGGAGGCGGAGGCGCCGCCGGGAAAGCGGCTCGGGCCCGGCGCCCCCCGTGCGCAGCCGGGGGACGCGGGCGGCGGGCGGCGGCGGCGCGGCGGGACTGTAGCGCCCCAGGACGCGCCGGCGGCGGAGGGACGCGCGGGCGGCCGGGGCAAAGAGCGGGCCGCCGCCGCCACCGCCGAGGTAGCTGTGCGGAACGGGCCCGCTTCGCTCGTCCGTGGGGAGGGAAGTGGGGGGCGGTGCCGGTAACGGCTGAAGCGTGTCTGCAGGACGCGGGTGTCCGCTGGGGGTGCTGGCGGGCCTTCGCCGGGCACGGCGGGGCGCTCGGTGCCGGCCAGTCCCATCTGCGCCTCCTGGCCGCGGGCATCTTAAAGCTCCTTTTACTTTTGTATTCCTCGAGGTAAGAGAAGTATCATGCAGCTTTACCGGTTCGTTCCCCGCTCCGTGCCATGAAACAGCTTGTCCACCTTACCTGAGGTTATGCTCAGCTTCATCCCTGTCCAGCAGTGTGGGGGAAGGTTGCCGAGGTTATTCTGGTGTTGCCTGTGTTGTGTGAGGGTGAGGGCTAGGCTCGCTACAGCGTCAGCTTCCTAAACTTCGTGTTTTGACATTTAATAGCAATGCCAGAGCTAAACCTAAAACATGTTTAACCTAAATATTTAGCGGAGGCAGTGGTCTGAGGAGGGGCATCAGTGTCATAATGATTAGAGTATATTGAAACGAGTTTTCTGGTTAACTTTGAACAATATACATTTTTCTTCCTGACCTTGACTGCATTTTACACAGTAGTTCAGCAAAATTTGGTACATATGAAGAAAATTGTAATTAAAAAAAACAAACCAAAAGCCCCGCACAACCAAAGCAGATTGTGATCAGATTTCACACATTTCAAACACAGACGTTTGCTACATGTTAAACTAACTTTTCCTCCCAGCTGGATCTTGAAAGACTATTAGACTCAGTGATACAGAAGTGGCAGAAAGTCTGATCAGGTTAGATGGGCTTTGACAGACAGTTGAGGACTTTCATTTCAATAATTTGAGGCCTCGCACAGTATAACACCCACATACAATCTTTAAAGAAAACAGTGCCTTTTATTTTTCATGCTCTGGCTTTTTGTGTTTTCTTGGTTGATTGATTTGTTAGTGGGTTTTATTGATGATGGGTGGTAAAATTAAGGCAGGAAGAAATTCAGAAAAAATTCTATGTCATATGAATATTATACAGCCATTTTAAACACAAGCATATATTTTATTTTATTTTTGAAGACAGAACACATATATTCATAAGTGTAGTAATTAAACAAATAGAACAAACCTCTGTGGAACAGTTTTGACTCCTGTCACAGGTATACTTACTCTTGGTGTTACTTGGCATAATTTTCTAAGCTTTAGCAGTGATTGGAAGGCCACAAGCCCTTTGAATTTCCACACAGTAAAGATTGGTTCTCTATATAAAATATTTTTCTAGGTTTGTATTTTTAACAGGTTGTTTCTCTCAGCACAATATTGTATAAAAAATGTTTTAGTTTTAAAATAAAGCTTGATTAACACTTCAGGCTAGAGATAATTCTTCCAGTTTTTGTGTGTCCCACCTGTATATTTTAAATGTTTTATAATTATATTTCTGATTATGATGTTTAAACCTTTCTGAAAATACAACCTCTAGGTTGGTATTATTCTTTGCTGTTTATGGCTTGTGTATTTCATTACATTAATAAGTATGATCAGGATGCTGTTAATTTCACAGTGTTTTGGTTAGTTTAAAGCATCATACTGCAGTTGGCCAGAGAAGAAAGATTATTTTAATTCAAAGTACACTTTTGCAACTAGAGTTGGAAAACGAACTCCTTAAATATTATGCAACTTAGTCTATAGAAATGGAGCTTTTGTATGTCTGAGCTTGCCTACCTTGTTGCCTACCTTGATAGAATTTCTACTCAAAACCTGTGGTGGTGCATTGTTTTCCCCGGTCCCGGGCAGCTCTGCAGAGTCCGGCTAGGGCGCTGTTTCTTGGCGGGACCGGGGCTGCTGAGTGGCCCCGGGCACTGTGGCGTTCCGCGCATTGGGGTGGGGCTGGCCGCGCTCTGTGGCCGCCGCTGGGACAAGACAAAGAGGTGAAGGAATGTCCAGTCTGTCCACGCAGTTGGCTGGAGAGCTTTTATTGTCGCGTGGAGCTGCGATGGAGAACCGTGGCCGCTCCCTAGCGCCACATGGACAAAATGGCGACGGGACCGAGGGCACATGGGATTTTATAGGGGGCGGGCCGACGGGGGCAGAAACCCTCCCGCCCAATGGGAACAGGCAACGGGAGAGTGATGTAGACTGCGGCAACCAATGGGGACACGACGGGTGTGTACAGGGTTCCAGGACGAATAGGGAATGCAGGGATGGGGTAACAGACACAGAACTCTCAGGAGTGGACAGAGGGGTGGCTACAGGACTGGCATGGTGATGCTCCAATGGTGAGTGACCCGGAGTGGACCACCACGGGGAGAACATGGGGGTACACAGGAGCACACCGAACCGGCTAACATATATCAGAACCCCTAATCTGGGATTACCCAAACCCGAGATGCAACATATCCCTGTTTTTTAATGTATAAAAAAGGATGGCTATTTGGACTTGTTCGCTGCTCGTGTGGTCGCTTCTTCACTCAGCTTCTGCTCGTGGTGTTTTCTTCTGCTGCTGTGATGGCTGCCCTTTGCAGATGGAGAGGGCTTGCTGCAATGATGCTGGGGCTGGTTCTTCTTCGGGTATTTGGGGATAGGGGAACTGGGACAACAATTTATTACAAACACATGGATTGGGAACATAAACGGACTGGGGTAGCTGAGGGGATTTTTCTTTGGCTTTGGGGCAAAAACATTTTTTAAAGAGATACAGAATCCTTTTTCTCCTTGCAGTGCCTGCGGTTTGATGCGACCCCGCTTGGTGGGGTCATCTGTTGCACTCACAGGCGCTCTGATGTTGTGACTCACCACCTGCACTACTTGATAGATCACAGGTCCCCTTGAGGTGCTGTGGCCTGCCTCATTTCTATCCTCACGCGAGGCAGATTTGCACTCCCGTTTCAGTTTTTTTGGATAGTGGGGTCCCCCTTCCCCCTGCCCCCCCCCCCCCCTCGCTGTCCCTGGGGGTGCCCTCCTCAAAAATGGACATTGGATTACAAAATGTCCCTTCCGATCACAGTGGAAGCATTGGTGTTCTGATGGAGACTGCCTCCGAACAACGTTCTTTGGAGGCACAGCAGCCAAGGCAACCATGTGGTTTCTGGGCTTTTCTGGGATCTCTTTTATCTTGAGCTGTATTTCAGCATT
This sequence comes from Vidua macroura, assembly GCF_024509145.1. Classification (NCBI taxonomy): domain Eukaryota; kingdom Metazoa; phylum Chordata; class Aves; order Passeriformes; family Viduidae; genus Vidua; species Vidua macroura. The sequence continues at coordinate 63,609,267 of NC_071611.1, forward strand.
CATGGATGTTGTTTCTGGGACAAGCTTGTCTTGGACCTCTGATCCTTCTACATGCCTCTCAACTGCCACTTTGACCTGATCCGTGGAATCTGCAGAAGGCTCAGAAACCTGCTCCTGCTCCTCCCTCCCCCTTCTTCCCTGCCCCCCGGATCTCCGGGTACCATGGGAATGTGGAGGCAGGGCGCGGGGGACAGGACAGGGGCTGCCCCCTTCCTGAGGCAGCGGGGCAGAGAGGGAGAGGGTGGAGCTGATGACGAAACTGGGAGAACATGTAAAGGACTGGAGGGAATGCCCACACAAGGGGGAACAGTGGGTGGGGGAGTGATCTGATCTCCCGAGGGGGCGGTGCCCACACCCACAGGAAAGCAGGAGGGGGTTGGGTCAAAGGCAGGGATGAAGGGAACAAAGGGGAGAAAAGGATTATGGGAAGAAGCCGCCCCCTCATGCGCCCACCCTCCATTTTGGGAAGACAATGGCACCTGTGGTGGTGCGTTGTTTTCCCCGGTCCCGGGCAGCTCTGCAGAGTCCGGCTAGGGCGCTGTTTCTTGGCGGGACCGGGGCTGCTGAGTGGCCCCGGGCACTGTGGCGTTCCGCGCATTGGGGTGGGGCTGGCCGCGCTCTGTGGCCGCCGCTGGGACAAGACAAAGAGGCGAAGGAATGTCCAGTCTGTCCACGCAGTTGGCTGGAGAGCTTTTATTGTCGCGTGGAGCTGCGATGGAGAACCGTGGCCGCTCCCTAGCGCCACATGGACAAAATGGCGACGGGACCGAGGGCACATGGGATTTTATAGGGGGCGGGCCGACGGGGGCAGAAACCCTCCCGCCCAATGGGAACAGGCAACGGGAGAGTGATGTAGACTGCGGCAACCAATGGGGACACGACGGGTGTGTACAGGGTTCCAGGACGAATAGGGAATGCAGGGATGGGGTAACAGACACAGAACTCTCAGGAGTGGACAGAGGGGTGGCTACAGGACTGGCATGGTGATGCTCGGAAACTTACTTAGTTGAAGGTGAATATTTGTTGTTTTATTTTGCCTTCTAGGTATGAATGTTTAGCACTTGTGCCTGTCTTTTGTGCTTTTTTTTTTTTCCATTTTCACACTGCAGTATTGCTGATCTGTAAACCTGAAAGCTTTTGAGAGTAATTTTGCATGTAGTCTTAGTCCAAAATTGAGTATGTGTTTATGAACTCTTAGACTCTAATAATTTTGAACTGAGGGTGTTGTCATTTACTTTATGCATACAAAGCATCAGGGTTCTGATTTTAAGTACTTAGTTCTCGGTTTTTTTAAAAAAATTACTAAAATGTCAGGGAAGTTCAAATAATGCAGGGGAGAATTTGTAAAAGTAGTTGACAGTTTCTGAAACTGCACTGCCTGAGATTTTTTTCAAAGAATTTGTTAGCCACCTGCCCTGCACAGTTCTGTGTGAGTGATGCTGGCCTACTTGCAATACAGACTGGAAAATCATCCTTTCCACACTTGTCAATTATTGTTAATGCTGTGCTGTACAAAACTTCCAGTTTACAAGAATGGGCGACTACTTTTATTTTGCCTTTCTTCCAGTTTCAGTATAATCAAACCTTTTGTTCCTGTGTCATGGTGTCATTTAATTGGTTTTGGTCTCAGTTAATGGGAACTTTTGTTCTTTAATATTTTCTAAGACAAACTTTCTCAATGAGGAAATTCACATTAGTAGTATTCTATAGGCAAGGAGCCATCTTACTGCTATGAAATGTCTACACCTTTCATCCTCTCTTAATTATTATAGGTTTTAAATCATGCAGAGGTTTTGCAGCAGGAAGATGTCTCTTAGTACAACAGATTGTAGTTCAGGAGAGGTCTGTGTGGTAAAAAATAGAAAAATGTGTTCTTTAAATGAGAGGTATGGTAATTTTATGTACTTCTCTCTTTTGGGAAGAGTGGAGAAAGCATAATTTTTCAGTATTTGAGAAGGTGTAGGGATAGTATTCACTACTGTTTTTTTTTATTCTGTTGCAAAACCAACAGACAAGTAATTAATATTTTCAAGAACCACAGTGTAAAGGCCCATTGAAGTTGAGTTAGTCACAGTGTGGATTGCGGTGGTGCTTTGACCCCCTACAGGCTGCACTTTGGTATCTCAGAAATACCAAAACAATTACATTTTATTTGTTTAAAATACTTCTGTTCAACGTCTGTTACAGCTGAGACAGTGAAGTAAAGTATTTAAAAATCTGAATTGTATGTTAGGAAAAATGCAAATCCAATATAACATGGAAATGCATTATTTTAGGTTTGTGTCAGCATACACTGTTTTTATATACCAGAAGAAAATACATGCTCATGACCTAAGGAATGACTTATTTCATTCCTCTTCCTAGATATATCATGTCCCTAGAAACATGTACAGCTTGGCCACTGTTGATAACTGTGACATGTTTATAAACAGGCAGTGCACTTTCTCATAGACATTAAAAAAAAAAAATAAAATTGTGCTGCCATATTAAATTAGTAGATGAGGATGTGTTTGTTTCTCCAAGGTTTTTTGAGATACTATCTATTTAGATATTTTGGAGCATTGTGTTCATAATGCCAAGGTTGTGGGTTTCCTCCCCATATGGGCAATTCCTTTAAGAGCTGCACTTGCTGATCCTTGAGGTCCCTTGCAGCTCAGAATATTCTGTGATTCCTAAGCTTTCCTCTCTTGAATACAAAATTTGAATACAGAAAAGAAAAAATAGAATGTTGTTTAAATACTATAAAATGCTCTATTTATCCTGTATGTATCATCCCTCTGAGTTGCTGTTAAGTAGCTAAATACATTCTTTTGAATACCAGTTTCTAAATGTGCATGAAAATTTTATACTATTATGAGAAGAAAAAGCAGTGAGCCGTTTTTGTATGGAAAGTCCAGTAATTGCACAAGTTTTGCACCTTTTTTTCTGTGCAAAAATCGTAAGCTGAAGAAATTTATGGAATTATGGAAGCTGTTACATAATTCTTTGCAAGAATATTAAAAAAGGCAGAAGTAAATCATGATCTAGTTAAGAATCATAAAATAGTTGTTAATATGAAATAGCTGAGTAACTCTTCCTAGATTCAGTTTCTCATATAAAAAATCTATTTTTCTTATTTTCTGCTGCTGATATACACATTAATGTTTTGTTAACTTTTTGTTTATTTGTCTCTTTTCAAAGCAAGAAGAAGAATTCTGTCAATATAACTCATTCCTGTACTGGAGACCACCACTGCCTGCTATTGATTTGTCTGATATTCAGAACCTAGATGAAGAGACTCCATTGAGTGCTAAAACTGCTGCAAGGACTGATACTGCAGAGACTGAAATGGAAACCTGATCAGTTGTTTCATAGCTGTGCGTCTACTCCCAGGAAACTTGTTTCCATTGAGATTTGGGTTTTGTTCCTTGGGTGAATAATAAGCCTGCTTATATGGTCTTGGAGAAACTGTTGTGGTAGTCTTCAAAAGCAAATCTGAGTTGCCTTAGTGGATGGGATAAACGGTATTGGGTACTTAACAGGAAGCTGTCTGAAGGTGGGTAGTAAGGAGAAGCCAACAGTGTAGCAAGAATACTTGAAGACATGGAGGCAGACTAAAAGAAGAATATAGAAAACTATACTTTGGGATGCAATTAAAAGAAATGGGGATATGTTACATGTTAAAAAGGAAATGCAAAATCATTTTGTCTGTCCTGAACAAAAATTATGTGGTACGTGAAAGTGAAATATTTAATGTGTGAATTTATCATAAAGCACACAAGCTCTAGTGATTTCTAATGTGTTTTTTTTTTTTTTTTTTCTGTATAATAGCTAAACCAAAAAATAAGAGTCCATCAAAATTGGACAAAGCATTCCCTTTTCTATGCAAACCAGAAACCAAGTGGGGCAGGGAAGGGGAAGGAAAGGGGGCTACTTTCTGCTGAAAGCTGCTGCTGTTCTGAAAGGTTTCACATTCTCATTGAGAAAAAGTTTTTTCACCTTCTCTTTTTCACATTACGGACAGCAGTGGGCACCCAGTTTTTTATGTTTTTGGTTCATTCTAAAGTTATTGCTATTCTTAGTCTTTTTGAAGTTGCTCTGAACTAGTAGATAGCATCTGAATGACAAGTTTGGGCAGATATGTCAAGGAAAGTTAGTGCAATATAAAATGACCACACACACTCTTTCAAACTATACTGAATGAGGTGTAGTTTTTGCAGAGACTGTGAATCTTGCAGAAAGTTTTTGCAGAAGCTCATTCTAATAGTATTTTTTTGCTGTGAATTATGAACTTAATGTTTGTGATTTGCAATTTATTTACAAATTGAAGTACAATTAGAAAGACATCTTTAATAATAGACTGAAGTTGTATGGGAAGACTTACATTTTGGAATACGATTTGTCTTTAAAGATAGAAAACATTGTTTTTTTTCTGTAATCACTATTGGAAAAGGCAACTTTTGAATTTTATTTTTTTTCTAATACTGTGTTTTTTAAAGGACAATAAAGTTTTGCCTGTGTGTATCTGAAAACTTTGGCACTATTACTATGTGAAGTTCTTGACTTGATTTCATAAGATTGCTGCTTCTGTATATTTATTGATTTATTAGGTCTTTTTGCTTAAAATAGTGATCTTGTCAGCTTCCTTGGTAAACACTTGGAAACTTTCTGGAATTTGTGCTGCCTAGGTATCTGTATTTGTTGCTTCTTCATTTAGCTTGTTGAGATCTCTGAATACTTTCTGAAGAAAGGGGGTGGCTTAGGGACTTAAGCAGTTCAAGGTGCCTCTTTGGATATCCTTCTGCTTTCTATCAGATTAGTTGGATACATATTTGGACAATATGTATTTTTCTCAGACAGTTTTAACATTTTGTTTAAGTCCAAATACACCAACTTGTCTTAGGAGGTACTTTGAAATTTTTCTAAAAAACAAACTCCTTTTCTGGCAAGAAGGCTATAAAACTGCTATTTCATGTTTACTATAACCAAAATAAATTAGTGGAAAAAAATAGATCTATTAATTTGTTGAAGTGTTTGAATTGGTTATATGATCCACGTTTTGACCCTATATAGTACATGCGTTCCTGTGAGTTTTATAATAATTTCAGACCATCCAGTGTTCTCAAGATCCAGTATTTTACATTATTAGCTAGTATCTTTGCAACACACTGCTCACTTAAAATCTGCTTGATGCCTCACTCACAGTAGATACATCCTAGCAATAGCCTGCATTTTATTACTAAAATCTGTCATTCCACTCTGTTCATGGGACAGAAGATGTTTTATTATGGTCTTTCGAATACATGTTTGATCTATCCCATAATCAGATAAATAGGTCCTTTACAACAAATTAAGCTTGCAGTGTGCTGTAAGCCATATGTTTACTTCATTTGCAATTGTGCTGTCGGCAAGCACTTTCCTCATAATTTGTTCCAGTTGTGGACTCTGTTGCAGGCTGGAATGTTATGGCTACTTTTAGAATGTTTCCTGAGCTGATTCATTTTTTCCATTCATCTCTTTGCAAATAGAGGTAAATTTAAAAGCCTTGGAAAACTATTTGAAATTACTCTTGAGAGTCTGGGTTATACAAAAGGCTGGGGCAGTAACGGGGAGTGATGACAAATACATAAATTTTGCATTAGAGCTGACAAAAGGCATGATAACTTGGATTTCTCAGTGTCTGGTGTCTCCAGATGCCATATGACACTGAACTACCAAATTGCTGGTCTTGACTTCTAACCCCATTTTTCTAGAGGCTTTTCATTCAAAAGCTGCATATAAACTCTATGTAAGCTTAGAAGTTTTAATTTGCATATACATTAGCATCCAATGAAAAGAAAATGTTTTAAGATAAAGAAATGTTTTAATATAATGTTTTTAGATAAAGAAATGCCATCACACATCAAAGCAATCTGGTAGCTGCATACTGACTGACACTTTTACTTTGGAATGGTTTTAAATTTCAGAATAAAAAATTAATTTATATTTTCTATAGTTAAGTGGGAGTTTGGTATTCTCTAAAATACTTTTCTCTAAAAGGAAAAACCAGTGTTACAAGCTTAAGAACTTGTAAGGGGTAACCACACCTAGACACCACCGGGTTGATCAGTTGCTGCATCAGCAAGTTGCACAGTAAGGGTACAGGCATAATAGTAAGTCAGATATGGGAGTTAAATATGTTCCAAAGCAGATTTAAACAGCAAAGTAGCATGACCAACTTTAATAAATCTGTTGCATTATTCTAAACTGTTTTAGATTGTCTGATTTGTGTTTATTGAAGGCCTGCACTATGTTTATGGTTCCTAAGATAGATAAGCCTCCGGGAGGAGATTAAAGCTCAGTCCAGATCAGGACAGTGAAGAAATACTGTGAAAAACAGGCTGCATAAATTAACATGTGTTGGTAAGTAGACTGTGGTAGAAAGAAAGGGGAAAAAAAGTGGAGGATGGAAGGTAGCTGATCATGAAGTAACTCAGCCTGTGAGTGCAGGTATAGTTGGCCAGCAGATCAATGACAAGAATATTTTCAGTATCAGCTCCATCTTCAGCACAGCAACATTACAGTAATTTGAATATGGTATCAACTAAATGTAATAGGTTTCTCACTGTTTTGACAGTTGCTGGTTGATTTTTTTCCTGTTGGCCAGGAATTTAATGGATTTTTAAAAAGCATGCTTGTATATAGGGACTTGGAAAATATATAGGGTCCTTCATACAGAATATAAAAGTGTGGAAATGTATATATTAACAGGTGAAATTAAAGATAATTACTATCCAGCATCTGCCAGTATGTTCTAACCAGAACAGGAGATTCATTTGGGGAAATTAATGTATTCTTTTTTGAAAGCCTCTGACCACAACTGTGGGAAGAGGAGTTAGACTGCACAGACTCACTGTTTCCTGCAGCAAAACTTGTGATCAAAGGAGCATTTCATAATAACTGATATGCCTGGGCTGGCTTAATTACTTCCATGCCTACAGTTATAACTTAGACACTCTAGGTGGCAATACACATTCACAGCAAGTTACCATGAATCTGGAAAATGTTTTGGGTGTACTTTTATTCCAGACTGCTACTGAAAATTCAAGCAGTGACATCATGAATGCTAATCATTTCCTTACTTTATGCATAAATAAGGACAGATCAACTCACAAGCCCCTGTTCATAAGGTGACACAAGGTTTTCAGCATAATTAGAGTAAAAACGTTGTGTCAAGGAGCTTTGATTCTCTTAATTCTCTCCAAATCTCCTCATCCCCCAAAAAAACCAAAAAGCAGCCAAACAAACCCAATTATCAATTTAATACATGGGATTTTGTTGTCACTACTTTGTATCACAGTTTCCTTTATTTAGGACTGGGGAACAAGCTTTATCAGATTGCATGTTGGATGGAAACCACCAACATGTTGGTGGCTGAATGCTACTTGAAATGTCTAAGGTAAGGAAGTGTCTAATATAAGGAAGAGAAAGGTAAGTGCTAATTCAAAAGAAACTAACTTTATTTAGTTAGTATTTAAATGTTTGTATATAGGTAACTATTTGCAGGATATGAAGAAAATTAGAGAAGGGAGATACTAATTTTCCTATTTCCTGATTAAAATTCCTACTTCATGCTTTTTGTATTAGAGAATTTGATTGTGATGTATGGTATATTTTAACAGTATATTTTAATTACTGTTGCATTTGAAAGTAATAGTTGTAGTCAGTAGTAGTTTATGTTTTTAATATTCTTGGTGAAGTATTCTTGTATTCATGACTTCTTAGTCACTTCTAAGGACTTAAAAAAATATTGTTCTTTCTTCTCTTAAAGTCATACAGATAATAACATTTTCCCCTACTGAAGGAAAAATAGTGGTATGTTACCATTCCCAGGGAGAAAAATGTGAAAGCCAGATGGAGGCAAACTAAATTTTTGTTTGTGTGTTTACTTTGTTTTCAAAAATATTATGGTGGATGATTGTTTTCCTGCTTTTGTTTTGTCTTATTTTACAGTAATGAACTTTTGAAAGAAGGGATATGGACTTGCTAAGCATTGCATTTTTTCCACTTTCCTTATGTGAATGCTTGTAGTTCATATTTGGATTGGTATATGACTAATCAAATTATTTACCAAGTATAAGGCTGAGAAAATTAAACAAAAATAGCATTGTACTATCTGCAGTGGAGTTTAAGCTAGAGAAAAGCCTTTCATGCAAAGCTGTGAATGGAAATGAGCCATTCATTGTTCTCTTGCCCAGGTGAATTTTGTATCATCTTTCATTTGAGTAGTACAGAGATGCTTTTCTACCTAAATTGAAACATAATAATAAATTGTATGGGATCTACTCAAAGTGTCAAATACCTCTATCTGAAGCCTGATACTACATGCTAGTTATTTTCTTTTGATGCTTTAACTTATAGAGTATGGAAATTGCTTTCAGTTTCTTTTAATTCCTGGAATAAAATAAAAAAAAAAAACACACACAAAAAAAACAAAAACAAAAACAAAAAAAACAAACAAACAAAACAAACACCAAAAAAACCCACAAAACAACCAAACAAAAAACAACCAACTTATTTTGTTTCTGATTACATAATCAGAATTTTGATTACATAGTATGGGTTAGCTACTCAAAACACTATTTAAAGCAATAGTTGTCATAACAGTGCTCTGCCTAGCTGACACTAGCATCTACTGATAACTGCCTGCTGCCTTCAACAGAGGGTACTTGAGCCATACCCTGCAGGCCAGGTACAGGTGAATTCAAATGGTTCCCTGCCTTTTCTGCCATGGCTTGGCCATCAGGCTGTACGCGATGGGGAACCCTTGCCCAGACCCCACAATTGCTAGGGTAGCCTGTGAAAGCCAACAGTCAAGTGTTTCTTCCTTGCCTGCAGAGCAGTCAGCTGTTATTAAACACACATGTCACATGAACATGGATGTATCTTTGGCCTTTGGATGACTGGCACAGATAATAAACAATATTATTCACTATAGAACTGCCCATCTTCTTGCACTGTATTATCTGGCATTGCTTTAAGTCTTATATTCCACTCTGAGAATGGGTGTGCTCAGTGTACTTCACAGATATCTCAGTAAATTCAGGTTTTCCTCTTGCCTGCAGCAATAGGTCACTAAAGGACAGAGATTTCCTTCTTCCTAAGCGAAGTGTGCTGCTCCATGTACATTCATCACTGTTTAACCCTTGATTTTCAGGTATTAGATTTTTAGATAAGTTTTTTAAAATTTTTGTTTCTTTTGTTTTGGAATAGTTGATTTTTAGGTAAATAATTTTCAGTTCAAATTAAAGAGATCAGTCATGTGGATAAGGCTCTTTTTTCAGTCTTAAGCATGAAGTCTCCTCCAAAGCTCAAGGCATTTGCTTTGGCACATCTTTGAATATGAATACTAACATAAACCTCTGTCTTCCCAATTCTAACTTCTGTATCGTCCCTATGAGAACTATACCATAAAAATAGAATGTTAAGGGTTTTGAAGGGCCTTAAAATAATTTTGAGCAGATTTAAAATCTAGTTCCAATCCTTGCTGCCATGGAAAGGGACACCTCCCACTAGACCAGGTTGCTCAAGGCCTTATCCAACCTAGCCTAAAACACTGCCAGGGCTGGGACATCTCCAGCTTCCCTGCAGGTCCCTTTCACATACTGGAAGATTGCTATGAGGTCTCTTCTCCAGGCTGCACAGTCTCAACTTTCTCAGCCTGTCTTTGTAGTGGACATGTTCCAGTTCTCTAACCAACCTCATGGCCCTCCTCTGGACTTGCTCCAACAGTTCCATGTCCTTCTTATGCTGGGGACACCAGAATTGTACACAGGGTTGGTGACTCCAGATGGGTCACACAAGAGCAGAGCAGAGGGGCAGAATCACCTCCTTTAATCTACTGGCCACACTCCTTTGGATGTAGCCTGGAACGCATTTGGCTTTCTGGGCTGCAAGTGCACACTGCTAGACCATGTTGAGTTTTTCATCAACTATCACCCCCAAGTCTTTGTCCTCAGGGCTGCTCTCAATAACTTCTCTGTCCAGCCTGTGGGTGTGTCTAGGATTGCCCTGAGCAAGGTGTAGGACCTTGCACTTAGGTTTGTTGAACTTTATGAGGTTTGCATTGGCTCGCCTCTCAAGCCTGTCACGGTCCCTCTGGATGGCATCCCTTCCCTCCATTGTGTTTGACCTCACAACTCATCTTGGTGTCATTGACAAACGTGCTGAGGTACTCTTGCTCCCAGTGTCCATGTCACCAATAAGATGTTGAAGAGTATCAGCCCAGTACCAACCCCAGCTTGTGCCTAGTATGAAAAAACAGGTGGAAAAGCAAAATACAGATTTTGAAAATTGTTTTAAAATGAGGATTTGAGAATGGGGTAATGTCTGGAGGAGATGTCATTGAACAATCCATATGCCTGTAATTTGACACAGTCCAGGAAGCTAAGACAGACAGAAATATTACCTTCTAGGAGTACTCTGAAAGGTGATACTTTTGAAAAATCTGTTGACTACTCTGAGGGATACAATGAATGAGAGAGCAAATAGAGGAGAGGCGATGTTCCCTGAGGACTATTCTGCAAAACCTTCAAGACTGCTTATTCTTAGAAGTAGGAATTGTGTCAATAAAGGCTCCCCAGAAACTTGGAAAATTTTGAAGGTGATACTCTTTGGCTATACATACCATCTGAGGAGTCATTGAATGTTGAGATAAAAACCAAAATGTTATCCTTTGATACTGCATCTTCCTTGTGTTTTTCATTACCTGAAAGAAGGTTGTAGTGAAGCAGATGTTGGAGTTCTGTCCCAAGTAACAAGATAAGACAAGAGGAAATAGCTTCAACTTGTGCCAGGGAGGCTTAGATTGCATATTAGGGTAACTTTTGTCACTAGAAGGGCTGCCAAGCATTAGGACAGGCTGCTCAGAGAAGCAATAGAGTCACCATCCCTGGAGGTATTCAAAAGATGTGTAGATGTAGCACTTAATGACATTGTTTAGTGGTGGACTTTGCAATGCTAGGTTAATGGTTGGTTGATCTTAAAGGTCTTTTCTAATCTAAATGATTCTATGGATCTATAATTGTTGTCCTGCAAAGGTACATTGTGCTCCTCTAGAACTATAAAGCATTTATTCACATGAGATGGAGGTTACTACACCTTAAAGCTGCAAAACACACTTCTACACCAAGGCCTCTTAGAATGCCTCCACTAATTTTCCTACTAATTTTCTGTTAAGAAAATTTAGTAACAGAGACTAGAGACCATGTGAAATATTGTTTCTTCATTCTGGACTGTGATGTCCTGCTGTAGGAAGCAGTATACTGGTTTCCATGGGACCATCACTGCAAGCACAGAAACTATTTGTGATTGTAACAGGATTAAACCATTCTATCACATTTTCTTCTTTGGGTCTATACCAAGGGTATTTCAGAATGCATTCCAGGAGAATTATGTTTGGTTATTTGTGATTGTGACCATCAATTTGACAAAACTTACCTCACTACATTCCTGGCAACTAGAAACTGTAAAGTTATAAAAACAATTTTTCTCACAGAGTAAGTTCTGCAGACTGTCCAATTGACTTCAAATAATTCTTCATTAATACAACGTCAGAACTATGTTCAGGGATTTTGAGTCATACTCAGATATTAATAACTACTTGTTGCATGGGTGATATGCCTAAAAAAGAAAACATCCTGTATCTGTGTAATTCAATATTCAAAATTATCTTCCTTGTCTCCTGTTGAAGCACATTTATCTTGTGAACAAGTAAATGATTGACATTTATATGCCTGTTTGGGTTCTATCATCATTTAATAATAATAAAAAAAATCTATTTGTGATGAGGGAAGTAATGTTCTCCTTTGTTGACAGATCAGTTTCTGATATCAGTATGCACTGGGCAGCAGGAGGGAAGATTTACTATGATCAGATCCAGAACCATCATTGTATATATGCATCCTGTGAAATAAGTAATAAAGCTTGACTTAAGCTCACTCCAGGAGGTTACCATCACACACTGTATGTGTGTGTAAGGCCAAGACCCAAGTAGAAAATTCTGTTCTGTTGTAGTTCAGAATCTGCATAGTAAAACAATATTTATATTTTGTGCTATAATGAACAACATTCTGCCACAATGTCTTTCCACAGCGTGCTAAAGCAGAGGCTGAAACAGTCATCATCTGATGAGTGTGGTCAATACATCTGCTGCCAGCCTTTGGTCTTGGATTGACTTATACTACTTCTTTAGTTTTTTTAGATAAAGATAAATAAGGCTGAAGGGAGGCTGATTTGTTGATGATATGAATGGGGAGAAATCTAGAAGCAGTCTACCAGTTTTATTCCTTGCTCCTCTCTTTGCTGCATCATCAGTTCTTGAAAGTCTGCTAGGGCACTAAGGCAAGGGTAAAGGTGTGTATATAGTCTTATGAAACTCGGTATCTTCAGTGTGCTGGGACATGATGAAACAATGAAACTGGGAGTTCCCTCCAAAACAGATTAGTGCACGAGATATAAATTAGTTTGGGCTTTTTCATTCCAAACTCTGTATGAACATCTAGTAGATTCTGCCTGATTAAACATGATGGATGGAAAAAACACCAAAAACATTTCAGTGTACTTTGCTGGATATGTGGTATGATATAACAGATCTTAGAGAACAGAGTGGCTATCTGGATGTTAATGCCTTTACAGGCCACCCATGGAAACAACAGAAACAAACCCATTCCCCTTTGGTAAGTGTTTGTATTAAGCAAATTATCCTCCTTTGAGATTGATTGCTTTTTGGTACACTTGGACTTTGTAAACTATGCAAGGTGATGAATGAATTAATGCAGTCATACTTTGACAAGTATACATTTAACTTACTTAGGACATGAAAAGCAGGAGATGTGATGCACTGTTCCTAATGAGCGTCCAAGAACTGAGCTGTCTGCGCTGCTGTTGAGGTGACAGCTTAGACACTGGAAATAAAGGACTAGCAAAAAAGAATCTTAAAAGATGGACAAGCAAGATAGCACTGGTCTTAAGGTAAGTCTGTAGAAATAAGATTGATAAGGAGGAAACATCTCAGCAGTTCTGGTTTCTAGAGAAAACAGGAGAGTACATGAGAGTGATGTGGACTTCAAACTACTAAAGTGGCTGTTATAAAACATACCACATGTGTTTTCGTATCAGTGAAATACTGAGGAATTGGATGTGGGAATTTGCAGCATAAATTGGCTTATATGGCTTTTCACAGATTTTTAGGTCTTTGTACTAGGTAAGAAACCTAGTACAGGCAAAACCTGATTTCAGGGAAGATTGAGAATTTCTTATGTCTGAAAGACTCTTCACAACTTAGAAGAAAATGGCAGAAATTTGGAATTAAGAAAATGCTTGCAATCAGTGGAATATGTACATGTAGCTGTGACGCAGAAAGTCCAATGTACCGGCATGTGCTTGGATACTTGTGTTTTAAGTTCCTTATGGAGTTCAGATTCATATGTAGAGTGGGTACAGTAATAGTTTACTGATACATCCTATTAAAAGATTTATTTTCTTCATTTATAAACATTGATGATACTAGCAAATTGAGCCAAAAGCTTCTGTGCTGACTCAGGAGGGCTTGATTGAGAAAATTTAATTGACAGTAACATAATACCTTAAAAAGAAGATGTAAAGAATTAACATGATGTTCAACACCTGCTATAATGTCTCGAAGGCCATCCTTTTACTAGAAGCTGTAACATTTTCTTAAGGCCTGCCATGTGGGAAATTCAATATAAAAGTCTAAAGACAAAATAGAAGAAATACAAGAAACAGAAAACCATGTTTGGCAGGGGACTGGAAACAGTTTTATTATCGTCTCTGTCTTTGAAATAATAGTTTATATGAAACCACTGCCAAGTTTGACAGCCAGTATTTCAAAAGGTCCTGAGGCATGCCCAAGGACCGAGCAGGCTCTGTTTTTTGGGGGGCTCTGTGTATGAGCTATCTTCTTCCTGGTGCTCATACAGGCTCTGCTCAGGCTCCTGTAATGCAACAGCATGGTCTGAAAGCAAGCCTCTCCTCTAGGGAGGAGGATGAGGGAGAGCTGAGCACAACAGAGAAAGATAAGACTTGGCTAAGCAGGAAAATTATAAATTGAGACCAGAAAATGGAAGAAACACCTACAAAGAGCAAGTGGATAGGAAATAAAGGTAACATCCAGAACCAGATGGACATTGGAGCTGACAGTCAATACAGTGGCCAGAAACCAACAAAATAAAAGAAACAGTAGTCAAGAAGCAGATGAGAGAGCAGAGCTAAGAAACCGAAGAACTGGAGCCTGGGACTTATTATAGGAAGAGGGTAAGTTTGAGATAAGAGGAAATGGAGATTGACTGAAAGGTAAGGTTTGAGAAACAAATTGAAGAAAACAAAGACTGGAAACTAATTCAGGATAAAGAAGAATGTTGTCTGCCTGTTTTATTAGTTTACACTAAGAACAACCAGGTATAATTATTGCAGGGACTTTCTTTGGTTTGATAGCCTTGGTCTTTGGGATATTCAAGGCCTTCAGTCCTGCAGGGGACAGTGGTAACTGCTGACAGGCTGTTGAGGTTCGGTCTTTAAGTTTTGTCAGTGTGGAAAAAGTGATACAGAAGGTATGTGAAGATAACTAAGAAGATCAAGAACATCAGAGCTCAAAAATTTGGGTTTATATCCAAATTTCATCACCTTGTGAAAATTTTAATTAATACAATGGTCACAGACTGTTTTCTTATTCATTTATTCTGTTCATTGTAATGAGCTGTAATAATGCTACTTTTCCTTTTTTTTGCTTTAATGCCTTCAATAATGTTTTGATTACCTGTGATTCAAGTCTTCATATTTCATAATTCAGAAGAATTGCTAATTTCCTCTTGGACCTTCTTACTTTTATCATAACTTATACCATGAATTTACTTTTACATTACTTTTACCTTGAAAAATGTCTGAGGCATTAGGAGGGGGGCTGAGATGAGGCAAACCAGTCCAAATGCATATGCTGAGTTCGGGGTGCCTGTGATCCGGTCTCCCGATGTGAGAAAGAATTTGGCAGGGTGGAGGAAGGGCGGCGCTGGGCCCGGTAGGGGAAGCGTGTGAGCGGCGAACTGCTCGGCCCGGCCGTCGAGGCTCCCCGGGCGGACGGCAGCCAGGGCAGAGAGGGTGCTTGTCCTCCCCCAGGAGAGCGTGGCCGTGGCGGCAGCATGCACCTTCCAGGACTGGGGGCAGAATGCACCTGCCAGGACTGGGGGCAGATAGCACCTGGCTCACCCAGAAGCCAGGGGTAAAGGACGGCGCCCCGCCCGCCCTGCGCTGCCGCCGTGGGACAAGGATCGCGGGACCGGGGCATGGCGGCGTGGCGGGAGCTGCTGCTGTCGCCGCTGGGCTCCGTGTGGCGCTGCTGGGGACGCGGCTGGCAGCCCCCGCACCGCGAGCGCGCGGACCCGCAGGTGAGGGGCTGCGCGGCCGGCGGTGACCCCGCTATCCCCGGCACGGGCGGTGCCACGTCTCTCCGTGTCCCTCCCTGTCCCTCCGTGTCCCGCCGTGTCCCGCCGTGTTCCGCCGAGCAGCGGGGGCTGTGAGCGAACCGGCCTCAACCGGCCACTGTCCCTGCGGCCCCAGCGGGGCAGCGCCCGCGCCGAGCGGCGGTGCGCGGCCGGCTCGGATGGAGCGCTCGCCTGCGTCCAGCGGCGCTCATTGCGCTCGCAGTGCCGTGAGGGGCGTCCGAGCCAATCCGCAATTGGCATCAGGCTCTGTCTGAAAGTCCAGGCGGCTTTGTGGGGAGCAGATCAGTGTTAGCTGACGGCAAAGAGAAACCTCTGGGCTCCTGGGGGCTGTTCTACCAAGGATTTGGTGTTCTGGGGCCGGTGCTGTTTAGCTCCGTGTATTTCTGCAGACGGGGACTTGAGTGGTTTCCTACAAACGCATAGATCTGCATTTATTCTAGTGGCCGTGAAAGCCTTTTAGCACACACACACACAAAAAAAAAAAAAAAAAAAAAAAAAAAAAAAAAAAAAAAATTAAGACTGCTCACGCTACGGGTAGGCAGTTTTGCCATAGTGCTATTCCAAATAGCCATGGGGTTAGGTGCAACATGTCAGAAAAGTGTCTCCAGCTTTAGTAAATTGTTGCTTCTTTCTACTATGATGCTGGCTGAATGTTTTTGTTTGTGGTTTTGGAGTTTGTTTTTTTTTTTTTTCTGTTTGTTTTTTCTTTAAATTTAAAGATGGAATGTTTGTGATTCATATGTTTGGGGTTTAAAAAGAGAGCTCTGCTACTATATATAACATTACGAACCTGGATGATAATTCACGCAGATCATGCTGTAGCAACATTGCTGTAGCAAAGTATCTTCTGAATGTTTTTCAGATATACTTGCTGATAAAAGAAACATGTATACAGTGGAATATTTTTTATATGTCTCTTTATGAACACCCTTTTCAAAATACACAATATCTGCTTGTAAACGAAGAAAAAAAAAATGAGCTAGTGCTTTGAGTTGTGAACACTTGAAGTTAAACCACAAAATTCTGCAACCAAAACACTGGAGTGGCCAGTTTTTAGAGATTCATGTCTGTTGGACCTGCCAGGGGAATTGTAGTGTTACCTATAAGAATCAGTGGATACTGATATGAGCCTAAAATGAGTTTAAGGAAATATCATCATAGTTTTCTTTCTCTCTGAAGCATGCTCTAAAGTTGTGAAATCAATTTACAGATTTTTGCTAAGTTTATCTTATCCCATAACAACCTTCTTTAAAGTAGTATCAGGCTTATACAGTAGTATTAAAACCACATTAAGCAACAAATAGGTTATTCCGTTTGAACCAGTTTCCTTAATTGTTTTGTGGCTTGATAAAGAAAGAATGAAGATTTCACAACTGTTACGAGGTCAGGGCACAGGGACCGCCTAGTGGTGAATGTGTTGAACTATGTTGTTCCTAGTAGTAACCAGAATTAGGAAGAAAACATAACAATCATCCAGAACTATACCAGAAAAAGATATTTCTCTTTGAGCTTCACCGTGACTTTTTTATTGTTTTTGGGGTTTTTTTTTGTTTTTATATTATGGGAACAGGGAGCAGATAATTGTTACTTGTTACTGCTTTCCCCCTCTGCCCCTCTGTGACCCCCCCCCAGTGAAAGGCAAAATGCCATGTAGTAGCTTGAAAAGAGCAGAAGGTAGCTGAGTTTGAAATGTCTACAGCTCATAAAGGAAAATATAGTTTCAATAAACATGTCTGTTCAGGCATACATATGATTATGCAGTGCAGACAGTACTCCAATCTTGGCTGTGAGTAAATGATTTATGTGCCTCCATTTCAGTTTTCCAGATTGATGTTGGCACCTAAGAGCATAGATCCCTCTGGGGCCAGAGAAACCTTGTGTACATGTTGATTGGCTTTGCGGAGAACCTCATGGGCCTGGAAATGGCCAGTGTCACTCTGTTCTCCCCAGCATTTCTTGTTTGCCTCTGCATAACCACACTGGGAGGTGTCCTGAATAATAGAAAACAGGTTTTAATGGCCATGAAGCCAGAATTGTGCTGGATTCATAGCATTGTCTTTAAAGTGGGATTGCAGTACAGGACAGCATGTCACAGGAAAGCTGCAGCAGTATGAGGGGATGTTGCTGTCCACGTTGCTATCAGCACTATGATGAACATGACTGCTGTTACAAATAAGATGGCACAGACCATGGTGGACTGCTGTAGCCCATCTACAATGTTTGACAGTGTGGCTGTAATCTGGTCTGTGGAAGTTAAATTAACCTATTCCAGGAGGAAAAATGTATGTGAACTATTGCATTACTCTTCATACCTATTTTCCTACATAAATAGCTCCTTCATCCCTCCTTTTTGTGGTTCAGATTATCTTAAGTTTATTTTCTACCTAGTAGCACTATGTAAAGATGGAAGGTGGAAAAGTGAAAAGGTGGGTGTGTGCATGTGTCCTCCAGGAGGCTGATCTATAGGTTTTTCTGCTCTCTCCCGGGAGGTGTTATGTTCAAGCATGGTAATCCAATTTTTTGAGAATTGCAGCAATGAGTTTGAAACTCCTTGGATGGTACACAGCACGATAAGAAACTGAGGTGGCCACAGTTTAGCAAGATTTGGTCTTTCCTCTCTGTTCCTTTCAGACAGGCTCTATCAAATGCTGTGTAAACCTTCCTTGATTCTTGTAATATATGAATTTATTACTGTGTAACATGTATTCTAGGTAAAACCTTGTGATCAACTCCGTATGACTTGAATTGCCAGTTCTTTTGCTTTATGTTCTCCTAATACTTTCCCTCAGTTTTTGAGGTGGTCATACTTTCGCCTCCCAGCTGAAAGGATAGAGACCCTGGTCAGGAGCCATAGCTGTTTAAGTCTCAAAAAGGCAGGTAGCATTAAAGCACTTGTCTTCATCCTTTCTGTAGGATTGCCACTCCTTTGCATCTCTGCCATAGTGCAGTTGCTGGTACATGCTGTTCTAAGTTGTACAGTACCCTCTGTCCTTCATATAGGAACAGAATGAAGCATCTAAAAACAGTTTCTAAACTTTGTTGGTGTTCTTTTTACCAGTACAGAAGCTGGGTGCTGTCATGATGTACTTTGATAAATGCTAGTCAGAGAAAGGTTTTTAAAACCCATTGGTGATGTGACATATTGTTGTCTCAGTTTCCGAATCACAAGTCCTTTGGTTGATTATAAAATTGTTGCTTTTGGTTTTTTGTAATTATTAAGTCTTAGAGATGAGAGTGGAGGTCAACCCTCTTCAGTGTTATCAGTAATGGAAATGTCTGCAGAGGAACACTGTTGCGGCAGACACATGCCTGCCAGCCTTCAGTGGTTTCAGGTATAGTGGTCTGGAACTTGGTGAGCACCATGGCTGCACTTTGGTGTCAGCCCTGTGATGAAGAAAATTAGTGTTTCCACTATGGAAGTGTTTTCCTAGTGAGCTTGAAGTGCTAGAGATTGCACATGAGTGACTAGGACTCGGTTGTATCTCTGAAGGGTTGGCAGCCTGTTGTGACTCTAGTGTCACTTTAGGCTGCATTGTTGAGGTCAGGCTGTGGAAATAAATTTTTTACCAGCCTGGCTGGGGTGGGATGATCCCAGGTTTGATCAGTCCTAGTCCTACCAATCCTATAAACCAGTGCATTTGATTACCTTGTATTGGTGCAATTTAACCCCCAAAGAGGCAGAGCAGAGCTTCTACTAGTACGTCCCAAGTGCTTATGAAATATGTCTACCTCTCTGCCTGCTGCTCAGTCAGTGTTTCAGAAAGGCTGTGTGGCAGTGCTGTGCAACTTCAGCCCTCACAGCGAGCTCGTCCTGTCCATTCTCCTTACAGCACCCTCCTTGCCCTGCTCTGGCCCTTTTCTCATCACTTGTGCCACCACAGCTCAAGAGACCATCCCAACACACACGCAGGCATCCTGGTGAGCAGAGTGCTGCCAGAAGGCTGGGTGGCATTCGGAGCTGCCACTTGAGAGAGAAGGGTTGCCATCATGGTGGAGCAGACAGGAGAGCATGCCTTGGAACATAGCCTGCCAGCTGGTAGCGTGGAGGCACAGCCCAGCTTTGTGCCAGGAGGGTAGTGCTGATGGCTGCCAGGCTGTGCAGCCTGGCTTAAACTGCCATCACGCTGCTCCTTTCTGTCTGCCCTGGGGAAACTTAAGCCTTTGGGAGTCACTTTGGCCACTGCTGCAATCCCCAGTGAATAAACAATGGGATAAACCTAGTGTGGTGGAATATATCTTGGACATGAGGCTGAAGGTGCAGAAAGACCAGTAGAGCTCAGGGGCGTGTCCATGTGGTCTCTGGAACAAAAGGGCACAAAGGGGCCCTGCAGTCCTCAGTGGCTGCTCCCAGGCCACTCTTCCTCCAGCTAGTTTGTGGGTCTGCAATGTTTGATGGGTTGATGATGTGATTTAACTGTGAGCTGGCATGGAAAAGGAAAGCTTTTTTTAGGAAGATGGTGTGTAGGGCAGAGCTGAGAAGAGAGATAAGGCACATGTCCAGGTGAGAAATGCAGAAGTGGGACTGACCATATCTTCAGCCTCTTTAGAAATCACCCAAGATGTGTTTCCTCTTTCTTTGGAAAATGCAATTTCAGTTCTGTGACCTGTCTTGTAGTGTGTGCAAGGGCCACTGTATGCAGCTGTCAAGCCCAAGAAGATTTTGTTACTATACGAGACAAGCAATGGAGCAAAAAGAAGAATTCTGATAGAAATGACAGCGAACAGTCATATGGCTCCAGAGGTGAGCTATGTGGATTGCTTGCATCATGGAATCATAGCAGCACAGAATAATTTGGGCTGGCAGTGACCTTAAAGATCGTCTAGTTCCAACCTATTGCCACCTTACTCTAGAGCAGGTTGTTAACAAGGTGTGACTTCCTGGGGCCCTTCATGCTTCCTCCAGCTGAATTTTGCAACCTGCATTTGCTTTTCACATCAGATACTACAGATATATCTGACCTTTAGAGAGTAACCTCTGTTGTCAACATTATACCCTCTGTTGGGAAAACTGAAAACAGGCAAAAGAAAGCTCTGATATTGACTGTCAGAATTTTTTTTTTCTCTTCCTCCTTCTGGTTTAAACTAGGTAGACCTTTCTGCTCTGTGATTTTGAATCCTTTGATGAAGGAATGCGTTTGTCACAGCAATGGGTGGTTGACCTCTGTGATTGCTCAGTGCTAGGTAGGTGAGACCCAATTTTAAAAAGAGCAAATTGATTAGCTCTTGGTAAGATCAAGTGCTTAACAAGTAAAAAGAACTGCCTTTCTATGACTGGCTTTCAAAGTGGAAATCTGAATGAGGCTTGAAGCATTGTACTGACCCTCTGAATAATACATTTGAAACATCATTTTCTTATGGCTTCCTGGATTTTCACTTTAAAATTACTTACAAGATAATTTCATTTGGGATATGAATATTTTCTGATTATATTGTATTAATTAATAAAATATCACCAAATGCCTGACTTCCTTTGGGACTGACTTCCAAAATATTGTTGGTAAGACGGGCAGGAGTGTCCATTAAAAAATGATGAAAATTTTGTCTCCAAAAGAGACACAGTAAATTAAGGCATGGTTATATTTAAAGATCTATAGTAATTTTCAAATATAGTTTGGATCAATTTGCCATTTCCTCCTCTGTTACTGGAGTCTGCTTTTATTTGCTGCAAGTTTCAGGCATCTCCTATAATTTATTCTGCAATTTGGATTGGTTTTCATTAATTAAAGTCTTTAGAATATGTCTTTCTGTATCTTTACGTATGACTAACTTGTTCAATAATCCATATCTTATGCTGCTCATTGAACTGGTTTTATAAGAGATGATATACAGTATAATTTTGTATACAGTGCCAAAGTAAACCAAATGTCAATGTTTAGCAAGGTGCTAAAGCATCAGCCATAGGCACAGATTTTTTTATTATGTGTATGGGCTACAGTTGTGAAGCAGTCAGATCCAAACTGTCAGCAATCACCATGCTTCTAGAACAGTGGGTTTTGGAGTGGCCTGCTTTAGGTGGAAGGCTGAATTATGATGTGTCGTGTCACAGAGACTTTTTGCATTTCCAGTTGGGGAAACCTGTTTTTAAGCATTTTGCAGATTTCTCCTGCCAATATAAAAATTCTAGCAATGTTTTTGAGACCTGTTTCAAGGATAAAAGTGAAGAATATAAATTGTGGTTTGAGATTTCTTGTGTTTACTTCTTTTGCAAAATCCTGGACTCCTGGCAGCAGTGTTAAGGTGAGGTTTTGTGTGTCCTTTTCCACCTAGCCCAGTGCCATAGGCTGTGCAGAGGGACAGGTCTGCTCAGCCCATCCCTCTGCAAACCAGGAGTTCCTCCACCAGCACCTGCTTTCTGGGCAGGGTGTGCTCTTGGAGCAGCGCTCTTTGATGTGTTTTTCTAAAACATTGCATGTTAAAGGATAGCAGAAAGGCTTACTTGATCAGTTAATAAACTTAAAAAGTGGAAAGTAATAAACTAATTAAAGGTCTAATATTCCAGAGTAAGCTAAGATTTCCATCAGTTCATTGTTCCCTGTATCCCAGGAGTCAAGATGGAGCTTTTTTCTCAGGGACGGTTTTGATTTTAGTATTTCCAATATTTTGTTGTCATTTGGTATACATGTTGGTATTTGTTGTGTTGTGTGGTCTACTCTGGATCAGAAGCACCACATTGGAAAGCCCAATAAAGTCAAAGAGTTTTTGGTTTTTTTGGCTAAGCTTGGGTTCAAAATAGTGGAAACAGTTTTATGAGCCTTTGATGCAAGGCCCTAATCCAGAAAATCACTTAAGCATACCTACTTAGCTTTTAAGTACAGTTGATTAACTGTGAAAGAAAATGCTACAGCACTCTGTGGAGTGAAGATGGAATTAATGTATTTTTTAAAAACTAACATGCTACTTTTGTTCTGATGAAAAAAAACCTAAAATCTCTCTTCAGAATGACTGATGAGTTATAAGAAGTTCTGTTATCCTTCTCTGACTTGGGTCTGCATTTATCCTGCAAGCACAAATGACTTCTGTTAGTGTATGTACTATATTCGTGAAAACCTAGGAATGTGTTTCCAGTGGATAAGTTTGAATTCATTACTAGGAAATAATCACAGAAATTCTGCTGTGACCTGAAATTATATACTGTCTTTAAAAGGGGAAAATATAAAACCTTCTCAGTGCTACTGAATGTGTAGGCTGCCTGCAAAAGCAGTTTGAGATTAGCTGATAGTTGTTTTATGATGGGCCATGGTGGACAGGTAAACAGTGGAAGCATTCAAATGGAATTATTTGCACAATATCTTTCAAATCTTAGTAAATTTTAGTGATGAAAATTTTCTGATTAATTCTACTGCTTATAGTTGTGTATTTTCACAGATGTGCAGAATCTTGAACACTGGGACAAGGAAGTAGGTAAGAAAGACTAGAAAAGCAAAAGCTGCTAGTTAGTAACAGATGCACCAATGTGTTGTAGTGATGGAGAGCAGAGGAACCATAGCATGTCTGTGTTACAGAGCCAGGTGGTTGTCCTATCACAGGGTAGCCTGAACACAAGGAAACTCTAGAAGACCTGAAAGGTCATTGAAAACCTCTCATGAGTTCATATTTTACTGCATGTGACCCTGGAGTTTTGCAATGTTTTTCTACCCTATGTGGATCCAGAGTGGTATTCTTTGTTTAGCAATCAATTGTTATATTACTTCATACCATAAGCATGTATGGAGTGGATGCTGAACTACAAAGTTCCTGCTCTGAAAAGCTTGTGTGAGACAGCCTTTTAAGTTGGAAATCTCTTTAATGCTGGCAGTAATTTAACCAGTTGGTAATAAAGCCATAGAGAGTTTCCAGGGGTAAGGAAGGATTCAAGATATACCAGCATGCTTAAGCCCTGAACTCTTGTGAAATAGTCTTGAGTACTAGCTTACAGGAACTGTGGTTGCGTTTCAGGTATCTAATGTTACTGCAAGTGACTTGCTACATGTAAAATTAATTTTGAAAGGATTTAAGGTAACTTAGGACACCCTGTTTGCAGTGGATTCTTGCACTACTTGTAATAAGGGGAAGTTCTTTCCCTCCTCTGATGTATTTGAGTAAAGGTTTGTCACAGACTGCACCATGCTGACTTCTCACATACACCTGAAAATAGTACCTCCTTCCTTCACAGCCACTAAAAGTCAGTTTGGATCTTTCATGTATTTCTGATTATTGACATCATCAGTAAGGTTCTTTATAGGTACTGTATGCTTGAGTACTGAGGCAATTCTGTTAGACACACGACCATCTGTTGCTTTCTTAAAGAGTGCTTGCTTTAATCTAATAATTTTGAGGGTAAGAAAAGGTTGTATAAAAGTTGTATATGATGCATAACTTTTTTTTCCCCTAATATTTTGACAAACATGTTAAACAATGCAGAAATAGAAATATAGGCACTAGTAGTTAAGATCTTTTAGAAAACCCCAGCTCTTTAGAAGTGACATTGTGTACTGGTTTCACTAAACAGAGAGTGTATGCAGAGCTGAAGTATGGTACTTGACAGAACTTTTCAGCTCTTACAGTACTGTTTTGGCTAAGGCACTGTGTTTCTCTGTTATCAGTACAAATTTGTTGCAGTTTCAGTAAGCTACTTACAACTTGATTGTTCTGCCTAGTTTCCAGCACAACTGTACTTTGCCTAAACGAACTAACCTGTTATGTAAACTGGCTAGTCATTGTGTGATTTGTAATTATCTGCACCTGTCTGGAGCTACAGTGTGTCATTAAAAGCAATTGCTGTTGTTTTGTTCAAAAATGGATTGTGTTTCAATAAAGGATGAAATTATTCTGCTGCACAGATGTGTGCCTTCTAATTTTCTTTTGCAGGGAATTGAACAGTGTCCAGAGCAGCATGGTCTTTCATTAGGAAATATGTGTATCTATGCCTTTCACCCTAAAGCGGGCTTAAGTACAGCCAAGGATACTAAAAGATTGTTGTTTCATATTGATGGCGTAACCTAGTTTTCCTGAGTTTGGTGTTTGACCAGTGAACAGTGTTTATTGTCTGGTCTTGAAGGAGCTGAATGTTTCCTGCCACTCTTGGTTTGGTAAAGCTAATTTCACAGCAGGGAGAGCATACATTAACCTCCTGCTTGGCAGTGTTTATTTGTCACAGTGCATTTACAGACTTTGGCTTCGACAAGCCTTGGCAGGGATGGTTGTGGAGAGGTGTGTGGGCTGAGGCAGAAGAAAGCAGAAGCAAAAATTGAAGCATTCATGTGTTTTTGCTGGATGGGTGGTGATGAAATCAGTGAGGGGAGCAGCACAGCAGGGCATCACAGGGCTGCGTTGCCCTGACCATGGAGGCTGGTGAGCCAAGCTCTGTGCACCTGCCCAGCCACCCCACTGGGATGGTGGCACAGTCACTCTACTTGCTGATAGCACCCCTGCATTTTGAAGGACGTCTGTGCTAGGCTGCATTTTTAGGTTTTGTCTGCTCTCACTGCTCAACAGAAAGAATTTTAAAGAAATAGGTGGTGCGTATGTTTCCGTATATATTACACTCTGATCTCTTTCTTTACTTCTAGAAACCTTAATTTTTGAACATTTTGACCTGACAGTCTCCCTTTAATACCATATTATGCAAGGATCTCAGACATCAAAGATATTGGAAAAGTGATTAAAAGCAATTTTCTAAAAACTACTCATGTGCCTTAAATTTCAGAGCCAAACTTTTGCCACTCCATTGACTAAATCAGTCTAGAAATCTCCAAAGCCTCTTCTGTGGCAGAGAATTATAAGCAGCAAACCTAATCCTCAGACTGGTGAGAAGAGAGAAACCAAAAGTCCCAAACAAAGGTCTCTGGACTTCCTTAGAGGAAAATCAGGAGGAAAGCTGCAATATAAACTTGGCTTCAGGTCTTTGGTATATCAGAGCAGAAATTTGCCAGCCAGAGGGAGTGTGTAGTTGTATTTTGGTCTCCTTTAGTATTTGGTGATGAAAAGGATACATGTCAATGATGGCTGAGATATATGCACCTCATTGTAGTGACAAGGAAGATTTTAATTTGTTGTTGAAATTTAATTAAATTATGCCAGTTTCAGGATATTAATCAGAGTTTTGTGAAAGGAGATGTACATGCTACAGAAGTCTTTTACAAAACTAGGAATCAAGAGCTACACTTGAGAGCTAGAAAAGTCTGCAGTTCAGAAGTCTCCTCTTTCCATTTTTATTTGCCCAGCCATAAAGTCATGGATGACTAAAAAAGCATGAAGTTTCACACCCCTTTTCCTAATGATGTAGTCAGTCTAAAAATCTAAGCAAAGCCTTAGATTAAGAAATTAATGTTAAGGTTCTGCTGTAAATTGTACATACTAAGTGAAGATTTTACCTATAAAAATTAAGAATAATTACTTATTTAAGTCCCCAGAGATTTCAAAGTTCAGCATCCAGCAGTTACTGCTCCTTTCAGGGAATTTGATCCTGATAAACCTGAAGAGAAAGGTTCAAAAATTTCGAGGGAGATTCTTTGAAAAAAATCTGTATGCCATAGTGGCTGTTCTGTTTGCTGAGCTTTAACAGCCATCACTGACACAGCACTCCAGGAGGCAGGGGAGAAAGTCCATCGATTATCCACTCTGGGCCCCTGTTTTTGCATTTCACTCTAGACTTAGTTCAGCAAAATATAACCAGAATGCATCTGTTCTTGACTTTGTGAAGAATAATAAAAAAGGACTCAACAATGTGTTTCAGGTAAAATGAAAATCTTTCCTTTTTTGACACAGCTTTAGTAAGATTGCAGTTTGCTAGTCTTCTGCCAGAAGAAGAATGTAATGCTTAAAGCAATTTTGATCAATCCTTGGCGCTTTCTCTTTTGTACATGTGTTTGACAGAACATCTAAATAATTCTCATGGTGGCAATAAATTTAAATATTGATCTTCTTGGGGAATTCTGTAAAGCTCGGAGTTGAAGGGCTAGGACTTTTCAGAGCTGTAGCTTCAGCATGTAGTCTTACACATAACATGATGGGAATACTTCTGAGTTATCTATATACAGCCATATTGTCATTACAGTGCAATTTTTGACATCATGTTCAGAAGTTCAGGAGTGCATTTATATTTGAAATGTCTTTTTAGCCCCCCAAATCTTGGATTGAAGAGGTCTTCAGTAAAAGAGAATGTGCTCACATTATTCCCAGCTCGAAAGAACCACACAGGTAAAGCAAGGATTTTTTTTTTTTTTTTTTTTTCCCTGGTATATTTAAAAAGAATCAGAATAATTTTTATGGGCATTGTGATTGGTTTGGGTGGTGTGTTTTAGTGTCTCAGTCAATGATTGCTGGTCTATGGGTTTTCATGGACCCCATCCCCAATCTGTTTTATAAGACACCGTTTATTTGAATTAAAAATTGGCAGCAATTAACCTTACTATGCTTCTTAGATTTGTTGCTCTCAGTGTGGTAACAAACAGGTATGGTATCCAATTAAGAAACTGAGTTACATGGAGTTACTGCTGCACCATTTTTCCTCTTCCTCAGAATAATTACTGCTGCTGATCACAGTTGAATTGATACTCTAATGTTAAAGCTGTCTTATTTTACACAAGCATATATTAATTGTCCACTTTTCATAACAGATGTCCTACAGGATGCCAGGTGTGCCAGAATTTAATCAGGTAAGAGTGCCTAAATATATATGTACTATTTTTATAGTAACCTAATAATAGGCAATCCTAGTCAAGGAAGTAAAGATAAGAGAAATATAACTTCTGTTTTATGGTCAGAGCAGCATTTCTAGGAATGTGCTGGAGAATGCTTGGAATAAGTAGAATAAATAGTATAATAAAAATGCTATAATAAAAGGTGGTGATAACCTTTGATTTATTTGCAATAGAAAATTCTACCCAAATACCTTGTGTACATGATTTTGTTTTAATCTCCTCCTCAGGAATGAAAGGCAGAAATGTGTCTTTAAATGAGAGTCAATTCCAGCTATATCCCATATTATATGAAGGAGAGTGAGTCTATAGCAATAGAGAACAGTGAGAATTATGGAAAGAAAAAGAAAATGAAGGGAGAAGAAAAAGGGCAAAAGAAATATCCCTGATAATAGGTTTTTGAAGATTTTTCATCTTCTCCACAGTGAGGATTCTGAGTCCCTGTTTTTGGGAAGGCAAACAACAAAAATTTCATTACTTTGGTGCTTTTAAATTCTGTTATTTTCAGGGAAATTGTATTTTGTGACCTGTATTAAATAGTTGTTTTCAATCCAATATTTGTCGGATGGTATTACCAAACACATTTTGGTACTGTATATTTATGACAATACAATATCAATTACTGGAACAAAAAGTTCAACTTTCATTTGATTTATGTTAAAGACATCTGATAGCTGAGGCAACAACTGGTAACTAGCAAGCTGGCGTGAAGAAGTCCCATAATCCGTGTTACCATGATTATCTGCCTTTTCATTATGCTTCACATTTCATTTTGCTTCTGAGATTTACAAGAGTCATCTTTTCAAAGAGTAAATAAATTACTCATGAAATCAGATTACTGTAGAGGGCTGATATGCAGAATGGTGCTGGCATTGTAAGGCAACTGATTTGTGTTTCTGTTCAGAAAATGTGAGCTCCTTCTAAGGGAATGGTCTCATGTATATCTTGCTTTAGAGCAGAAGAATTGATATTCAAAGATTTTTGCAGGTCTTTCTGAGAGAAGAAATGCAGGGGGTGTTTTAATGCTTCCTGCTAACCTGCAGATACTCAGCTGCATATCGCAACTAAAGTTACATTGTCCTTCATAATACAGTAGTTTAATTTCATCTCAATCAAGACTACAGTAGTTCTGTGGTTCTCCCCCTCTCTCCACTCAGAGTAACCATGTTGTTAATCAGAGAAGATCAGTAGGACAAAAATTAACCCACAGAAGTGGAAAACCAAAAAATGAGCTTTCACCAAATCAGCCCCCTCATCAAACACAGTTTAGCTGCATGAATGTGAACACAACTAGGAGAGGGAAGAAGAGAAACAGGAAATGTGCACTCCATTGGATGGATTTGTTTTTTTTCTTTCACCTTTCTCTGTCAAGACATGTCACCTGTCTGTCAAGACATCCTGTATCTTTGTGTGTCTTTTATCTTGTAGTTTTTTCTTTCAGTTTTTGCTGAGCATTTTCATGCTGTTTAGTTTAATATGAATCCAGTTTGTTTGTCTATGTTTGCAGAATGTGTGTCGGTGTCTAATGTACATTTCAGTCAGCTCTTATATTGCAAGTGTATTTTCCAAATATTAACTGTTCTTGTCTTCTTGAGCATCTCAAGGTGTACAGAGAGCTTTGTTCTAGGAGAATTTTTCTGTTCCTAACAAGGAGAAATAATGTCCATATAATTGTTATGATTGGTTATATTGTATTTATTAGATCAGCAATGGAACAGGTTTTGGGCCTCCTGAGTTCTGTAGTTTTCCACAATAGTCAAAAAATCATGTGGATATACTTGATGCCTACATCAAGTATAGGCATATAATTCGACCTAATATTGTAGGCAAATAAAATCTCCTAATGATTTATTTTGTAGAGAACTTCCAAGGTTTGCAATCAGTTTGTGAATGGAAGCAGTTTGCGAATGGGTTATGCAACTAATTCTAAGTAGAATTACTCCATTTAGAAGTTGCTAATCAAGTTTGAGCAACTTACCAGCATCTTTGTCCATGCTCCCCTGGTGAGCTGAAATTAGTCTCTACTCTTGCAGTACTCTATGCAGTACTCACAGAAACATCCCAGACAGCAGTTAGAATGGACTCACTATATGAGTATTCAGAAGTGAGGTGTCAATTTTCTGCATCCTTATACATCTGAGATGTTCTTGCAACTTGTCTATATATCTCACCTTTAAGGCATAAGTTTTAGACACAGCTTCTAAATCGCTGTCTGTTAGGGCACTGGATCCTGTAGCCTGACTCCTGCAGTTACTTTTATTTAGTGTTGACCGTTTGGGTTTCCCTTGTTGCTCAAAGTGTGTGTTTTCTAGTAACATGCTTTTATGTTACTGATGATGTCCCCACCTTCTCTGGTAGCTTGGTGAACTTTTGAGGCAAAAAAAGGCAAAGTCATTGCAAAGATGCTTTGTATCAATGCATATCCACATATCCATAGGATCACAGAGTAACTCAGACTGTCAGGGACATGGTCTCCAGTATGCTCTGCCAGGGGAGTCAGAAGAAGATGCTTCACTCAGTCCTGTGAAACACCAAGGATGGAGATGACCCACCCTCCCCAGGTCCTGACTCCATCACTGGGTTGTCCTCCTGGAAAAAAGTCTTCTTCTTATTTCCAGCTTCAGACTCCATGTTTTAGCTGTGCTGCTGCCTCTCACCCTTCTGCCATGTGTCACTGAAGAGCCAATCTACATTTTCTGCATCCCATCCCATCAGTGCTGGGTGTGTTGTTGGAGCCCCTGAAGCCATCTCTCATCCCAGCGGAACCATCCCCTGTCCAAAAGCCTCTTCTCAGAGACCAAGGGCTCCAGCCCCACCATCTGTCACCAGAATAGTCACTCTGCCCCTGAAACCTATCCAGTTTGCTGGTGTTTCTTCTGTGTTGTGGACTAAAGTTGGAGGTCATACCAAGACAGGGGCTGGGTGACAAGCACCACGTAGAGGGGACGGACCCTGCTTGTCCCCTGTCTCTCGGGCCATGTCCTGCTCACACCACCCCAAGCACCTGTGGCCCTCATTGCTGCCCAGGCACATGGATGGCCCTGGCTCAGCCCACTGACACCCAGGACCATATCCCAGAGCTGCCCTGCCCCTAGGGCTGCACATTCCCTCCATCCCCTTTTCCGGGTGGCAGGTGGACAGGCTGAACAGGAAAGGCCCTGTACAGACCCCAAGGAACCTTTCTTGATATTGGCCCATCACCCAGCCAGGTCCACGCCTGCCAGCCTGGCATCCCTCCCACACCATAATGTCATAGCCCAGCTACAGAAGCCTGGCTAGAGCCTGGATGAGAGGAGGTGCTCTCCTCTCATCCCAACAATTATGTAGCAGAAGGCGGTGAGGTGGGGGAGGCTGACTGACCATTGGTAATACCTTGCTTACAGCTTCCTGTCATTGTCTCTTCCTCCATGTGGCCAGATGTCGGCTCCAGGAGGTCTCACTCCTTGGTTTTACTTCAGACTTATAGCCAGATGGCTGGCCTGTTGTTTATTACTTGTTCCACAGGGTGGCTTTTTCCTGTTTTTGAAGGCATGCATAACATTTGCCTTTCTCCAGTTATTGGGGACACCCTGATCTTCACAGCCTTGGAATCTGGTTGTACAAGGGCATCAGCCACCTCCCTCAGGACCCTGGGGTGCAGCCTGACATGTGTGTGAAACAAGTGCTCCTGTGCTAAACATCATCTCAGCCTGCTAGTGCAACTCCACCTTGAGCCCTGTGTCCCAGAGTGTAGGAGACTTCCTTCTCCAGTTTACTTTGGCACAGGATTGAATCAACCAAACCTAATTTGCCTGGGTTGAAAAATGGAGTGCAGACCCAGTGCTTCTGGGTATCAAGAAATACCTTCCTAAAGCAGCTCAGTCCTGCATTTCCTTCCGGTTGTTTTGGGGTTTGGTTTTGGTTGATTTGTAGTTGGTTGTGTTTTTTTTAATCTGATTTTTTTTGTCACCAGTTAGTTCTCACTCATCTCCACTGAAAATTCTCTCTTTTAGAATGCACATCTCCAGAGTCTTGCAGATGTTTACATCTAACCTGCCCCTAAATGGACAAGTGGTACAGCTGAGGCCTGAGGCAGTTGTGTTTGGGTTGTTGAAGGATGTTTGGTTTCTTAAAAGAGGGAAAGTGAAGAACTTATCTCCATTTCCTAGGGTATATTAACTTCTGAAATGTCTAAAGGAGACCTGGACTGTCAGCTGTCACTATAAATTACACTGAAGTTAATCCTGTAGGAGAGACTGAAGCCTGTTGAAGCCTGTAAGAGAGTAATGATTGAAATTGGAATTTCAGCTATTATTCCAGGTGCAAAGCTTTAATGCTAACTGAGTTTCTGGTATCTTTCTGTCCTGTTTCTGGCTAGGACAGGGTTAATTACTTGCAGAAGCCAACCAGGGGCCTGGCTAGGACCCAGAGGTTGTTCTCTACCACTGTCAGGTCATTGCCAAGGCTTGGGGGGAATGGAATCTCTTCTGGGGAGGAGGGGTCCCTTCTGGATGGAGGTAGTGTTGTCTTTTCTATTGCCAGGTTTTCCATGTGAATTGTTCATTTTTTGTGCCCCTTGCCATCAGTTTGTTGTTGCTTTTCATTTCCTTATCTCGCTGGTGTTTCCAGCAAACTGTTCTTATCTCAGCCCATTATCTTTTCCTTCTGTGCCTCCAGTTCTCCTCTCCAGCCTCAATAGAGGGACATGGGGTTGAGGAGAAGTGAGAGAAGGTGCATGGTTTGACATGTTTCAATGCGAACACTAAATTGAGGAATCACAGAATCACAGAATCACTAGGTTGGAAGAGACCTTCAAGATCAACAAGTCCAACCCATGCCCTAACACCACCTTAACTAATCCATGGTACCAAGTGCCACATCCATTTTTTGTTGAAACACATCCAGGGATGGTGACTCCACCACCTCCCCAGGCAGATGATCCCAGTCCAACTCTTGGCCCTGATAGGACTATTCCCAAGAGTCAGATCACGTGTCCTTCTATTCTCAAGAGTCATATCATGCCCTTCTGGGTTGGCATAGAGTGACCAAGGGAGGGGTTAGGTATTGTCTGTTGTTGAGGGGTTTCTGTGTGAAATGTTCATTTCTTGTGCCGTCTGTTATCAGTATTCTTGCTGTTACTGTTTGTTCTCTTATCTCGTTGGTATTTCCAGTTCATTCTGCAATCTTCACCTTTTGTGTCTCCAGTTCTTCTCTCCAGTGCACTGCAGGGAGAAGGGAAGGGAAAGGTGTGAGCGAGTGAGCAGTGTGTGGTTTAAAGAGTCTCAGTGGGAGCATTAAACTGAGGGGTACCATACCCAAACCATGACAATCTCCCTCAATACTGCACTTCAATCCATGTATTTGGTATACGGACTTTGCTGGCTTCCAAGAGTTAACATAAAGGTCACTCTGAAATTCTCCTTCTGATTGTTGAGGATAACTCCTAGATCTTTCTTTGGTACTAAGAATAGCCAGTGGTAATACTCATAGCAAACTTCAGTGTCCTACAACATTCCTTTGAATGGGAACATAAGCTGCATTGCTCAGGTCAGAATTTCTGTAGAGGGTTCTCAGTTACAGAACCACATAGAATCACAGCATGGTATGGACTGGAAGAGACTTTTGAAGACTGTCTAGTTCAGCCCCCCAACTCTTATAAGTGTTCCTCAGGTAGAAAACAAGTTCTATACCCAACTAAACATAATTATGATATAATTCAATGTTACTTTGCTATTGTTGCAATTTTTTTCAATACAGTTAATTTTTACTGCATTCCATGTGAGACAACTTCAGTATTTTTCTTTGCAGGAAGTTATTTGGGCTATTCACTTGTAGATCCTAAACTGTATGCAAGTCTGATATAAAATAATTTCTGTATTTTTATTGTGAGGTGCTGCTGTGGACGGCTGATTGGAGAACACTCAGGATTAGAATGCAGCTGGCCTGTTTATCAGGCTGGCTCACAGAGTGATGGTGGAGAATGGTCTGTTCAAAAACACACAAAAATGAGTCCAACAGATGCATTTGGTACAATAAATTTTCAAGATGGAGACCACACTTATCATGCTAAGGTAATAGGTGCTGTCTTTATGTCTGACTTGTTTTTGTAATTTCAGCATAAGAAAAGAAAGGCAAAGAAAGGCAAAAATTTGATTGGATGCATATCAGATTGATTGTATCAAGAGGGCAGGGGAATCTAAAAGTAAACCAGATTAAAATGTGTATATATTTTTATGTTGAACTTCACTGTGGTTAGGGATACACTGTCTATTGCTCACATGCATTTTTGTGCTATCATGTTAGGGTAGTATGACAGCTCTAGTCCTTCACAAATCTGCAAGACATTAATGCTTAGAACTTTGTAATGTGTTGCAGTTTCTTCTCCTGAAGTATTTAAAAGATGTTTATTTTACCCATTATTTTCCTTTCCAGTATATTAGACTTTCTTATGATAGCAATTTGGATCATCTGCTGCACCTGATGGTTAAAGAATGGCAGATGGAATTGCCAAAGCTAGTGATCTCTGTTCATGGAGGCATTCAAAATTTCAAGCTTCCCTCAAAGGTCAAGCAGGTTTTCAGCAAAGGGCTGGTGAAGGCCGCTGAGTCTACAGGAGCATGGATAATTACAGAAGGCATCAACAGTGGTAGTGTAATTATTTTTCTTTGTTTCACTTTTCCTTTTAGTGTTTTTTTTTTCTGCATAACAACATGTACATTTAGGTCAAATAGAGTGAAATTAACTGGCATTTGGTGATATGTCAATACAAAATGAAGCCATTCTTATATAAGCAGTAGTGCGTAATTCAAAGAGTGGGATCATGTTAGTTTGCTGCAGACAGGCATTCTGCATATTTTAATTAAAGGGCAGAGTATTCTATATGTATTAAGAAACACTGCATATACCCAGAACTTATTTGCAGTAAATTTATCTGCTTCATTAAAATATTCAGGTTCTGTGGACTATGATTAGGATTTTTGAAACAATTTTCAAAGCTCAATTTAACTTGTGTTCTATAATTGATAAAGTTTTGGATCAGGAGAATCCATTAATTAGCCTATTAGTAGCTGAAAATCCCTTTGAACTACTCTCAAAAACTCAGAGGGGTCAGTAAACTGTGGAACTGAAAGTTTTACTTCTTTAGCTGCTATTCAATCTGGTGATCTTAGAGGAAAACTATCCTGGTCATTTATGTAACTAATGAAGTTCTATGGATGTGAAAAGCACCATTAGCAACATGTAAGAGTATTAATAATTAGAAATATGTGCTGAGTTTGAAGCAATGGTACATTACACCTGAGCTGTGAAGGGTACACCAAATACACAAGTTAGGTACAATGCTTTGGTTTTCATTGAAACATATCTACAGTACAAATGAAGTGATGTGAAACTTTTCTTGGTGTCCTGTAGCAGGTCTCTGAATATAGAAGAAAAATTATAATTTGCTTATCTGTTTAGGAGTGTCCAGGCATGTGGGGGATGCACTCAAAGGCCGTGCCTCACCACACCTGAGAAAGATCTGTGCTATTGGGATTCCTCCATGGGGTATCATTGATAATCAGAGGGATCTTGTTGGAAAAGATGTGAGTTGGATGCATTTTAATAACAAAAGCCTTTGTGTTCATGGGATGTTAGAATTTTCTTGCATACTTGATTTTCTTCTAGATTAACTTCACTAGTTTGATCTTTTTTTCATTATAATAGAAGCTTGGCTTTTACTCAGCAACAGAATTCTGTGCCATGTTGAGGCACTGCATTTTGCTTTTTGTGTACAAATGAATAGCTTTAGAATACTTCTCTTCTTACAGGAAATTGCTGTTCCTTTTTTAAATTTCATAATTATGTAGATAACTCTCTTGTAGTTGTAAATTATGTTTTTCTATATTAAGATTTGGAATGAACAGTCAGGTTAGGAGTGTACACAAATAAGCTATTTATATGTGTATTATTTTACTCACAGTCTATTTTATATTCACAAACTATGACTTTATGCGAGCACATAATCTATTCAAGTATCTAAAAATACTTAAGTAGTAAGGTGAAATCATTCCTGATAAATGTTAGCTCATGTATTTTTAATGGGTATTCAACTCAGGGAAACTGTGCCATGGTGTTCCAGTTGTTGCAAAGAATGTCAGGAAGTGACTCTAAGGATTGCAAACCTAATCAGAAGTATTTTCTGAGGTATTAATTATGGGTTTGTTGCTGTTAAGAATCAAATGCTAAGAATCAAATGTTTGAGTAGCTCAAAACAACATGATGGAGAATTTCGAGCAGCCACACTGTCATGAAGAAACAGATATAAGTGAAGGAGCACAAATTGTTGTATTTTGTTGGTTTCTTTGGTTGGTTGGTTTCTTTGAAGACATTTTTATTTTGGTTTTCTCAGGTAGTTTGCCTGTACCAGACTCTTGGTAACCCACTCAGCAAGCTGAGTACGCTCAACAGCATGCATTCTCATTTTCTAATGGCAGATGATGGGACAGTAGGCAAGTATGGGAATGAAATGATGCTCAGAAGGAATTTAGAGAAGTACATATCTCTTCAAAAAATACACACAAGTGAGTATTGCTGTGGCATATCTGCTTTATGGCAGAAAAACCTGTCCTAAAAGATGGGGAGGTACTTGACTTTTCATATTACATATTGTGCATCTTGATTTGCCATAGCTTTCACTGAGGTGAAATGTTGTTAATTGCATGTGTCTTGAACTCTAAAACTTAGGAAAATCAAAAGGACAGCATTTTTATAAAGCATTATGCATTTGGATGAACTCACAAATGGGTTTTTCAGTTGTAGAGACATCTAAATGACTCAGATTATTTATAAATTACTCAGATTATAGCATTTGCTCACTTCACAGTTTCATGTCATTGCTATTTCACCACTAGATACTTCCTCAGCATTTTGTGAGATGGAAAGATTGCTACATTCAGTGTAATTAAAATATTTTTTACCATGTTAACTACTTTTGCCCTCATCACTCCTCTATTGCAAGCCTGTGACCTCCTCAAGTACAGCAATGAAGAGTAGTTGCAGAAGTAAAACCTTTAGCCAGTGTTTGATAGATTGCATTACTTCCACCGTTTATTTATAGAGGAAATAAATTACAGTAAAGAAATAATTAAATATATGTTTATTACATAGACAATTGTTTCCTTTTATTCACTAGATTGTACAAATTATTTGTGGAAGTTAGTTCTTACCTAGTCATTCAAATCTTGAGGTATGTTAAAAAGGCGTTAGTATTATGATGTTGATGTTGTTTCCTTTATCTGATCACATAATAGAATTGACAAACTTAGAAACCAACCCAGTTTTTAACATGTTCTCGTATAGAGCTTCTTAGTTCAACTCTTAGATTTTCTTAGTATGAGCTTTTGCAAGTCAGGCTTTTACTTTCATTTCTATTGCATTGTACTTGAAATTAATTTCTGTTTTTTGAAAAACCTGCCCTGCTGATGTAACACTTCAAGAAATACCTGATTACTTTTCTATGTGTGTAGGTAAATACATGGCTATTGAACATGTTTCAAATGTCCTTGCATGTGACAACTATTATAAGGGAAGAGGGATATTTAGAAGGATGTTCTTCCTGATGCTCACAGTTTTTTCAGTAGTTTTTAATGATATTTTTTGATCTGGTTGAAGAAGTTTTCTGAAAGTCTTAAAAGATGTAAGTGAAATTACAGATGGTGAAGATTGATTACAGATGATTTCCTCTCCATATTTAACCACATATAAGTATTTTTTCCCCAGATGTTTTGACTTTTGTGTGTGTGACTGAGATCTCTTTGTAAGTGGCTAGGTATGTTTTGAAACAGGAATGGGCCAAGGTGTTCCCATAGTCGGGCTGGTGCTGGAAGGAGGCCCCAGTGTGATCCTGATGGTGTGGGAGTACATGAGGGCCAGCCCAGCTGTGCCAGTGGTGGTCTATGAGGGCACTGGCAGAGCTGCAGATATCTTGGCATTTGCCCACAAGCACACGGGTGACATGGGGTGAGTAGTGGCATAATGCTCCTCCTTCTCAGTCTGCCACGCTGGCAGGCACCTACAAACCCCTGTCTCAAAACTGCTGAGATAATTTCTAATGCTTCTAGTAATGATGCCCCTCTGGTCTTTTGCCAGCTTTAATTTCTGTGGTGGGAGGATGGAGTTCCTTTCTTCCCTGCCTCAAACTAGCGCTGAGATAATTATTCTGCCAAAATTACTGTGGCTTTTTTGAAGAGGGAAAACTGCATGTAGCTACTCTGAGTTACGAAATTTCTCACCTTTGGTGAGACACACTCATGGATGACCCCCAGAGTATTTGCTATTGTTTCAGCTCATCCATGTCTCCAGCTATCAATATTCTGTATGTGGGCTTGGATTTGGATTGTTCAAAACTTTTGAGACTAGAGCTGGTGTTCACTGCTGTAGGAGCCTCAGGCTGGAGTAGAAGGAAGACTAAGTTTCCTCATCTTTGGTTTTGGGTTACTCAGTGGTAGCCTAGATTTGTCATACTTGTCAAGGTGTCTATGTCACCACCAGTCCAGTCTCAGCTGCAGGCTCTATTGAACCTACCCTGGTGAAAATGTTGCATCCAAACTGGACATAAAAATATATGTTTGCATAGCCAATTAATAATATATGTAAAAGTTTTTCAAAGTCAAAGAGCTTTTTAAATAAAAAAAATTGAATTTTAAAGAGGTGGCCTGGGTTCACTCCCATTTTAGAAAATGAACTGTTTAATAAACTTTATATTCTAATTGTTTACTTATTGCCTTTTATGAATATACTTTTGGATATGTGGCATTTGCCCCTAGTGTGTTGTTTGAGAACTTTTTTCTTCACTTGCTTTTTTCCCTATATTTATGACATTAAAAAAAAAAATTCCTTCCATTAAAAAAAAATGGAAAATATGAATGGAAATGCTAACAGAAAGACAAAAATGTGATCAAAAATGGGAGAGATATGAAGTCTAATGAACAAATGGCAAGGAATTTAATTTTATGTCTATTTTTCTTTCTTTATTGAAAGAAAGAAAAATCACTCAGTAATTTTTAGCTCTATGTTCGCAGAAAATCCTTTGAAAACTGTTAATTTATTCATGTGTTGTATTTTCAACAGTAAATATGTATGTCAGAACAAATGTGTATATGATTAATAATTTATGGTAAGAGATAACTTTGCTTTGTGTTGAAAGACAGATTAAGTCAACAGAGAAGTAGGAAAAAAAAAATTCTCCTATGTTTCATCTTTTCTGAAGGGTCATTTGGGTGGGTAAGAAGTATCTAAAATAGAATTGTCATTGATCATATGTCTGTTTTCCAGGGATCTGTGCCCTCAGGTGAAGGAGGAGGTCTTAATGATGATTCAGAACATATTTAGGTTGGAACACAAAGAGTCTAGTCATCTATTTCAAGTTTTGATGGAATGCATGAAACACAGAGAGTCTGTGAGTAGGGTTCATATGCTGAGTTTAGGAAGTCTTCATTTTCTGTTACCCTTTTTGCTCTTTCTCTGGTGGGTTGGCATGAGCACAGGTGTTATAGCTAATATAAAGATAACACAAATGTGTCTGTGCCAATTTCTATATTGGGTAGCTCTACAGAGCCTGTTTAGTTAATTTCTCAAGTTTCAGTTTCAGCCATTGTTATTAAAATGAGAGCCTTTCTGATTTTAGTGAAAGACAAAATATCTTTGTTTTCACAAGAAAGATCAAGTAATTCCTGTATTTTTCTTCCCTAGTAGAGTCTTATTTGTAATTTAGAAAGGTTTCCTTCCATTCTTCTGCTCACAACAGAGTTGTGCTAGAACTTGTCTCTGAAACACCACTAGTAACTGGAAATCCCCCCCTCCTTCCAGCTGCTGGCCATGCACTTGGGTAAACCATATTGACTGTCACCAATCACCATCTTATTTTCCGTGTGCTTTAGTTTCCAGGAGGATCTGCTCTATGATTGTAAGCTGAAACTAATTGGCCTGTAGTTTCCCAGGTCTTTCTTTTTAGCTTTTTAAAAAATGGTAGTTATGTTTCCCCTTTTCCAGTTACTTTGCCAGTCTGTTACAGCATTTCAAGTATGATGGAGTTCCCACTATATAGGCAAGTAATGATAATTGTACTAATAATCATTAAAATGGAAACTACCCAATACATTTTTAGTATTTTTTGTTTTACTTTATTCTTGTGTCTGTTTTCTAGTTGAGAACTGAATGAATATCAACAATGTTGCATTTTTACATTTCTCATGTTTAAAGGTTAACTAAAAGGAAACAAATCCGAGTAGACTCCAGCAGTAGGTTTATTACAGTTTTCCAGAGGTGCCATTGCATTAAAAACCACTTTCTGTCTGAAACAAAGAAAAATTGTGTCTGGACCCCTGCCATTGTTTGCATTGAAATGTATATGATTTAATCTACCACAGCCCATACAAAGAAGAAATAACTACTTCTCTGAAATAACAGACTTCTCTGCCTTACCTCAAACAGTATACTTCTGCAATTCTAACAGATAACCATATTTGATGCTGAGTCAGAAGATGAACAGGACATTGATTTGGCAATTCTGACGGCACTCTTGAAAGGTATTGAAAAATATGACGTGTTTTTATCTGGCATGCAGTCTCACTGACTTATCTTTACGAAGTACAGGAGTAACATAAATGTGTGAAAACTGATAGATCCCTTGCTGCCTCCTAGGTACAAATATGTCTGCTTCAGATCAGCTAGATTTGGCATTGGCCTGGAACCAGCTAGATATTGCCAAGAAACACATACTTGTTTATGGACAACACTGGAAGGTACTATTACCTGTTCTTTCTCACCGTGTCTTTACACTTTGTTTTGATGACTAATTTTTTTGCATTTGTCAAGCTTTAATTAAGGAATAGTTTGATGATTGCACTCAGTCTTCTGTAGTCTGCTTTGATATTGGAGGAGAATTATCCCTAAAATAGTGAAATATTCAACTATGCAGTGCATCAGATCACATTTGTTTTTCCAGAGAAGAGATGATATCCTAATGTTGGTTTTGCTGTGAGCTTTTCCAAGGAGTTTCAGTGATACTTCTGGATATGTATCTTGCCTGTGCTGGCAATCAGCGGGAGTTAGGGATATTTCATTGTAGCTTAGAATACTCTTTTCTCCAAACATATAAATCCCAAAGGGTTGTTGTATCTGTCTTCCTAGCTCTAGACAGAAATAGAGAAATCCCAGAGTAAATCACCAGGTTAAAAAAAAGTAATGTCATTATTTTAGGTATTATTTCTGAGGAATAGCTGCAATGGGAGAGTTATGATCCGATTATAAGAGATGTCTCTGCTCAGCTTAAGGTGTAGAAGAGACCATACCCAATAGTTGAGATTTTTTTGACAGTAAATGTGAGGTATGAGAAGGGGGCAGAGAAAGAGAGTGGGAGAAAGAGGTTAAACACAAGATACCACTATGTGGATTCCTGCAGTGTCCTGTTGGTTATTCTTCACCCTGGTCTTCACAGGTGAGGTACCTGCACTGTTCTTCTGGAGGTACCACTTTTAGACAGTCTAAGTCCTGGGTACTCACAAGATGTGCTGTTCCCATATGAGAAATCCCATTCCAGTAACTTGAGTTGGCATGCAGATAAGCACTTGGTTCCTTTCTCACAGTTTGCCACAGTGGGAATTTTTGTCCAGATGCTATCCAAGCCTTTACGTCCCTTAGGCCTGGAATTAACTCTTTCCTGCTGTGTCATCTATACTTATCTCAGGTTCTGTTGTGGTGTCTTATCTTCTGAGGTCAGGGTTTTGGGACAGCTAAGTGCATTCTTCAGGTCCTTACAGAAGGCAAGCTGTGATTTAGACCTGCATTAGTTATATGTGTGTGAAAGAACATACAGTAGCAATTAAATTAATTAATTAAATTTAAATTATGGTTTTCAAATTTTCATAGGTAATCCAGTATTTAAATGTAACCCTCTATAAGTGAGTTTTTTGTGTGCATAAGAAGATTTTTGTAGATGACAAATATAAAACTCTATGTGCCTCAACACATTTTTTCCATTTGTTATATGAATTAATATTTTCTTCAAGAAATAAAATGGTCCAAGAAGTACTTCCCAGAAGTACTCTTTAATTCCCCGCCAAGAATTACAAAGTTGATTTTTTTCAGTCCCAAGTCTATTTTCTTCTTTAAAACATAAATTTTGAAAAATGGACAGTTGTATGTATATCTGAGTGGCCATAGCTGGTTGTTTGCCACAACGGGAGACCTGAATTTTAATCACCAGACCATATTTTCCATGGGGCAGAAGGCTGAATATATGCCTGGGATGTCTACAATTGAACATCCATGAATTAAAGATAGGATATTGGAAAAAAATGAGAAGCATTAACTATAACAGTTGGAACAGGCTCCTCAAGGATGCGTTGAGTAATAAACCACAAAACTACTTAAAAGATGTAGATGTGGCACTTAGAGACAGGGTTTAGTTGTGGATTTGTCAGTGTTGGCCTTGCTGATTGACTTGATGATCTAAAGATCTTTTCCCAACTAAGTGATTCTATGATTCTGTGTGTTGGGGAAATAATAATATTTTCCTGATCCCCACCTCTTCAACACAGAAGGGTTTAGGGACCTATTGAGCAGGTTAGCCTCTTTACTCCTGGCTTTTCCAAGGTGAATATCAATTCCGTTTTTCCATATATTTGACAATATTTCCTGCTCTTCTGTGTACTTGAATTTTCAGATGTAAAAGTCATCTTTTGGGATAGGTAGATCGGCACTCAATATTCTCATTTAGATATTTAGGGAAAACCCTATTCTTTTACAGATTGTTCTCTATTAACTTAAGGATAAATCCTAGTAGGCTGTATACCTTTTTAAAATGTTTCTAACTTATATCTAGCTTATATTCATGCAGAAGACAGGTCCACTAGAACTTTCTTCTGCCTGTCATTGCCAAAATTCTGATTTCTCTCTACAAAGTAACTACCTTGCTTTCTCTTATTCTGCTGTATTTTTTCATGTTGTTATTAATGTACTTCTGTTATATTTGTCCTTACAAAACTGTATTGATATGCCATACTTTGACAGCTTGTTTTTTTACAATTTGCATATTTAATATCTACTGTCTATCCTGCTGATGTTTAAGGGGCTGATTTCAGCTGTACTTCAGTTCCCTGGAAACTCTTAGGTGAATACCACAGGTAAATACCACTAACTCTTCATGGATGGTTTCTATAATCTTTTCTACTGATGCTTCAATTTGACACAGTTCCTCAGATTTTTCTGCCATAGAAAAAGTACAACTTTGATAGGGGACTTGCCCAGCCTGTTCTAGGGCAACAAATTAGTATGCTGTGTCTACAATAGCTTTAAGTGTTTCTTTTATAGCTGGTCATCCTATGTCCTTACAGGTCCACTGGCAGTTCCCCTACTCCCGCTCCTCTGCTTCTGATATATTTGAAAAAAATCCATGTATCTGTTCATATCTATTTCAGTACAATGTTCAGCACTATTTTGAATGAAAAGCCACTGTCAAATAATAATTGTGTTCTCCCATTCACATAAGATTTAAAGATCTCATAATAAACAAGCCTCACATCTTTTGCTGCTTCTCTTTTTGTCTGTGGACTCTTATAATATTTCTGTCTATTTAAGTGTTTCAAGGAAACATGTACAATTATGCACGTATCGTGGCCATTTCTTTTTAGAAGTCTAGTGTTAGAAGTTAAGAAGGTAAAGGTTATAACCAGCTGTAGCTGTGTTTCTGTTTATATGTCAACTCTACCTCAAATAGCAAAGAATACCATTCTAATAGTTACCAAATGGCTGCTGATCTCTTCAGATGCACTGCCAGCTCAAGGACTGTTAAGGAGAAATTTAATGCAAGAATGGCTAGTCATTCTCAAATATTTCTGGAAGAAAACCCAATAATTCAGGATCAGTGCAAAAGTTTTCTTTTTATGTATAAGAATTCTGTAACATTTATTCGTCGTCTTTTAACATAATTTCTGTCAAACCTCAATATAGACATGGAATGTACTATTTTCAAGTTAGCACTAGCACCTGCCCTGTTAGTGCTCCAGCCTCCTCATTCTGCTCACCCCACTGCATTTCCTGTGCTTATGTGTTCTGTAGAAAAAACTTTATATGGATTTATATGAATCTCATATGTCTAAATCCTTTGCCACTTTGCATGTATATGCCCTGCTGAGCTCTGTTCAGAAGCCTTGAGTAGAGTACTTCCACCATTTGGACACTGCTTGTCGGTAGATCTTTGTTTTATGTTTCCTTTGAGGGAGTTTATTTTAACACACACCTTCTCTCTCATATTTAAAAAAAAAGTTTGCTTTAAAGAACTTGCAGTTCTATAGAGACTTCTCTATGGCACTTTTGAAATAGCTTTTGTCATGTGTCAAAAAAAAAATAATAATAAGGCTTCCCTCCATGCCCTGCATTATCATATTTTATCTTCTGAACTGAATTACAAAGTAGAGAATGTATTATCAGAGTCTGGTTGTAAAGTTACATTTCTAGAAGTCTCTGCAGATGTTGGATTTATGGAAACTGTTTTCCTTCCCCTCTACTGGCTTTTTACACAGATGTTTCCTCCAGCATATTTTTCTTTTGCACTTGCATGTTAAATATGCATAGAGGCAAGTCATTGTGGTGGAGAGATTAGCTCCAGGAATATTTTATTTATTTCCAAAAGTAATTTTCAAATATTTTCCTTCAACTCTGTCCATTTGGAGGTCGGTGCCTTGGAACAGGCAATGCTGGATGCTTTAGTCATGGATCGTGTGGATTTTGTTAAACTGTTAATAGAGCATGGAGTGAACATGCATCGTTTTCTTACCATATCTCGTTTGGAAGAACTCTACAATACAGTGAGTATTTGAAATGCCAGTGTACCACTTTAGATATGAAACTTTGCAAACAATGCTGTTTTGCTTAAGAGGTGTGATGATTAGGCCACATTTTTATGAAGGATTTAAAAAAAAAAAAAAAAAGGAAAATTAATGGGTTTGATTATTTTTGATTGTAATGTGGGGGTTTGGAAATGGTG
This sequence comes from Vidua macroura, assembly GCF_024509145.1. NCBI lineage: Eukaryota > Metazoa > Chordata > Aves > Passeriformes > Viduidae > Vidua > Vidua macroura. The sequence goes on from NC_071611.1 coordinate 63,653,426, forward strand.
TACCAGGTTGTTATTTTTGATTCACTGTTATGAACTAGATAGAATACTCATTGGAAACTGATGAGAAATATGTTCAGATTTTAATCTGATATGAAATACGTGCTTACCTTGCTGAAAATTATATGCTGTTTAGACCAAAGCTATATCAGCTTCTTTCTAGAATAAGTCAAGATTTAAGATAGTAGAGGTGTTTCTGATTGGTGTTGAAATCTTTCTGAAAGATTTGTGGGTAGAATGGGGAGAGTTTGAATCATAGTAATTTATTCTGTAGATTTTTTTAAGCTGCTTTCTTATACTGTATTGATTTTCTAGTGTAGAGTGACATGTTTGTTTACTGTCTTTTCTATTCACACCACAGAAACAAGGACCATCAAATCTACTTTTACACCATCTAGTTCGAGATGTGAAACAGGTAATAGACATAGGAAAGGCTGAGGACAAAAATGCTAGATTAGTACTTCAGTGTCCACTGGCAAGCTGCTATTATATAATACAGGGGACTTTTGGAAATAGGAGTGACAGCTTAATTACTGCAGTCCTATATCTGCTAAATAGTTTCATCTTAATTCCACTAACCCTCTAAGCAATTAACCAACATAGTGCTGCTGAGGTTCCCAAGGGTCCTGTACCTTAATTTCAAAGCCGAGTAGTTCATCCAGATCAGACTTTCTTTCTCATATTACTAAACTGACATTTTGAAGTGATTGTAAAAAAGACTTAGTGAATTAGTGCAGTAGTAATGCTCATTGCTTTAAGGTTTTCTATTTTTTTTCCCAAAGTTAAAGTCTTTCCTTTTTAGAGCAGTAATAAAAATATACTGTGACAAGAGATAATATTTGGATGTGCTGCATTGCCTAGGAGAACAGAAGGTAGCAGTGGATGACTACTGCAGGGAGCACTGGTTCCATTAGTGATTTAGTAGCAGTCTTGTTATTTACTTACATCATTAATTTATTTCACAGTTCTGTTATCTATTGTTCCTCACAGCACTGCTTAGACAGGAAGGGATGAGCTGTCCTTTATGCATCTAGACTTCAACACAGGCAATTCCTAGATCCAAATCTAGACTAATTGGCTAATTCTTTCCAGGGTGTGATTGCTAGGATAAAATGAAATGGTAAGTCTTACTGTTTGCAGAGTTCTGTTGGATTCATAGATTCATTTTGTTATTGTGGGTGACTTTCATATGAATGCCATTTATGGTTCTTTAGTTAGATGGAGAGTATCCTGGTCTCAATAACAGTTTTCTGTGTTTTTCCATATGAACATTCAAGATTTAATTTAGGTTATAAATCTGGAATCTATATGTTGAAAGGTCTAAATCTTGAAAAAACATTGAGCTTCTCCAGGCTGAGAAATCTCTCTCCTTCACTGAAGTGATTGATATGATCACTTCCCTAAAATCCATATATATATTTGTCTTTATATATCTCAGGACACTTTGGGAAAACCCAGTGTGTGATCTAAAGAAAAGCTTTTGGCACCTGACATACAGTAATGTATTTAGACCAATTAATGTAAAAAATGTCTGCACAATTTAAAAACTTTCTCTGCCTTTGTGTAAGCTAAGCTTGGGATCTGCAAACAGGCCTAAATGCTGAAAAGCCTTTTTCACCCGAGCTTCTGTAAGTTCACATAAGTGCTCTGTGAATGGGTTGTGCAGTTGCAGTCTGATTCAACATGGTGGCACTGTAGTTGGGACAGTTAACAGAGTGATGTGACCCTAGATTTCACAATATTTTCTGTTACTGTGAACAACTTTGATGCTGCTGTGATTGAATGCAGATACATCAGTCTGCTCTGATGATGTAAAAGATGGGGATTAGTGCAGAGAAAAGTATCTACAAACTTAGGTATTCAAAAGTACTTGCCTGACTCTCAGTGACCTGGGACTGAGTGCCCTTAGCTGACTGTACTGAGGCTTGCTACTGAAATATATTGGAAAAGCACCCTCAGTCCAATGAAGAAAAAGACTTTTCACAGTCTGAAAGGCTTACACTGCCAGGAATACATAACATCCCTGATCCCATTTATATACAGGCCCATTTTTCACTTCAAAGAGTTGCAGTTTAAGGTTTTACCAATAATTTTTAAAATCTGCATGGAAGAGAATCTATTCTTCAGAGAATTTGTCACAAACCTTGCATCTTGGAAGGTTAGTGGAGGTAAGATGGGCACTGGTGCTTTAAGCAGAAGAGGTGAGATACTCAGAAGGTAGAGCTAGTGCATGTACTGCTGTTGTCCTAGTTGTCAAGACAGTCTTGAACCTCAACAGGATATTTCCAGTCTCTAGGAATTACTCTGCTTCCGCTTACAGGCATGCTTCAGCTACTTCTTCAATTTTAGTTAATCAAAGTGCTTAATCATACCATGCTAGTTTTCTCTTATGAGAAGGTTTTAATCCTTACCTCTGCTGTTGGTGCTTGTCCTGAGGAACAGTTACCCCTCACAGTTGGATGCAGTTGATCTTATGAACATTGCAAAATATGCAATGTGGGTACATTGAACTGCAGGAATCACATCTTCCCCTCTTTTATAGAAGAGTTCCATATGCATAATGAATGTGTACACTTTCCTGACAGATGCACATTTTTCCAAATTTTCCCTTACAATAGGAAGGCTATGACATGGTTGAATGTTGCATATGAAATGTTTGTGAAATTTGGTGTTTCAGAATAGCCTTTCTTTGGATTACAAGATATCACTGATTGACATTGGACTGGTGATAGAGTACCTCCTTGGTGAAGCTTACCGGAGCAGCTACACAAGGAAACATTTCCGAATTCTCTACAACGATCTCTACAGAAAACACAAGGTAGCTTCTTCCAAAACACTGGTCACCAAGAAAAGCCAAAATGTGACACCTGAAAATAGCTCATGTTGTCATCCTGGTTTTTCTGAAGAGTATAATTTAAATGTGTGCCATGCTTATCTGTTTGAGAACCGTAAGAGAGGTTGCAAATAAAAGAGACAAATCCCCAAGACTATTTATGGTTGTTATATTATTTATTAGTTCAGTAAATTTACCTTTGTGTCTAGTATCTGGGTTGCATGTTGTCTATCATTCATCAATAAGGTATGACAAGACTATGCCAACCACCATTTTCCCTTTTTTGAAACAGTTACATATTTACTTCTTGCAGCTTGAACTGCCTCATGGAAATACTAAATTCCACATGCCTTGAAGTAGCCTTAGGGCATGTGAGCATTCTCCCTTATGATTTCCCAAAATCAGTAGCTTAAAAACAGCCTAAACTTCTCAATAAATTACCTGAAAGTCATTCCAAACATTGCAGAAGGTATAGATTTACTGTATAAGAATTATCCCCAGTTTTTGGAGTAGAATTGGACGTTTAAGTACTTCCATATGTTAAAAAAACAAAAACAAAAACAAACCTCTCATCCCCATGAAATGTTTCCATGACTAAGAGAAGAACCTCATAATGATCAGGGAAAATGAGAAGAAATAATGAAACCTGTAACTTGGAGTGAATAGAAACAGAGAGACAGCTTTCTATGTGTCACTAGTTTTTAACACAATACTTTAAGAAGACGTAAGCAGTTCTAGCTCTTTTCACTCTTTCCTAATGAAATATGACCTTAACAGTGATAGGTGAAACCATATAATCATATAACCAGGAATTCTTGGGAAGAGCATTAGTGATTCAGCTGTTAACATCCTTCCCTCTTAGCCAACACTGAACAAAATTTACAGAGATACTGGATGTGTCATCCTTCAGAGGAAATTATCAGCAAAAAGTTCAGAGAGTTCTGTCTTTCAAACAGTTTATGGCATATTTTATAAAGGTTGGCATTCAGAAGTGCTTCCAGACTGGGTGATTCCATCTTTTGAAACCCTGCTTATTGCTATTTGTGGATGCTATGTGTGGAAAATCATTATTTTGAATTCAAAGACTCAGAAAAATATTTATTTGTTAACTGAGATGTGAAACAGGCCATTTTTTCCCTTGATGGTATAAGCTTCAGTGGTAGTTATGGTGATTTTTGACTCAGTGTTTTTTACTAACATCAGTTTCTACAGCACTATTGTAGTCAGCAAGTACCAGCAAACTTTATTTCTAATTTGTATTTCTCTCCTCATGTTTTATGGTTTGCTTTTGGATCTAGAGAGTGGTCTCCAGTTTGCCTCAAAGCCTGTCACATGCCTTTCATCAGAGTAATCAGATGGACAGTGGAATGGGATCCACTGAAAGCACTTTGCATTCTCAGTTCTTCAGAACTGCACAGCCTTACAAATACAAGGTAATATAATTGCTTATTCTAGACTTTGCTTAGGACATATAAGGCTGATAATAATTTTATTGACAAATTTTAGACATGTTGGTCAGGCTCTTAGTTTTTATAATTCTACTTAAACTGCAGTGGAAACAATGTTTTACTGCTCACTCCTCATGAAGTACAAATCTTGCAATTTTATTGGTGAAACCAAGCTCAGACTCTATGATAAATTTTTAACTTCCATCCTTTAATTGCTACGGGCTTTAATTCAGTGACATGTATTACACCCAGTTTCTGAGTATCAAGCATGTGTGAAAACTCTTCTGAATTTGGAAGTATAGGGGTCCTCTGACTTTTCTAATGCTTTCTCATGACTGGCTTATTAAAATGCTATAGTAAGACTGTTAAGAAGAGGTACATTCAGAGAAAGAATGATAGAAGAGCAAAGATTGGCATTAATATCTATCTATCTATCTATCTATCTATCTATCTATCTATCTATCTGACAAAACATAAAGCAAAATGAATTTAAATGGCTGTGCTGGAATTAGTCAGAGCCAAAATGAACCTATTATAGCACCGTGACTTCCTCACTTACATCAGTAAGACTCTTTTTCCTGTACCATTCACCAAGAAATACCCAGATATGAATGTATAGCAAGTTCACATTACAAGTGTGACAGACAGCAAAAATAATCTTTAAGTCTCTAAGATGTTTAATTCAGTCTACTGTGTACTTTTTCTTCTATCATGACACATGTAAAAAAGAGAGTAAAAGCATGGGGTATCATGGTGTTTGGAGAGTGCCTAACACTATGGAAAGGGAAGTTATAGCAGGTATGGATGCAGAGCAAGCTGTATTTTTCCATCGTTAATGTTACCAGCTTCTTAGCATTGATAATCTGAACACGGTCCTAGCTGTGGTTTATGACTTAAATATATATAGCTATCAAATAGTTTGCTACTTGTAATTCAGATTTCCATGCAGTTTTATTTTCATGAATTTGAACCTCAACCATTCATTGAGATTTTCTTTTCCTTCTTTGTGTTTTTAACAAATTTATAGGAAAGATCCAGCCCTTTCCCAAAGTATAAGAAGAAATCAAAAGAGGATATAAACTGCACAGAGAATTATGAGTCAACTGGCTTCATCTACCCCTATAATGACCTCCTGGTTTGGGCAGTATTAATGAAAAGACAGAAGATGGCTATGTTCTTCTGGCAGCATGGAGAGGAAGCCATGGTCAAAGCTGTTGTTGCTTGTAAACTCTACAGAGCAATGGCACATGAAGCTAAACAGAGCAACATGGTGGATGACACTTCAGAAGAACTCAAGAAGTATTCAAAGTATGAGTTCTCCCTTCATTTCAGTTCAAGTTCTCTGGTGCTGAGAATGGTTAGAGACTGCCCTAATCCACTAAGAGTTAGTAAAGTTAGTGATGCCATGGATTGCGGAGTATAAAAAAAGTACTTTCAGATACTCACTATTAATACTATATAATGGATATATATATCCATGATATGTACTGGGTATAATGGATATATATGTCCAGTTTATTTATGGATATAATGGATATCCATACATGGATATGTTTATGTACTGGATATAATGGATATATATATCCAGTTTATGTACTGGCATGTAAAGTGGTGGAGAGTTAAAGGAAAACTATTTCCATATTACCTAAATGCATATTTGAAAATATAGGTGAGTAATGCATAGCTCATTATCTGATAAATGGTCAGGTGAAAGGCTGAAATTTCCCTTGCAGCTTCTCTTTCAGTTCAATTTGTTAAAAAGCCATATGGCACATAGATGTTGGACTGTTCAAATCTATAACAAGCAGTAATGAGCAAACCAAAATCAGTGCTTAAATCTTATACTGACTGTTAATTCCTTTCTGTTTAGGGAATTTGGGCAGCTTGCCTTAGATGTGTTGGACAAAGCATTTAAACAAAATGAGCAGATGGCCATGAAGTTGCTGACCTATGAACTGAAAAACTGGAGCAACTCAACTTGCTTGAAGCTGGCTGTGTCTGTGGGGCTGCGGCCTTTTGTGTCCCACACATGCACGCAGATGCTGCTGACTGACATGTGGATGGGACGCCTGAAGATGAGGAAGAACTCCTGGTTTAAGGTAGCATTGGTCTGTTTTTTTCTGACCGTTTAGGTGCTCTTTAGGTGCTTAATATATGGGGTTTTTTTTTGATTGTGAACATGGCTAATGCAGCTTCAGACAGGTGTGCTTAAGCATGTGGTGTAATGTGGACATCTGGGAAACAAAAGCAAGGGAGGGAGGGAAAACAATACTTGCTTCTCTTTTATTTCTTTGCAAAAGCATGTGTGGGATGACATTAGGATGAAGGATTTTTTGTTGCTCTTCCCATTCTCTCAGGACTTTTCAGTCCTTCCTCACCTGCTCTTGCTTCTCCACTTTGCCTGTTCCTTGGCAGAGCTGCTGGTGGGAAGGATGCTTTCCAGACACAGGGAGCAGCATTGAAAGGATACCCAGATACAATGGCACTCTTCAAAGCCACAAATCAGCCAAGAAAAGCACAAATCTTCAGAGGCTGTCAGACTGTGATACAGATTCCCAGCAAAAATGACTCCTTCCCCAGCCAGTGGAATTGCACTGGATTTGTAGTGGCATCAGGCATGGCTGACTGTGGCCTTAGGTTTATGCTATCACTGCTTAATTAATCTTGTGTCTCTCTTCTAGGTCATTATGAGTATTCTCCTGCCTCCCACCATCCTGATGCTGGAGTTTAAAAGCAAGGCAGAAATGTCTCATGTGCCTCAGTCTCAAGACTTCCACCAGTTATGGTATCACGGGGAACAGAGCCCAGTCGGCTCTAAAGATACTTTGGTTAGTCTGTGAAGATCTGTCATTTGTGTGCCAGAGTCTGTCTGTTTACCACAGTGCAGTTCTCTCCAGAAGTATGCATTAGGTCCCTAGTTTGGACAGGGACTTGAGTGAACTCGGTACAAGTTACTTCATTTGTCCTGAATGTCATCTCTGTGCTGACCATAATGAGAAAGTCCTTCCCAAATGCCACTGTTGAGCCAGGGACGGGCAAAATGACTTGCACGATTTCAGAAGGCAAAATGAGTGTTTTTTCAAAAGCACTTCTCTCTTTTATAGAGAACATGGTGAACATTAATTCCATTGGTCTTAAAGTACAAACATTTCACCTGATTGGTACACTGGACTTAGGTCAGTGTGGTAGAACATATCTATAAACAATATGAATGGAAAGCAAGAAAATACATTGTTTACATTCCTCTTGGACTTTTTCCCAGGCTTAACCTGGCAGAAATCTTTTTCTCTCTGACTGAACTGAGAACATCCACACCCAACCTCACATGTATTGCTAGTGCAGGAAGGGAGCAACTCTACTTGAGGCAGCTAAGAAAAGTGCTCACACACGTTCTGCTTAATGTTAATTTTGATTTTATCTATTAGTCTTTTGCAAAAGTACAGGCTATTCTTATACAAAATACAATTAAAAAATATATGGCAGTGTGGCTGTGCCATACAGAGCATCTTTCACAGAGTGCATGTTGATTATTGCAAATGAGATATTTGTTACCAGACAAAACCAAGCTACAGTAATGGCTGGTGTATTCAGAACTAAGTTTAGGCATTTGTGTCTGTCTTCCCTCTGAAACAACACTACCTTTGCAATTATAGACCATTGCTTTTTTATTTTAAAAATGCTGTTTTCTTTCAAAGAAGGGTTATGATGTGGAAAAGGCTGCTCAGAAGTCTGATGAAAGCCAAGGAGATGGTGGACAAGGAAACCTGTCTGGAACTAGAAAAATTTATGAGTTCTACAACGCACCAATTGTCAAGTTCTGGTTTCACACGGTTAGTCATCATTCTAGAACTTGGATTGATAAACCCATCTTTTGGTCCTTCAAATGCCACTTAATCCTGCTTTTACTTTTGCTAGCATGGATTTACAGTCACTTAGTGGTGGGTGTAGATGGGAAGCCATTTGAATGTTTCTCTGATAGTTAAGTGTAAATATTGTCTGCTAAAATCATGCAACCGAACTGAAAAAAAAAAAACCCAAACCCAAAACCACAGAAAAACTATTAGAAGGAACTAAAAAAAACCTCAAGCACAGGCTTTTACAGAGATCAATTGCAAAGGCTGAGATAGATTTGAAGGTGGCCTTCTGTACCTTTAATACTTCACTGATATTCATGTTCCTTTCTTTAAGAATTGTCTCTGGAAAAGCAAATATTTATCTATAGGGGGATCATTTGCTATAGGAAATGTGCATTTATTAAATCACTTTTAGTAACCCTGTGTCAGCAGAGCTCAGGATGTTTAAGATCAGTCTATGATCATATGTGCTTTCCCACATAATATCGTTCCTGTGTTTTGGAAGGCACAGATTAACCAGCAGCGACTTATTTAACTTTGAGAATTGTTGTTTGTCCCTGTAGAAGGCTAGGATAAAAGCATAAGACTGCCCTTGCATTCAAGGAATGGTGTGCAGATCACAGAATAGAATCACAGAATAGTTATTGTTGGAAGGGACCTCTAGAGACCATCTAGTCCAACATCCAAGATAAAATAATCTGTCTCTTTTATGGGGATGAGCATATGCTGCAATTGTTTATCTTCTGCTCCTACCTATTTTTTCAGCATTAAAGTACCAATTTCCGATGATGTTTAGGGATATTCCCATAAAAACAAAGCAAAACAAAACAAAATTTTTGAAAACTGGAATAAAGATTCTGGGCTCAAAAATGTGGCAGTGTCCCAGTAGTTTAAGTTCCTATATTGAGGCTAATCAGCTGTTTTATTTGGAGAAATTTGTTTGAGGTTTTTGTGTGTATGGATTATACACTGTGTGTTTTGCAGATGTCGTACTTGGCATTCCTCATGCTCTTTACTTACACTGTGTTGGTGAAGATGGAACCAAGACCAAGTGTACAAGAGTGGCTTGTTATCATTTATATTTTCACTACTGCTATTGAAAAAGTCAGGGAGGTAAGTTTTTCCATTCACACTTCTCATCTTTCTTATAAACCAGATTCTTCATCTCTGAAGAATGCTAAATCCTGCTTTATTTTTATGGAGAATTATACAGAGAATTAATTTATTGGAAGTCTTTTATTAGAAGACCAGTTCTTGGGCGTTCAAAATGCATCTTAAATTTTGGCCTTAATTCTCTACTTTTCTGTGTGGAGCTGGTTGGTAATGTGTAGGTGACTGCTGAACTGAGATTTGGAACTTTGACATAGGCACCTGGTCCTTAATTTTCTTGAGTAGACCATTAGACTTCTTGTAATAAAATTTGTCTTTAGATATTTAATCTGAGTGAGAACTTGTTGTGAATTAATAGATATTTTGCATAGAACAATCTATGGCTCTCCCTCAAGTCTAACCAGCCTTCCATAAATGCACTTCCAAAAAAACCACAATCAGCTTTTAATGCTGGATTAATTGAGCACAAAAAAAAAAAAAAGTGATATTCTGATCAAAATTATTGCAATTATTTGCAGCTGATTAGACCCAAGCTTCTGAACACAACTTGCACTCCAAACATGAGTCGAGGAACAAATGCAGCTATGTATTTCCTCAGTTATTGTATCTGCCCTGACATGCCTTCACTGCAGAATCAGCACATAGTAAATAAGAGTAATGTGAATAGTCTTTTGTATGACTTTTGAAATGCTGGCTGGAATAAAGCCAGCCACAAAAAGCCAGCCACAGTTCTGAGCAAAGGATACTGCAAATACAGATCATTCAGAAGACTGTGAAATCAGTATGAGGGAGGTGAAAGATTCCAAGGGACAGTAAAATACTGGGAATATATCAAAGCTTGGATGGATTTGCAAGTTCTGTATCAGCATGAGATAGGACTGGAAAAATCTACATCAGGATTTCCTAACTGAGAAAAATGTTAAAATGTTAAAAGTAAAATAGCAAGCACTTTTGAAATCACTGTTGTGCTCTTGCAACATCTTGATGCTGGGACAGCAGAAAGAACAGCTTTTCTTTCTAGTACCATTGGTTGGACAATTTGAAATTTATGTCTTTACTTGATTTTCTTTATCCACGTTCTAGTTCTGGTCTGTTGGCAAAGACTTTGAAGGACACTCTATTTTAGCCACGCAGTTGCTTAGCTGCTGGGGGCCTTGTTATATATAGCTGCAAACCTCTGTTTCTCTAGATTGTATCAAATAATTGAAGCCTTAGGCCCTGCAACTAGTTAGTCTATATCACTTGTCTCTGTTAATGTGTTCATATGCATAAATTCTTGCAAGATCAGGGCATAACGTTTCAAAATCTCTCCTCTACCTGGTACTTATCAGTGGGATCTCACATAGCACTGCATAATTGGCCTCACTTGTGGCAATGTGCAAACGTTTTATTTGCCTCCTCCCAAGGATTCCACTTCACATACTTGCTCAGTGAAGCTTAAAATCCCTTTGGGGCACCTTGCAGTTCAAGGAGTGAACATTTCATTCTTTACCTTGCTAGTTGCTAACACCCTTTTTTTTTTTAACCTGCCCTTGGCAGAATACAAGGATCTTTCTTTATATCTTTGGTCTGAAATAAAGGACATTAGTTATTTTCCCAGTGGCAAGGTTAGGCTGGTACTTTCCATGACTTAGGGGTTAAGGAACAGGCTGTTGCAGGTCATGACCATCCCTCTAGAAAATGCTTGTTAATTTCTAATAATATGTGTGTATAAGAATTCTTTACTGGCTGTTCTCTTCCGCTGAGGTATGTGCCCTTTAGTGAATGGATTCAGATTCAGGATCTATTTTTTTTTTCAGGAAGAGCTATCCCATTTGATGTAGCATACTTTAGCAATATGACACTATAGATTAAGTGAAAAACCTCAATTGATGGTGAATGGCATATATTCCCAAATATGAAATAATTCAGACAGAAAAGGTTAAATAATGTATATGTGATTTTAATGGCATTTTATGGTGTTTTTACCCCAATTCTACTCAGGTATTTATCTCAGAACCTGGAAAATTCTGCCAAAAGGTGAAGGTGTGGATTTATGAATACTGGAATTTTACTGATTCTGTAGCTATTATCCTCTTTATGATTGGTTTTGGTTTGCGGTGGTCCAAACCCCCTGTTCAAACTGCAGGGAGGCTGCTTTACTGCTTGGATATCATATTTTGGTATACTCGGCTCCTTGATCTTTTTGCTGTGAATCAGCATGCTGGCCCATACCTGACAATGATTGGGAAAATGGTAAGTACTGTGCTTTGGAGCAATATTTCTGTAGCTAAGGCATCTACCTTCAGGAATATGTAAAATTCAGAAGTGACAGAAAAGGAGAAGTGGTCTAATGATTCACAGTGAATGTTTTACTTGAAAATACCATGATATTTTTTGTTTGTGAGTTGACCATAATCAGATTACACTTTTCTTTAATTTATTAATTAAATTGCTTTATTCACAAAAGCCACTTTTTACTTCATTACCTAGAGGAGAGTTGCATTTGAGTTAGTTTGCCAATCTAGCTTGGTAACAGGAGAAAGAAAAGTCGCTGCCTCTTGGAGATGGGCTCACTGTGACAGGCTATTCCCCTAAATCTTGGAAATACTTTCATTATTATTTTGCTTTTTTTGATTCAAATAACTATATCCCCATTTATCTGTCAAAATTTCTATGAAATCAAAGTTAATCTTGTTTCTTTTTTGCTGTAAGAACTGTTGCTATACTACTGTCTAATTCTGGGAGACATGTGAAAATTCCTACTGTAATTTGCCTTGGTTACAGAGAATTCTCTTCTTAATACTTTTATATTCTGTCTTTCATGGTAATTGTTTAGGAGGCAAAGAAATTTTCACTGCTGTTCCTTTCTCTCAGTTTGAAAGAAGCACCACTGAGCAAAATCACCATTGTAAGATCTCCTCATTCTTTAGATCTTGCTTAATATATAAGAGGCACATGTGAAGCAAGTAGGACTTGTGGCTTTTTTGGTCTAGGATGATTTTAACACTACAAAATGCTCATGTAGTCCAGGTCATAGAAACAAAATATTTTTATTTCCTTCAGCATATTATTATTCATATATATTCATTATTACCTCTGGTTTTATATTCTGATTTGTAAAAACAGTGATTGATACTCTTCCCTAAAATGTATACTCTTCCCTTTTACATATAATTAACACAACTAATTCTTTTATGCAAACGTGTCTTCCAGACAGGAAACATGTTCTATATTGTGATCATGATGGCCATAGTCCTGCTGAGTTTTGGGGTGTCACGGAAGGCGATTCTTTCACCAGAGGAGCCTCCTTCTTGGACACTGGCACGAGATATTGTATTTCAGCCCTACTGGATGATGTTTGGTGAGGTCTATGCTGGAGAAATAGATGGTAGGTAATTTTGAGACTATACCTCAATATCTTGAATTAAATCTGTGCAGAAGCATATCTACTTTGGTCTCCTGAGTTTTGACTACCTATAGAGTCTGTTCTTCCTTAAACAGTTCTGATTCCAGTATATGTATATCCATAATGAATAATACTGTATGAATGAGGTTGAAAATATGAGCTTCTTTGTGAAAAATAAACAGGTTTAAACTCTAAATCCTTAAAATTTAGTGTTTCAAATTAAATATACTGCAAATATCAGGGCATAGCACATAGGAACCAATAATAAACTACTTCCTGGTCAGGGGATCTGCCAGTGAAACAAATTTCCAGTTAAGTGAATCCAAAGCTGCTAATCTCTTGGAGAAAAGAGAAAAGTTGCCTTTAAGGAAGAAAGAATAAAGGAGGAAAATAAAGGGAGAAATAAGGTACCTGGCACCATTCTTAAACAGATAAACCATGTGCACATAGGAGAAATAGAACCAAACAATGTAAATAGGAAAAATCATGTATCTTGATTATGGCTTTGACCTTGTTTCAGTAAGAGAGAGGAACAGGCACTCCAGAGATATTTAAGCATTACACATGTAAGGCACTCTCATGCTACTGACTGAAGGTATAAGTAAAATGGTCCATAAAATAGAAAAGTAGTCATGTAAAGAGAAATATATATTTAAGATACATAGTTCAGCACAGACCCCATTCATTAAAATAATCTGCCATGTTGCATCCTTTATTACTGCTGAAACAGTCACATGTATTTTGGTTATATAAATCAAAATTCTTTTAATGGAAGTACACTGTCAAGTTTCCCAGTTTAATCCATTTAATCACTTAATAATTCTAAACCTTTAGAAATTTGACACTTCCCAAATAAAGCTATGATTTCTCTAGTGACTCTTTATCCTGCAAAATATGTCCTGAATTTAGGGCTGCTTCTTTATAAGTATGTTTCAAAGTTTCCTCAGAAGAGTTAAATTTGAAATTAAAAAGATTGGGAAGTATTTATTTTAACGATTTAAAAACATCAGAAGGGATCCCCTGATTTCCACTGTTTGTTGCTTTATGCCTGTGGTGCTCCTGTCTTAAGGATCAAAGACTTGGATTTCAGCTTACTTGGATGAAAGTCATCCCCCAAATACATTTCAGCTGTGTATTTCCCCTTAACAAAAAGTGGAATGTCTGGCATAAGAACTGATGTGTATGAAGTGGTGTCTGCATCTTCTGAACAGTGGTAACTAAGGCAGTAGTAGCACAAAGAGGTCTCAGTTCTCCTTTCAGTAGAGGTTGATCTTTAATTTGGAAATTTAGTGTTGTATCTCTGTGAAATTAGTGAGGACTATTCTGTTTCTTGCTGGGACAAATGAGAAGCACAGGCCATTGCTGTGCTCTGCTCTGGTTTCTGTGCTACCCATGTTCTCTATGTCCTTCATTTCCAGTTTGTGAAGCCAATGAAGACTGTCCTCCTGGCTCCTTTCTCACACCATTTCTGCAAGCTGTCTACCTCTTTGTGCAGTACATTATCATGGTCAACTTGCTCATTGCATTCTTTAAGTAGGTACCTTAGTATATTGCTACAAAAGCAACTAACGGATCTTGTGCCTGCATTTCTGGAAAGGTTTTCACCAAAAATGCTCCAGCAAGGGCACATTGATGGTGGTGTTGTACCCCATCAGCCATGGGGGTAAGCCAAATAAAGGAAAGAATGGTAGTAGCTAGATGGTGCAAGGAAAGGGATAGTGAGAAGACAGCTAAACTCTTTTGCCACTTAAAAAGAATGAGAGTGGACAATTGCTGATGGCAAAATCCCCAGCATTAATTCATCTCTGAAGTAATTTTCCCTTCTTAGAAGTTTTTGTTGTGCTAAGAGCCTATATAACATTCACCATAGGGCAGGCCAAGTTTTAAACTGGCAGATAAGTGGAAGGTGTTCAAGTGAAGAGGATAAAGTAGGAGTATGCTTTTCCTTTAGGAAATAATTTGAAAATCCTTACTTACTTTAAGCAATCTTATATGTTCTAGACTGAAATCTAACAGTAGTATTTCCAACAATTTGCCTTTTAATGTCTACTGCCACAGTAGAAAAGGTCTTTATAGTAATTCTATAGTAATTCATAATACTTTATCAGTGTCTTTTTAGTAATTCTAACCCTTCATGTTTTAACATGAACCCCTTGTAATGGAGCAAGTTCTGTAAAGTTCTAACAAGTTCTGTAAAGTTTTGCAAGTTCTTATAGTTTTAGCATTTCTGGGGAAGAAAAAATCAGCTGTAGGTTAAAAAAAATTCAAATTAATAAAAGAACTCATTCATATGCAAAAAACCCTGAACTATCAAAACTAATTTTATTTCCACTTCCAATAAGAAATCCCTTTCCTGAAATTGTGTCAAGGAATCAAGCTATTATTTTCTACATTATGTATTATTTTTCATGTGTGAAATTGTTATCTGAATTATTTCTGGAACTAAACCTTTAGTATTGATGATATGGTAAATCTTCTGTGTAGTGATTGATTGTTCCAGAAGTGGGACCAGAAATGGGTGGGTATAAGAAATACATTTAATTATGCTCTCAGAAGGAAAGTTGATGTTTTTGTGATTATATGCTGGCTGTATAGAATGACAGTGTATCTGAAATTACTAGAAATGAAATGCTAGAAATGACAACATTTCTTTCCTGTGTTTGGGTCTATCACAGTAGATACAGAAAATTATTCAGTGCAGTCACGTTTGATAATTTTGCAGCTCCAATGAGTATTCTGCAGAAGAATGGCTCATGTAGCTGTAGACTATTTTGTTAAAGTTTTCCCTTAGTCTGACACCTACTTTTAATCCAGTCCAAAGAGGCAAATAATGCTGAATTTTCAGTCAGAGTATCTATTAAAATTTAAATAGCATGACTGGGATTTCAAAGCCATGTCAGTGGCATCTTTTGCCCAGCTCCATTAATGTGAATGGGAATTGGATCTCCAAATCTGTTAGGCTTTGAAAATCTCATTCTAAGTGCACTAGCTGCAGGCACATGAATTGCTAAGCTGATTTACCTCACTGGAAGAATGGGACCAGTGTCAGATTAGATCTGTAGAGAAGTGTCGTGTGCTATACTGGAAGTATTCCTCACATGAGTGTTTCACCCTCCTTTCCCTCTCCCTCTGTGGCTCTCTCCTCAGTAATGTTTATTTTGATTTGAAATCCATATCGAACAAGCTCTGGAAGTACAACCGTTATCGCTACATCATGACCTACCATGAGAAGCCATGGCTGCCTGCACCGTTCATCCTCCTGAGTCACATTGGGCTTCTGATAAAGTGCATCTTCCACCACCAGCCCCCAAATGAGTTGGACCAAGAGGAAGGCGATGTTGGACTAAGTAAGCTGGGAACCAAAAGAAATAGTTCATTGTCACTCCCATCACTGTGGAGTTGAGTTAAAAAAAAAGAGGGGAAATGCTTTGCTTTGTATTTGGCTGTTGCTGTGCTACATACTGAGCATCAGTCAAGATACCTCACAACTCTGAGCTGAAATAAAGGGATAGCAACTTATTCTGTAGGAACTAAATAATTTTTTGTTTTAAAAGAAATTAAGCAGTGCCAAAGGTATAACTGTATGTTTGTCATGAAAAGATCAATAATTCCTTTTTCATTACTTGGGGAAAGTAGCTGCAGAGCCCAAGGGTAAAGGAGATCCAGTAATTGCAGATGCAGAGAGGTTTCCCACTTCCTTGCTGCTTCTGTCCCTTTGTGCACTGGCTTATCACTGCACCTTACCTTCTTCACTTTTCCCAGCCTGGACTTCTTCATGCCAGGTCTTTTCTAATGCCTCCTTAAAGTGATGCCAATTCCCTGTCCCACTGTCACCAGCTCTGCCAGGAGTAGCCTGACCTGTTGTGGGAAAGGGACCTCAATATGCTGGAATGGAAATGAATACTCTGTAGTGGGGCTTGGTGGTGGGTGTGAGGCAGGTAAATGGGGAAGAGGTGACTGTAACCATATTTAAAAAAACATTGGGAAACATTGGTATCTAGTATTATACATCCTCATCCTTTTTGATGCAACATACACCCTTGATGCTTTATAATAGAGCTGGGCAGAGCCTTTGTGGGTTATGCCACACTAAGAATTTTCTCTGCTGAACATGAATCCCTGAAGATACTTGGCATGCTCACAGGTGATTACAGAGCTCAAAAACAGACTTACCTAGTCAATGCTGAACTGCTGTACTGCTGCTCCCTGTTTCAGCTCCCCCATCATGACTGGATACACCAGCCTACCTTTGAAGTGCCATTGTTTGTTTTATGTGCAAGCACAGCATAAGTCAGTGGCATAGCATAGAGGGTGTCTTGTAAGGAGCATTAGGCTGAAGGAAAACTGAAACCCTGCTTAGCACATCTAAAAATCCTTGCACAGAAGAGGGTTCATGCCTTCCTTACATTTCTCTCAGAAGGAGAGTTTTTTTCTGTTTAGGCACCTCTGGGCACTTTTTCTATACACCTTTGCTTGATAGCTTTCTCTTACTTTAGTTTTGGTCTTGTTATATTTAACTGGTTTTCACAACAAGTACCCGGTGCCACCCTGTGGAAAATCAATACCAAGATACAGAGTAAAATTTTAGAGGAAGGAACACAGGTCAAATAGAGGGGAAAAGTGTCTGGAAGGTGATGAAGTCTCATTTGGAGCGAGAGAGGGAACCCCAGAACACTGTGGGGGTCTTCACTGCTAAGCTGTGTGTTGCAGCTGAGTACCACATCCCTGTAGTAAACACTGTCTTGTTGCTTGGAACAGGCACCTTTCTAGCAAGTACAGTGAGGACTTTGGTGCATAAAAAAGGACAGAAAAGAGGAGCTTGGAAAATGTGGAGTTTGAACCAGAGAAGCAGCTTTCCACCATATGCACTTCTTTGTACTGCCTTGTAATGGAGCTGGTCTCTCAGAAGTCTTGGTGTGCTAGAAGAATGGCACCTTGAGCAGCCCAAGTTATGGAGTTTTAAACTTCTGAATGCTTTTTTCCCCCCAATAATCTTGGGGTGGAAGGTCTTAATGCTTTGTACATATAAACTTTTATTAAGCATATCTGGATGTTTTATAGATATGAGCATATTAACCAATCAGGTGAAAAGAAAAAAAAAAGAAAAAAAAGAAAAAAAAAGAAAAAAAAAAAGGGGGTTGCAGCTGTGAGCACCTGAATGGACTGTAATTGTTGTAAGTGACTAGCTCTAAATGAATGCCTGGGCCAAAATGGAGTGAAACTTTTGTAATACATGTTCATATCTTGTGAATGACACATCTATAAAAAAGTACGGGAAAAAATTTGTGAGGAAATTAATCTTTGTGAGCAGCCATTCAGATATGTATTTTTGAGACTTTAAAGAGGAGTGTTCTGGAACTTTTGTCTGTGTGGTTTTGTTCCCCATGTAAGGAAAGACAACATCTCATTTTCATGTATTTGAGTCTTCATACTCAAGCCCAAATTCATGCACTTAGGCCTAATTCATTCTTGTCAAGGGAGGGAGTGTAAACAAGATTTTGACTGTATTTTTTTTTCTCTTTTTTCCCTCATGCATGCTTATACATGATTGCAATTATTAGCATGCTTCATACTGATTTTATTATTTTATTTATATCCTTTATTCAGAGCTCTACCTGAGTGATGAGGAGTTAAAGAAACTCCATGACTTTGAGGAACAGTGTGTAGAAGAATATTTTCTTGAAAAGAATGAAAACCTGAGTTCCAGTGGCAGTGAAAGGATCCGTTTGACCACAGAAAGGTGTGTTTTGATGCATATTTATGTTATTTGTATAAATTTATCGTATAAAAAGACTTTGATAAGTTAATGCTTTTGGACCTCATTATGGCCACTCTGAACATGCATAGGCCTTGTGAATTTGGTGGAACTGTGTCTGTTTCTGTAACTGCATCTGTTTGAGGTGCATGTCAGATCTGTCTGGGAAGCCTTGCTGACAGAATTGCATCCCCAGACCCGTGCAGTGTGCACATGGTTAAAGGGGTACACTCTTCATATCATTGCATGATATCAATGCAAGAAATTAATTTAGATGAATAAAATGTTCTGAAACATTGGTCCTTGATTTTATAGAGCAATGTCTTAATACTACATATTTTAGTTACTCTGTGACAAAGAAAAGAAATTACTTCTCCATATTGCCTGCAGCTAGCTGATCATTGTCTTAGTGATAAAGTACCAGAGAGTATCTTCAGGAAATATGAAGATAATGATATGGTTAAAAGGATTTAATTCCAGGCCAAAAAGCTCCTGCATTTTTCACTGGGGATTTGAGGATAATAAATAAGGCTTAGGCTTTTTGGGCAGTTGAATTTTACCTGAAGATAACTAATGCCATAAGATGCATAGAATCTGTTTCCAGAGACCAAATATCTTTTTGGGAAGACCAGTTTCTCAGCAGTCCCTAGTATTTGAAAAATGCAGGATTAAAGAGTTTGTGTGAGCCTTTTCCTTCTCATGCTTGCACAAGGAATGTAAAATGCGGGATGTCTAGCTGACAGGAAGTATACTTCATTTGGAGCCAGGTTACCCAACGTAACCTGCCATCAATGTTTTAATAGTTCTATGGCAATGAATGGGTATTAATGGGAAAACAGCAACTTTTAAAATAGGTACTCCTTGAGCAAAATAACTGTTTCCTTAAGAAACCCACTGGCAGTTTGGCTGGGTTCTTTCAAATGCAGATATTAATGATAATGAAAGTCACAATTAAAAAAAAGCCTGTTTGAAACACTTACTTTTTGAAATGTATTAATGGTTTCTCTCAAACAGATGTAAAGATCTGTGTTTTGGTATTTTAGTTATGTTTTCTTTTTCTACCTAGAGTGGAAGAGATGTTTCAACAACTTAAAGAAGTGCATGAGAAGGTATTTTATATCAAGGAGTCTTTACTCTCCCTGGACAGCCAGCTAGGACATTTGCAAGATCTGTCTGCCCTGACAGTGGACATCTTGAAAGTGCTTTCAGCTGTAGACACCTTGAAGGTGGAAGAAGCCTTACTGGCTGACACAAAGCATCAAACCTGTAGGAAGCTGCCCCATAGCTGGAGCAATGCATTCTATTCCAAGAACTTGAGCAGCCTGGAGGGCTTGTACGACAAGAAATACCACTATTACAGCATGCCACCCTCCCTCTTACGGAGCTTGATAAGGACTCAGTCTCCATCAGAGTCCAAACTCTTGAAGTCTGAGAGTAACAAGGTGGTAGAAGACAGCTCTAAAAAGGTAGAAATCGAAACAGACACACTCACTTCAGGAGTATCTTCTGAGACTAAGTTGACTCCTAGGTATGGGCAGTTTTTGCTGGTGCCCCCTGACCATCAGGGAGGGTCTTTTTCTGAGGATGTCACCTTAAATTTGTCCTTTTTGAACACTGATGCCAAGTACGAGGATGAGGCATTCAGAGATGACCTGCAAAGTAGCATTGTGGTTCCGCAATACTTGCCGGGTATCAGCTTCCTTGGCAAAGAGACAGAAGGTTACCAATGGAGCCAGAGAGACTTTGTTATTCATTTGCCTTCAGAAAAGATTAATGCTGCAGAAGCTGCTCATCCCCTTGATTTCCAGCTACCACTGGATATTGAAGAAAGTGCAGCATCCCCCTGTGATGACCGGGAAGAAACTGAAGGTGGTTATGTGAACTGGGGATTCTCTGAAGGTGATGAAAAAGGAGTTTTCATCTCAGATTCAAAGAAGAAAGCTCTGTACCTACATTCCTCCTATGACAGGGACAACAATTGCCAGAATAATGTCACCAGGGATGTCCAGTTAAGTGATTCGAAGTCCTCCTACAACTCTGTCAAGTCATGTCACAGCAGCAGCATTTCTCAGAACAGGCTGAAGCGGAGCATCTCCTTCTGGATCAGCCCTCTCTGGAGGGACTGGAGTTTCTGCAGAAGCAACAGCTTGCCGTCCCCTAAGAAAGAGAGATCAGGAAAAGTCTGCAAGGCTGTAGGCGGTAATTAAAAACATTAAACATGTACAGTATCTTCTACTGGAGAGTCCAAGACATCAGAAAAAAAAATGTTTCATTTGCACCAAGAAGGTATTAGATGCAGTGGAGGATAGCAGCTGAAAGTCCATAGTTACTCTTTCACTTTGTGTGGTCTGGATGTTAGGAGTATCCAAAGTATGCCTGGGATCCAAGCTGCAAGACACCTGTGTGTCAGCCACTCTGATCTGCCCCATCTCATGGAATCTCCATGTCTGTGGCTACACAGCCAGGTGGCTCACTCTGGGGAAGTCTCTTGCTCTGGGGATGCAAAGACGGAGTTGCAGGAACCAAAATACTTTACATGATCCTGTGGAGATACATTAGCAGTATCAGAGATGGGTGCATGGAGAATGAAAAGGCATAAATTTCTGTAGTAAGTTTAAATACATCTCTGTCCACCATCAAGTTTGCTTGCTAAGCATTAAAATACGTCAGATTCCAGTTTTAATTATGAATAGTATGAGGTGATGGATGACATTAGTTTTTTTTATGTCTTGTGATGGTACATATCTTTGCATGGAGCTGCTTGAGTACTGAGTTTGGATATCACAACTCTTTCTCAGATTGATTTAGACATCTGCCAGTTCTCAGTCCTATCAGATTTTCCCTTAGTAAGCAGAAACCTTGTAGCTTAAAGGTGTTCTTTGACTCTTTCCTGCAGATTCTTTAGGATCCTGTGAGCTACACCGCAGTGAGGCAACAAAAGCAAAACAGCAGAACAGAGACAGAAAGTCTGGGAGAGGAAAGAGGAATCAAAAACCTCTTCAGGTGCCGGTATGGGCAGTTGCAAGAGAATTGTATATCTCAAAATTGTCTTTTTCATTCCTTAAGAGCAGTTCTGAAGTGTGGTTTAATTGAAAATGCATACATTTAAAAATTTAAAACACTGCACACGAACTGCAGCATCTCCTGTGTTTGTCTAGCTTTGGTTCAATTTTACTTTTTTTTGGATGTGTGGGATTTCTGTTTTGAATTTGCTGGCATCCAAAGTATACCATGCTGATACTGATTTTGTGGTGATTCACAAACATAAATCAATCATTGGATTTTAGCTGTCAGGAGAACTTGTGGAGGCTTCATGTGATCTAGAATAGACTGAAGCAGTGACCATATCCAGGGGATTTACAACTGTACTCAGGCAAGATAGGCCTCATAACATTGTCTGCTGCCTGCAAGAGTCCCATAGACTTTTCTCTGAATCTATCAAACATTTAGCTCATTGCAGAAAGTATATGATTGTGTATACATCTGGGGCTACTTTTGCAAGTGTGTCCATGTGTTCATAAATAAAAATCTATTTCTAGCACCTATAAAGAAATTTCTAGGGTCTTCATTATCTGGAAAGAATTATCACTGTTTAATCAGATGAACACTGAATGCTGGTTTGTTTACATGCAAAGGATCTTGGACTTGAATTTTGAAATCGAGTATCTCTCAAGGTATTAGGTCTCAAAGTTCAAATATCTTCAGATAGTGTGAGACCGCAGTACTTGGTAGACAAAAGCAACATGTCTTCTGCAGTTTGTAACAACACTGGGAAAATCTGTTTCTCAGTTGGGAGTGCATTCATTCATTCATTGGCATTTCAGAGATGCTCTGAAAGGTCACATCATATGCTGTTAGAGGAACTGTGGAGATGCTAGTCATCCTGTAAATTCAGTATTGTTTTGTCTGTGTCTTGGCAGGTGATTAGAGTGGATGATTGTCCCCAGAACACTCAAGTGAACTCAGAACCTGCAGAAATCAATGTCTGGGATGAGCAAGAAAAACACAGCAAGAATTGGCTCACCGTGTCTAATTTCAGTCAGCTAAGTATGTTGCATGTTACAAAAAGTGAACTTCAGAAGAACTTTTAAAAAGAAGCAGTAAATATAATTTAGAAAAACTAAGTGTTATCCACCATTTTCACCTTATGGCATAATTTTTCATAGAATTAGACTTAGTTTGTCTTGGTTATTTGATGCAACATTGAAGAGGCAGAAGACTCATAGGATGGATGGAAGATCAGGTGAATCTTTTTGGGACCTCTGCCTGTCTTCCGTAGGAGATAGTTGAGTGCTAATCCTCAGGAATAAATAGGAAGAATGATGTCTTTGTATCCTTTCCTGAAGCGTCTTCTAAAGTGACATCTTCTAAAGTGGCATCCTGGCTAATTAAAAAAAAAAAATAAACTCATTATTTTTCAGGGTATTTACCCTCACAAGCAGTGCAGTGATAGTGTATTTGTTGGCAGATCCTCTGCCTGCATTATTCATTTCTCATTGCTCAGAAACACATCCTCCAAAGGGAAGAAATTAATTCTATATTGTTTCTTTTGGTGTGAAAAGGAATGACATTCTGACTCTTCATTTAGTAATTCTCCATCTTTTTCATTCTCAGAAATTCTATGCATCTCATTCATCTCATCTTTCAACTTCACTGTGATGTGGCTCACTGGTTTCATCCTGCGAGCTGCTGGGAGAAATACTAGACAGTGCTGTGGCTCAGTATCACTCAGTACTCAGCCCTCAGAGGAGGGCTGTACTCCAAAGTCTGCTGAAAAAAGTTGAAATAGTCTGTTTAGCCCTATGAAATTCTGTAATTATTTTTTTAACCCATTATACATGTAATGGGATGATATGGTGTATACATGTATATTTTATAACACTGTGTAGCTACTTAGTTGTTTATTTACCCTCTAGAAATAGTTGACAACTTCTCTTTTGACTAGGTTTGGAACGTCTCCATTACAAGCACCAGAAAATTAAAAATCCAGACTTTGGTAGGCATACCATACCATTCTGTGATTACCTGAGGCATTCTCAAGAGGTAAGACCTCGGATTACACATCCTAGTCCATAATTTTGTCTGGGATGAGCCCAGAGTAGCTCTACAGTCATCTATTTGCCAATAGAGTTTCTTTGTCATGACATACCTCTTTGGGAGATGAGAAACTTTGTTGTCTGCTGGCACAGTGTACATGTGGAAGTAAATGAATAATTTAACAGCTGCTATTAAATAGGATGCCTATTGAAATGCCTATTGAAAGAGGACATTAAATTATTGAATCTTCAAGCAGTTCTGAATATGAACTTAGTCACAAATGACACGTGTTGATATTTCATCAGGCAATGAGTGAGCACACAACTTGGTCTTGAACTTGTGGGCAGAATGGATTAGAAGAAAATTTTGGAGAGTTAGCTACATAGCACTTTATCACATAGTCATTTCTTGCAAAAGGGTAGATAAATATTGATAATAATTGCGAAGCATGGATTTTTAAACTATTGTCTTATAAACATTGTATTTTATTACTTATCAGAATTAATCTGCAGCTCTGTAATCTAAAGGTTCTCTTTCTGTGTGAACTAATATAGGCACCTTGAATTTCATGGAGCTAGACCAATTTATATTTCCTGAAGACTTGAGTGGGAATCTGGATTGTGAAAGCTACGATCTATTTTTAAAATTATGTAGCTAATATAAGAAATGGAATAGCTAATAGAAGAAAATGTACCATTCATTACCTTTTATAGGGATATCTCAGAGATATGAAAGGAAATTAACAAAGAACAAATTAAGAGAAGGAAATGTGAGTGAATCCTTTCCTCTTTCATTTCAAGAGCACCAAAGCACCCTTCCTTGTTGATTTTACTTACAGGACTTTCAGTTATTAAAATGAAGATTTTTCAAAGACTAGCTTATTTTTCACTAAAAATGTTATCATGTTTGGGTTTTTTTAGGAATAAAAATGAAACAGGTAATTTCCATTACGCTGTTCTGAATGCTGTAGAACTTGAATCCCAAACACCAGGGACAAGAGCTTTAATATTTTATTTTAAAAAGTGGTGGGGTTTTGTATGAAAAAGTGATGAGAGAGAGAGCGAAATAGAAATAAATTTACTGATTTGGTGTTCTGTAAAACCAAAACCTGGACTCTAAATCAGTAAGTCTTTGAATTGTGAATCACAGGATCAGCCAGGCAAAATAAAGGTAAAGTCAGGAAAACTGTGTGAGGTAACCAAGTAATTTGGTGTTTCATAGCTTATATTAAGATATATTTGGATAAAACTCAAGAGTGATATTTTTTAAATTGTAAAAAATTTCATTCTGCTAATTAATAGCAGTATTGGAGTTGTGCTGAAACACCAACTTAAAATTATTTATTCTTCCAAGGTACAGCCTCCAGTATCCACTGAATTGTTGTGCCTCTCTCTGGACTATGAAAGCTTATATTTATCACTGATATGTAACAAAGTTGCTGTATCCACCTGTTCCACTTGAGAATGATGTATTTTAAAATTATGCAGCTTTCCGAAAGTGAAGCTTCTCACTCATGGCATACCAAGGGCTCAGAAATCCCTCTTGATAGGAAGCAGGGAGCAAAGCAAGGGGGTGTGTAGGAAGCTTTTGTTAAAGACCTTCTCATCTTCAAAGCAAGGTACACGTTCAAAATATGAGAGAAATAAAAAAAAAAAATCAGTTTAATTTTTTTTTTGTGTGTGTGTGTGTGTGTTTTGAGGATTGAAATTGGTCTGAATACTACTGTGATACTACTGAGAAGAAAAATTCTATTTCTTACTACCACATTAGGAGGACCTGGCTGGACTATTTTTTCCTAATACGGCTTGAAGTCTAAAAGATTATTTGAGTATTTCTTTAAATATAAGACCTGGAAAATATGTGATCTAAATATCCCTGGAAAGCTGCTCAGTGTGTTACGTTCTTCTGTTCCAGGGCTTATTTTCAACAACAGTAAAGGTTATACCTACACTGGAATTTTCCAACATAAAGAAAGTTCTCTAATACTGTGCTTATTAGAAGACCTTTAACCAGCTTTGTGAGTGTATCGGGATATAGGTGGTGACATGAGTATTTAATTTGAATGTCCGGAGACAACATGGAAAATGGCAATGTGAGCAAATTAATTCCATTTTAGTGTAGGTATGCAGTGCTATGATTCACCTGCCTGTCAGGGTCATTATTCATGTTAACAAAAATCATATCAACAATCATTCTCAAGATTGTACCTTCTTGAGCTGTACAATGTGTATATGATAAAGATGTGCATATTTTACTGGTAAAAGTATCTTTCTTTTTTTAGGATTTCAGTAATAGCATATTTGGAAACACCAAGAAAAGTAATCTGAACAGGAACTCCTCGTATGTATCATTAGTATGTTAAGATACTCATCATATGTTTTCAGAAAGAGATGTCTGTAGTGTTTGCAGGTTTCCATTTCAGTTCAACAATATTTTTAGGATGACAAATTCCTGAGACATGGAGAGTTAAGGCCATTCAGTGTATTTAAGTTTATTTAAAGGAAATCTTACTAATGGAGACCAAAGAGATCCATTTAAACAAAGTGTATGATTTTAGGTGGAATAGACACCCTTTCTAATTCTAACAATAACTGAATTTTCTAATTCAGTCACTAAGATGACAGCTGGACCTGATGATTTACAAGGTATTTTCCAGCCTTAATGATTCTATGATTCTGTAGTGATTCCATGGTTCTATGACCTTTTTTGAAAAGTTGTATTTGCTTTTGCTGTGCAATTGCATGTTTTAATTTTTAATAATTTCAATGCTAGCATCTCCTGAAAACTTCTCTCATTGACTGATTCATCTCTTTTGTACGTTTACTAAATATTTAGCTCAGTTTTCTTCATGCATTTTCAGAAGTTATTAAGCTTTGACTACATTTAGTGAAAGTATACTGGTTTCACAAGTGGTTTCAATTTTCTTGTGAGGTTTTTAATTCTTTTTCCCAGATTGATTAATCATTATCATAATATTAGTAATATATTTAGACATGCAGTGCTGTCTTTATGTTCCTTTTCCTTTTCTTTCCTATTTTCATCAATTTCTTCTAGATTTTTTATTTCCAGCACTGCGCAGGTAATAAGTAGAAGGTACTAGAAAGCTGTCACATCTTCTGTGTTCTGTAGCAAAGACTGCTTTAATGTAGTAGTCTTTTTGCAACCAGACTTGTTAATCCAAAGAATCACCAATTTAAAAAATATGTTCTTGTACAAGGAATGGTAATGACACAAGTAACTGTTAATACATCTGAGCATTGAGTAAAAAATTAACAGTTGTGTGATTGAAAGCTCTGTAACTGATACTGTTATTGTAGTGTAAAAGATGTGAATAGAAGTGCAGACTCAAAAGCAATTCAACATAAAGCAGAGAAAGAAACATGAAAAATGTGTCAGTTCTTCAGTGCCTGAAGATTGTTTGCTCATGGTTTTGTTGAACAAAATTGCACTGAGGGTTATTTTGCCTTAAGATTGCTGAGTTACATATCTTTACATGGGATCCATGTGTACTAGTTTTAGCTAAATTACAGAAATGCTGCATTAAAATATCAAATATTTGCTTTTAAACAGATTGAGAGCTCCAGAGGAGACTGACAGTAAGTTTTTCATTGCTTGTCACTCATTTTAATTCCCATCTGTAATTCTCATGCTGACAATTCTGAAGCACAAAATCCAAAAAGAAGTTAATTTACTGTAGTTAAGGATTTTAGCGCAGAAATTGTTTGTGTTATCAACTACTTTTTACTTTAAAGTGAAAGATTTTTTAATGAGAAACATGTTTTTCTCATAACAGTTGCATAATCTTAAAAGAAAATGATTTATTTTCACTCTAGTCTGCCCAGTAATGTTGTTCTTTCAGCAGGAAGAAACTCTTTAAGATGCTGCTGCTTTGATCCCTGACAGTCCAAGTGATCTCCTGGGTTAAACCAGGGTATATGTCTGAAGCTACAAGATTGTTAATGTATGCTTGATTCTTCAAATTGCAATTATGTGTAATAACTCTGGATTGTTTACCTGGAATTCTGAAATCTACGAAGGACTGAAATTATTATGAAATGTCCAGTGAAGAAACTCAAGGTTTTAGTGAGAAAACTAAAATCAGTTTGTTCCTCGAAAGCAGAGTGTTAGTGAACTTCACTAGTATTTGTTGTGTTTTAGTCCATCTCCCAGTTTCCCTGGCATGACACTTATCCCTAAGAGGCTGAGCAGCTGGACACCTATCTCTTTTTGAGATTACCTGTGGTGCAGGAATGAATTGCTCCTAGTCTTATCTCCACTTCAAGTAATGCTCTTTGTGGGTCCATGGGTGCACAAAACATTGCAGTGCTGAAGCAGTCTGCTGCAAGCACACTGAGTTGTAAGGCTGCACTCTAGAACACACAGTTGTTTTGATTAAAATCCAGTTTTCCCATTCTCAAAAGGCCCCTTTTCATGTTTTGTTTTTTTGCAACATACAAAATGCTGTAAAAGTAGATGGGTCCAGTAAGAAAAAAATCACAAGGGTCTTTGAATCACTAACGGGAGTGAAAAATGCTGACCCTTCCCCCAGTATCTATAGAGGTTCATGTAAGATCTTTTTCACTAGATAAGGGACTAAAAGCA
This sequence comes from Vidua macroura, assembly GCF_024509145.1. NCBI lineage: Eukaryota > Metazoa > Chordata > Aves > Passeriformes > Viduidae > Vidua > Vidua macroura. The sequence goes on from NC_071611.1 coordinate 63,681,450, forward strand.
AATAGAATACACCAAGAAGAAAAGTGTAAAGTTCAAAAAATTTTGGTGAACATTGTTTTGTTTATGTAATTTTTTGAAAATTAATAGTAGTAGAGTATATATAGGTAGTGAAATCTGGCATTTTGAAGGCTGGTTTTCCAGGAGAACAAAATTTTCATCTAATTAATGAAAATGTGTCCATTTTTCTTGGTTGCATTAAAAAGGCTTTTTTTTTTTTGTAAAGCAAACATTTTTGGACCAAATTTAATCTGTCTGAGCATGTGTGACCACCAAAAATGTTTGTCTGCTTATATTTTAATAGCACTTTGGATGCTGTGGTTTAATGGGACAATATTATTATAACTGGTGCAATAGTACAGTTAATGGAATCAGCTTAATGGCTGAGGATGGAGTTGGAAAACTCATGTCTTGAGGAGGCCATGAAGCACAGTGGATAGATATCCCAGGGGCCTAGCTGGCTTGACATGTCCTTGAGGTTAATATCTCATTTCCCCCACCATTTCCTTGAATAAATAAGTCGTCTGGCTATATTGCACTGACATCTGAAATTTGCCAGTATACAGTACATGATAATGTAATTAAAGCCCATAAGTAATTCTCCTCTTTAGAATGCTGAGCCAGCAATTCTGATTAATCTGTTTTGTGACAAACTCTGGGATGGAAGGAATTAAAAAATCATGCATTTGTGTCTGCTATAATAATTAATACAACAATCCTCTAAACATTATTTCAGATATCTTCTCCTGCTTGAAAACATCTCAAGATTTGCATCTTCACTACTCAGGTAAGCAGGAGACACAAGAATGACAGATGAGGAATATAAGAAATTAAAAAGAACATTTGTTGTCCCTTTGTCATCCACTGTGATTTTCATTTTGAGGACTTGCACAATCACCCACTGCTAAGAAGGTTCTGTGTTAATTCATGTCTAACACACCAATGAAAGGATTATTGATTTATTTTTCTTTTTCTGTTGATAATTGCTTCATTCTGCGTACTTATGGCAAATCCAGAGCAGAATGTAGATATTCACTCTCAAAATATCAGTGGAAATCATGAATACAGGTCAGCTTCCTGAGCAGGCAGAAGAGGCACTAGTTTGTTTATAGCCGTCAGTCTCCTCACACCTCCCAAACCCTCCTTTGACTTCTTCAATTAATTGGTCCTGTACTACTTAATCTGTGTTTGTATATCTATGAACTCCTGAAAATCTGGCAGGGAATAAATCCTTTGAATGTTAATTTCCTGCAGTCCTGTCTTTCCCCCAGCTGAGCATGCACAGATTTTTCCACAAGGCCTGGATGTCAGTTTTTCCAGGAGGAGAAGAGAGCAGAAATTGCCAGTAGATGTCACCATTGCCTACAGGACTTGGCCTCCGGTACAGGCAGGGCTGGAATAAACCAGCAGCCTTCTTAAATTCAAAATCTACACAGTTTTCACTGGGAATAACATCTCCTGGCTTGCAATCAACTGTACGGATGTAGTTTCTCTGGCATGGTGGCATTGTTGCAGGTATTGAATGGTTGTTTGTCAGGCATACTATTTGAGATGATGTTGGACTTTTTAGCACAGATGGAAGTAGTTTCCCTTATGAGCTGACAAATGTCTTCAGAGGTTTTCAGTGTAGGTTTTCTTTCCTCAGCAAGATTAGGACAGAATTTAGCCAACTAGGCCCAAAAATCCTGCACTACAGTTCTGTACCATTTTAGCTTTTGTGTTATTCTTGCTATCAATTTGAGCAAGCAAATACAATCCTGCCTCTCTGAATATCCAAAAGAACTAGATCTTTGTCCCAAGTTTGGCAGCTGCTGCAAGTCCATGTCACATGGCTTTTCAAAGTTCTAGAGAGACTGCTGGCAGGGTCTGACAGATGGCATAGATTTTAGCAGCTTCTCTGTTCACATCCTTCTTCCTGCTATGCGCTGATTTCATGATCAGTGTGCTCTTAGTGCAGCACCAAAGGAAGGTCTTGTTTTTCAGTCCATGCTCCAACATTGTTCAGACATTGTAATCAATTCCTATTGAATTTGGTATGTGTAAACAACCTTGAGTTGGAGTATGAAGTGCAGCTCTTCTCAAATGAGGACCCCAGTTCATGGGGTGGATGTGTCATGGGTGCCCTTTGCTCTGCCCTTCTGGACTCAATATTATCTCCAATTACATTTTGCTTAAAGAGGTAATCTGAAAAGAAGGATAGCTGCTGTCCAAACTCCATAAATTCCATAAGCTCCAGAGTTTGTTACCATGGCTTTTTGTTACTCTGCAAAGAAACACAGCTCTGCTGTGGTTGACTCTCTTCTTTGGTTCACTCTCTATTTCTATTGACTTCATCCATTGAATAGGGGAATTAGACAGTCAGAACTGTAGCGTGCAAGTTGCCTCCTAGTTCTAGGAGGTCCTTATTTTACATCTAGGTCCTTATTTTACCTCTCTCTTCCCCTTCCTGATAACCCAGTCATTGTGAAGACAATTCTATAAATATTTGGTTGGCTCTCTGAAGTTTTGAAGGTGTTTGCCTGAGAAATATGCTGCAAGTTAGGGAGATATAATAAAGCTACTGATGTTTTTTGTCAAGAAGCCTGAATGAAGAAACAGTACTCTGTGCACGGGACAGAGTACCGTGATATTCCTGTCATACCTTGCTAAATCTCCAGGTGCTTCTAACCCTGACAAGACAGAGAATGAAGGCAGTTGGGGTCAAGGCATCTCATCAGCACAGTGTGAGTGTGTGTTGCTGTAGTGGAGTTGGCAGGACCAGGATGCAGAAGCAGTCCTTTGTGAAAGGAGGAGGATGAGGAGGTAGCAGAAGAAGTCCTTCTAGGCAGGGTGCAAGGGGCTTCCCCAGAGAGCCTGCTTCTTTGGAAGGACGGAATTCACAAGCAGGGTGAGATATGATGGGTTGGTATCTGGCCAGGAGGGGATGTGGCTAGGTCCTGGAGGTTATTCTGTACCAATTCACTTAATTTTCTGGTGATGAGAAGGGGGTCCCTTCCATGTTGGGGTAGTGGAATTATACTTGTTCACAGTATTCATGTGTGAATTTTCTGCCTCTCTTGTACTCTCTTTTACTAATACTGCTGCTGTTACTTTTCCTATTTCATTGCTGTTTCCAGTAAATTTACCTTATCTAAACCCATGGTCTTTAACTGTTGTGTCTCCGATCCTCTCCATTCCACAAATGGGAGGAGAGGGAGGGAAATGAGCGAGCAGTGTTTAGTCTGGAATGTTTCCCCACTGATGTGGGAAGCACCACTCCTAAACCATAATGACTTTATTTGGTGCTTCATGTGAAATGTGAAGAGCTGAGATAACAACAGGTGTGGTAAGAGTGGGTGGGAAACAAATATTTGTTGTATTAGGTATGTCACAATGCTGTAACCTCACCCTGTATGTTTCAGTGTAGGCACTATGTGCCCATTGAGGTGCTCCTTTTCTGAGCAGGGAGAGGGATCAGGATTGCTTTGTTGCTGAACTGTGTGATATCAGCTTATGAAATGATAACCTCAAGGGCAGTGATGTGTAATGATAACCTCATTTGTGATGTGCATTCAGCGTTGGTCTTCTACCCTTACTTACCTCAGGCACTGACTTTAGGAAACCATTAACTATGTCCTGGGCTGTATCAGGCACAGCATTTCCAGCTGGTCAAGGGACATGATTGTCCAGGTCTGCTCTGCACTGGTGTGGTCTCACCTTGAGTTCTGTGTGCAGTTTGGGCATCACAAAATAAAACAGACTTTAAGCTATTACAGAGCATCCAAAAGAGGGCCATGAGGTCTGGAGCAGAAGCCTTGTCAGGAGCTGCTGAAGTCAGCAGCTGTCTGTTCAGCCTGGAGAAGAGGAGACTGAGGGGAGACCTCACTGCTATCTTCAACATCCTTATGGAGGGAAGTAGAAGGGCAAGTACTGATCTCTTCACTCTTGTGACCAGTGACAAGACTCAATGAACTGGCATGAAGCTGAGTCAGAGGTTAGTTAGTTGGGTTTGGGTTGGATCTCAGGAAAAGGTTTTTCACCTGGGGAGTGTTTGGTCACTGGAACAGGCTCCCCAGGGAAGTGGTCATAGCACCAAGCCTGACAGAGTTCACAAAGCATTTGGGCACCCAGTGTGACTCTCAGGCATAGGGCCAGGAGTTGATGATCCTTATGGGTCTGCTTCCTGGTGGGTCCCTTAGCATATTCTATGATTCTGTTTTTCTGTAATAATTGTACTCAGCCTGTGAGCAAAACAGGGAAGGATTATTTCCCCCAGCTTTTCACTCCTTTTTCTTTCTTGAGGCCTGTTACAACAGCTTTGGAGGATTTAAAATTCCCTTTGGATATTAAGGAAATCATGCTTTTGTTGCTAAGTCTGCCAGGTCTCTTCAGTGCAGTCTTACCCTGATTAGAAACAGGGATTCTTAGGAGGGTCTTTCAGAGATCTACCCTGAGGGTGGATAGTCATGATTGGCCTGTAATGTGGGAGAAAATGGGCCAGCTTTTGAAGGATTATTTTGCTCCAATGGCTTGGAAGTTCACTCCTGAACAACTACCGGACCCTGTTAAAGTGGAAGAATATTTGAAAGAAAATTGCTGTAGCAGCTCCAGAGAAACAGAAAGTTCTGCAATGTGCAGGGCCCTGGTTACTATTTATCAGACTGCTCTCAATACTAGACTGCATCCTCAGGGGGAAGAAGAGGAAAGCAGAACAACAGGCACTGTGGCCACTCAAACTGCAACTGAACCACAGGAACAACCTATGCTGGTACCAGTTGCTCCTATACAGAAGACATTCTGCCCAAACAAGTTTGCATACTTAAGAGGAAGCAGGGCCCTCAGAATGGGAAACAGGGCCCTCAGAACGGGAAACAGGACCAGAGAAAATCACCCCTTAGGTGAGCTGCAAGGTATGTGAAAAATTATCAGCCACCAGTGAGAAGAGTCCCTGCTGACCTGGCAGCTCTGATGTTTGGATATCACAGCCCATGATATGAAACTATATGGTAGTGGAACCAATGAACTGGAATCCCACATCCCCCGATGTGGGCATTGACAAAGGGATTGAGAATAGGACAGAAACTCAAAAACAGAGGCAACTCCTGTCAAGTGTGAGGGAGTGGTGACTACCTAGCTCTGGCAATATGAAGATCATCTTTTTTTCCTCCCTACTGGCCTGCACCTTGGCTGTGGAAAAGTCTCTCTGCAGAGCCTCCCTGCCATTGAGGGAGTCAACTGTTCCTTCTGGTTTTTTATCATCTGTGAATTAGCCTAGTAGCCCATCAAGCAAGCTAAAGAAGAAATTTTCCATGCCTTACCAGTATGGACCAGAGTCTCTGCTACTGGGAGCAAGTACCCCCCTGCTCAAGAGAGGGTACACACCACGAGGCACCTGAGGTTTTTTGTGTCTGACCATGGAGAGGACATGAGGAAGTGGGATGGAAAACCCACCTCTGCCCTAGCAGTAGAAGTACTTGAGTTGAAAGGAAGAACAACCACCAAATGTCACTCCAGTTTTCAATGAGCAAGTCCTTAGACAGAATAGGAGAGCTGATGTTACTTTCAATCCTCTTGCAGGGACCTTGAGCTTGTATTTACAAGAAATGAACAGTGACTACTTTGACCAGAATTAGAGGGGTCCTTCCTCCAGCCAAGTCCTTCCTCCTCCAGGGGAAAGGGACAATCAGATCTATTGGATTGTGGGGATTTCATGGCCTGGCTCATCAGACTAATGAGAGTGGGCTTTAGTTGACCCCAAAATATCATGTACCCTGATGCCATCAAGATATGTAGGGGCAGAATCCATCTCTATTCCTGGGGTGACAGGGGGATCCCAACGTTTGACTGTCCTGGAAGCTGAAGTGACCCTGACTGGGAATAAATGGCAAACACACCTCATTGTGACTGGCCCAGAGACCCTGTGTATCCTGGGCATAGATTACCTCAGGAGAGGATATTTCAACAACCCAGAAATCAGGCTTTTGGGAGAGCTGTAGAGACAGAGGAAGTTAGACAACTGAACACCTTGCCTGGTCTCTCAGAGGACCCCTCTGCTGTGAGGTGGTTGAGGATTGAAGAAGAATAGGTACTGATGGCTACCAGAACAGTGCAGTATCGGCAATATTACACCAACCAGGACTCCTTGACCCCATCCATGAGATGATTCATGAACTGGAGAGTCAGATAGTGGCCAACAAGGCTTGCTCACTCTTTTATGACCCTATGTGGCTAGTGTGTAAGTCCAGTGGAGAATGGAGACTGACAATAGTCTGTCAGTGGCCTGAAGGAAGTCACACCACCACTGAGTGCTACTGTGCCAGACATGGTGGAACTTCAGTATGAACTGGAGTCCAAGGCAGCAGAGTGGTGCCACCATCAATACTGCAAATGTGGTTTTCTCTATTCCTTTAGCAGCAGAGTGCAGACCACAGTTTGCTTTCACTTGGAGGGACGTCCAGTACACCTGGAACCAGCTGCCCAAGAGGTGAAAATACAGCCACAGTATTTCCTTTGGACTGATCCAGCCTGTTCTGGAAAAGGGAGAGGCTCCAGAACATTTGCAATACATGAATTAAATCAACTTGTGAGACAACACAGCAGAGGAAGCTTTGCAGAAAGGGGAGAAGATAGTCCAAATCATTCTGAAGACCAGTCCTGCCATAAATCAAAGTAAGGTTTAGAGACCTGCACCAGACATTCAGTTTTCAGAAGTAAAATGGCAGGATGGACATTGTCAGATTCCAATGGACATAGGTCAGCAAAGTAGCAGCTATGTCCCCACCAACCAGCAACAAGGACACACAGGCTGTCCTACACAGTGTGAGTTTTTGGAGAATGAATAATCTGGATTAGAGTCAGATTGTGAATTCTCTCTATCTTGTGACTCAGAAGAGGAATGATTTTAAATGGGATCCTGAACAACAGCAAGTTTTGAACAAATTAAACACGATATTAATTTGTAGCAGTAGCCCCTGGGCCAGTTAGGACTGGAAAAGATGTGAAAACTGTGCTCTACACTGCAGATAGGGAGAATGGTCCTTCCTAGAGTCTCTGACAAAACATACCCATGGAGGTTTGAGGATGATCCCTGCAGATCAGGAATACAAAGGACTCAAGGCCTGCTACACTTCAACTGAAAGAGATCCTGGCAGCTTATGAAGGGGTTCAAGCTACTTCCAAAGTGATGGACACCAAACCACAGCTCCTCCTGGCACCCTGATTGCCAGTGCTGGGCAGGATGTCCAAAGGGAAAGTTCCTGCCACACATCATGCCACTGATGACACATGGAGTAAGTAGATTGCTCTGATCACACAACAAGCTTCAATAGGAAATCCCAATCACCCAGAGATCCTGGAAGTCATCACAAACTGGCTCAAAGATGAAAAATTTGGAATATCATTGGTAGCAGAGGAGGGAAATGTGACTTGTGCTGAGGAGGTCCCAGCATATAACGAGTTACCAGAAAATGAAAAGTTATACACTCTCTTCACTGATGCTTCCTTCTGTAATGGAGGGACACATCAAAAATGGGAAACTCCTACATGGCAAGTCACAGAAGCTATGGAGGGAAAAGGTGCATCAAGTCAGGTTGCAGAGCTGAAAGATATCCAGTTGGCTTTAGATATCACTGAATGAGAGAAATGGCCAGTGCTCTACCTCTACACTGACTTGTGGATCACAGTAAATGCTGTGTAGGTGTGGCTTGAGCAGTGAAAAAAGATAAATAGGTAGTGCAGAGGTAAACCCATGTGGGCTGCTGGAAAGACACCACTGCCTATGTAGAGAAGCTGGCTGTAAGAGCACATCATTTAGATGCACACACACCCAGGAGTTGGGCTGCTGAAGAACGTCCCAACAATGGACAGGTGGATTGGGCTGTTGAGATTAAAGTGTCTTGGGTGGATCTGGGCTGGCAGTATAAGGGTGAATTTTTTCTGGCTCATAGGGCCCATGACACCTCAGGTCATCAGGGAAGAGATGCAACATACAGATGGGCTCGTGAGAGAGGGGTGGACTTAACCATGGACACTATTAACCATGGACATTATTTATAACTGTGAAATGTGCTGAAATGAAAAGAGGGTAAAGCCTCTCTGGTATGGGGGATCATGGTTAAAATCTAAGTATGGAGAGGCCTGGCATATCGATTGTATTGCAAATATGCCAAGGCAAGCTCTATGTACATACAATGAAAAAAACACTGGATGTTGGAGATGCACCCTGTGCCTCGCCCCACTGCCCAGAACACTGTCTTGGCACCCCTGAAAGAGGTCAGTCAGACAATAGGACCCATTTCAAAAATAGCTTCATAGAACCCTGGGTCAGAGAGCACAGTATTGAAGCGGGTATCATGTTCCCTGTCATGCACCAGCCTCTAGGAATGTTTAACAATAAAATGGATTGCTAAAAACCACATTGGTGGGACCTTCAAATATTGGGATCTACAATTAGCAAAGCCTCCTAGTTAGTTAACACTAGAGGCTCCACCAATCGAGCTCAATCAAAAGCTTTATCTACTGCAGAAAGGGATAAAGCCCCTGTGGTGCATATAAGGAATATGTTCAGGAAGTCAGTTTGGATTAGTCCTGTCTCAAACAAAGGCAAACCCACCCATGGGATTGTTTTTGCTCAATGACCTGATCGCTCTTGCAGAGAAATGCAAATGAATGTGGAAACACAATGTGTACCTGAAGGGGATTCAATTTTTGCGTGAGAACAATCTGTAGTGTCGAACTGTGTGTGTATTGTTGGTTGCTGAATGATACTGGCACTGTGTGCCAGAACTGCCATGGACAGTGAGTATGGACTGCTCCAGATACACTGGTCATGAGCTCATGATGCAGCCTACAACCACCTGACAGCACACCAGCCCTCCTGCTCTGGAAGACATCTAGGACAGAGAACCCATAGCCATGGACTCAATGAACTCTACAGATATCTTGGAGGGATGGCCATTGATTATGGACATGATACCAGTGCTTATGTACATATACATCTCTATCTATATATATGTATAATAGTTGGAAGGTGTATGGTCATGAAGGACATGGTACAGAAGAAGGGTGTATCTGACTTCTTTTTGGCAAGTGCTTGGAGTTCTGTGGAATCCTACTATTTGTTTCAACTAAGGAAAAGGTGTAGGTGATACAGATTAGCTAATCTGTGTTGAATTATTTTGACAAAAATTTGGGCACTTTTGGTTATCCCGAGTGCTTTCTGACTTTTAGCTAACCATCATCATGCATGTGAGAATAGAACTGAAGTCTACAGTTCTACAGTGCCAGTCTGCCACAACTCTTTAATTCTCTCTTTAATTCTCCACTGACTAAAATAGTTTCATTATTTGTTCCCCAAGAATGTAGGAGACTTCCTTCTCCAGTTTGCTTTGGCACGGCATTGAATCAACCAAACCTAATTTGCCTGAGTTGAAAAATGGAGTGCAGACCCAGTGCTTCTGGGTATCAAGAAATACCTTCCTAAAGCAGCTCACCTCCTTCATTTCCTTCCAGTTGTTTTGGGGTTTGGTTTTGGTTGATTTGTAGTTGGTTGTGTTTTTTTTAATCTGATTTTTTTGTCACCAGTTAGTTCTCACTCATCTCCACTGAAAATTCTCTCTTTTAGAATGCACATCTCCAGAGTCTCGCAGATGTTTACATCTAACCTGCCCCTAAATGGACAAGTGGTACAGCTGAGGCCTGAGGCAGTTGTGTTTGGGTTGTTGAAGGATGTTTGGTTTCTTAAAAGAGGGAAAGTGAAGAATTTATCTCCATTTCCTAGGGTATATTAACTTCTGAAATGTCTAAAGGAGACCTGGACTGTCAGCTGTCACTATAAATTACACTGAAGTTAATCCTGTAGGAGAGACTGAAGCCTGTTGAAGCCTGTAAGAGAGTAATGATTGAAATTGGAATTTCAGCTATTATTCCAGGTGCAAAGCTTTAATGCTAACTGAGTTTCTGGTATCTTTCTGTCCTGTTTCTGGCTAGGACAGGGTTAATTACTTGCAGAAGCCAACCAGGGGCCTGGCTAGGACCCAGAGGTTGTTCTCTACCACTGTCAGGTCATTGCCAAGGCTTGGGGGGAATGGAATCTCTTCTGGGGAGGAGGGGTCCCTTCTGGATGGAGGTAGTGTTGTCTTTTCTATTGCCAGGTTTTCCATGTGAATTGTTCATTTTTTGTGCCCCTTGCCATCAGTTTGTTGTTGCTTTTCATTTCCTTATCTCGCTGGTGTTTCCAGCAAACTGTTCTTATCTCAGCCCATGATCTTTTCCTTCTGTGCCTCCAGTTCTCCTCTCCAGCCTCAACAGAGGGAAGGACAGGGGGTTGAGGAGAAGTGAGAGAAGGTGCATGATTTGACATGTTTCAGTGGGAACACCAAGATGTGGAATATCATTCCTGAAACACAACAGTGTGCAAAGGAAAGTTGTATTCTGGGTAAAACAAATGGTGATCAGATGTGACCCAGTATCACACTGCTGCCTCCTCCTTGGCTTTGTACATTTCAGTAAAGTGCAGCCAAGCGTCTTTGAAACTTAGCCAGCTTGTTTTTCAATCTAACGGTGAAATCTATGTTCTTTGCAGCTGTTGAAAGAAACAATTTAATGCGACTTGCTCAGACCATACCATTTACACCAGTCCAGCTCTTTGGTGAGTACCAACTTCTTGCTTATGTTTTACTTTATAAATAGTTGGTGATGTTTTAAATTAATATATATTTTAAAAACTGTGTTTGAGAAATTGTCTTGGATTTATTTCAACAGTTCTTATTTTCTGAAAGAGACAAAATAGGATAGAATTGTAGTTGTGCAGTAGTTTAGGGACTTCTGGAGGTCACCTTGTCCAACTCGTTCCATGAGCAATTCAGATCAGATTGCTGAGGCACTGTTGAATTGCATTTTGATTGTGTCGGTAAATAGAGACTCCTCATTTTCATTGGGCAACCTCTTCCATTGTTTGATTGACTAATAATGAATCCAGGGTTTCTGCCTGTATTTGTTGAAGTTTCCCTTGCTGTAGCTTGTATCTGTTAGTATTCATGTGATTGCTGTCAAGCTCAGAGATCTTTTATGTATCCATCCTTAGGACAGCTGAAGACAGCCAGAAGTTTCCCTTTAACCTTGATAACTTCGTTCTTTCTGTTTCTCTTTCACACACACTGACACAAACACAGATACATATGTAAATCTATGTATAGGATATGCCATCAAGAAGAAAACCAGGTAGTGATTTATAAAGCATTATCCCTTTATCCGGCAGAGAAAACTTTTAATGTCTTTAGTGTCAAGTAAAAAAATCTTTGCTATAACTGAAGAGTGGTAGAGCATAATCCATAAGTTTTTGGGAAGAGTTCTGAAAATAGTGTGCAGTATTGGCTTACAGCAGCAGAAGGTCTGCCTCTAGACTCTTGATATCTAGGTGCTGCCTTCTCAATGGGTAGAATCTTTTGTCTCACAGCAACTAATTGCTGATACTTGCAGCATCATAGGATTTCTTGTGACCTTGTTACTGTAGATAATTAAAATAGCCATGGCCATATTAAGCATTCTAATCTTTGAAGCTCCTAGGAGATACCTTTCTAGGTATTAAACTAGTCAAAAGATAATAAAATTAAGATTTAATGTAAGATTAAAAAATGTGTCTAGTTATACTGTCTTTATTCAAGTGTCTGTCTTTTATGTAAGATACTGACTTTTCCAGTTGCTTTATTTTAAATTAAAATATGCTTAAATTGCTGGATTTAACAGCATCTGCATTTGTGCTAATTGGTGAAAAGCAAGCTCAAGAGCGGGGAGAAAATCTACTAGTCTGAATCCAGTTTGTAATTGCTTATGACGGTCTTTGCCATTTTGGCAATTTAGTTACCTCGTCATACTTACCAGCAAAAACCTGTTTCTTATTAATTAATATTACAAATAATGTGAGCTGTAGGAAAGAAAGACAAATTTAAAAAAAAATCAGTCTACTTTGCTATTAATTTACAAATGGTGGCAACAGAAAAGTGCTGTTGATTCTGCTGCAAGAGAAGAACGCCACTGCAAATCTCCAGGGGGAAAGAGAGTGCATCTCAGTTAAAGCTCACTAGGTTCTACTTGCAGCAAAAATGTTACTAGCAGGAGCAGAACACCTTAAACATTTCATCATTGCATATAACATTGTAATTTCTGGGGAAAAAAAAATCAAAATATTAGTTTAAAATACCAAAATTGTAAGCTTCCTGATAATTTGCTTTAGCTTGTTTTCCTGGAAATGCCTTTTTAAATCTAATTTCCCTGACTCATCACATCATGGCCAAGTCACAACTTTTGAAACAAACTCAGCTCTCTGTGGCACAAGGTGGCACTCTTGACTACAGCCAATATTGTATCAACTACAAAATTAAATCCCTTTAATCTTTAATGCTAAATAACTATTACAAACTGTTTGCCTTGTTGTCATTATTTTTCCCCTAGATTTATTTTTAACTATTATTTTAAACTATTATTTTACCTGTTTTTAGACTAAGATTTGAATTCAGATGTTCTGCTTCTGCAGGTTTGTTTGGGTGTTTGTTGTTTTTTGGGGTTTACTTTATGAAACACAAAATTAAAGGAAAAATTCAGGGATTGTTCCACAGATTATGATTAACTGAAGTCTTACTAGAAATTCCCCTTCCACATAAGTACATAAAGAGAGGGAATTACACACGGGATATTTAGAGTTCATACACTGGAGATAAAAATGGTGACACTTTAAAAATAATTTTAAATGACTGCTATAGACTATAGTATCAGTGAGCTTTGTTTATGTGGAAGAATCCAGGAGGTCTTGAATTTACCATTGTTTTGAGGCTTAATACAAGCTCTTTGGACCACCTATTATCATAGTACAAGAATGAATGTACTAAATAGTATAAGACTAGGCTGGGGAAGTTTTCAGACAGATGAACAATTATGATAAATGTCTCTCTTTTTAAAGAAGTGTGGCTTAGAAAGGTGTGTAAAGACATACGTTATTTAAAGACACCAAAAGAAAATGCTGTTCTGTCATGTCTCTGCCTATAACTTTTGCTAACAAAATTTCTTTTTGTTCAAGCTGGAGAAGAAGTGACAGTCTATCAGCTAGAAGAGAGTTCACCTATGAATCTTGATAAAAGCATGTCTTCGTGGTCCCAGTGTGGCACAACTGCAATGATCCAAGTCCTGTCACGGGAGGAGATGGATGGGGGTCTGCGGAGGGCCATGAAGGTCATTTGTACTTGGTCTGAGAGTGATGCATTAAAGTTGGGACAAGTATTTATTGTGAAGTCTTTCCTGCCAGAGGTGGTTCAAGCTTGGCAAAAGATCTTTCACCATGGCACAGTATTACATCTCTGTCTAAGGGTGAGTTCAGACCTGAAGGAACACTGACTGGCCTGATGTTAGACTGCTTACTTGTTAATGCCTTCAACAAGGTTGACACGTGTTTTGATGTTATCTTTTGGAAAGAAAAAAAGTTTTGAGGAGGTTGTATATCCCATTTGTAAAAAATAGATAATCAGGGTATGCGTGTGTTTGTTTAGTTTTTTTGACAAATTCATGACACCCTTCTTCATGAAAATGAAGTGGTGTTTATAACATTATATTTTTTTCAGGAGATTCAACAGCAAAGGGTTGCCCAGAAGTTAATCTATACCTTCAACCAAGTGAAGCCTCATACTATTCCCTATACTCCAAGGTAAATTCAATGTCTTCAGGTACCAGGTGAAAGAGGTTTTGCTTTTCAGCCTCCTTTTCTGTTGTGGGTTGCAATGATAATGCAGTGGTAATGATAATGTCTAAGGATAGTGAACAAACTTTTAGGAGGAAAGGTAGGAAGCTTTGAAGCTTGTCTTTATAGTTACATGTAGTGAAAAAATAAACATTCTGTTCCGTAGACTTAAGCAAGAACTGCCTTGTACATAATTAACTAAAACAATTTGATATAGTTCATTTACAGTGCAGTAGGGTAAATCAGATTATGTTTTTTTGTTCATAAGCTATACTTTCTGGTCAAGTGCTTTGTTTTTGAGAGTTGTCAGACCAAGAAAGCCTTTGTTCTCTCTATTGTTTGTACCTACCTACCATTGTTGAAAATGCTCCAGCCAGAGAAGACATGTCCTCCTTTTTGGTATGCTTGCTCTGCAAGCATCTTGATGGCTGCTGACTGTGAGGATGCTTATCATCTTGCCAGCTGCTGACAGATAGTATTTATATTTACAGGTTCCTGGAAGTTTTCCTCATCTACTGCCATTCAGCAAAGCAGTGGTTGACCATTGAGAAGTACATGACCGGTGAATTTCGGAAATACAACAACAACAACGGAGATGAGATTACTCCCATCAGCTTGCTGGAAGAGCTGATGCTGGCCTTCTCTCACTGGACCTATGTCTACACCCGTGGGGAACTCCTGGTCCTGGATATGCAAGGTGACTGCTAGCATAGGATTGCTATTTGAAACCAGATGAAAAGTAATAAACTCAAAAGAGAATTTAGTACTGAGGGGCAAATTCTCCCTTAAATGAGAAAATGCAAAGCTCAAAAAACCTCTGGATATCTGTTATGGGATGCTGATAAATGAGAATCCACAGAAACCGTCTAGGTTAATGTAGGTGTAATGGGAAAATAATATTGCTTCAAATGCCTCCAGGCTGAAAGACAAAAAGAGCAGTTAGATAAACTGCAGGAATATTTCATGCAGCTCCAAAAAAGCCACTCCACTATTAAGATATTTTTATTTTTCCTAAGATGTATAAATAATACAGAGATACAAATGTACTCATGTACTCATGCACACAATGTGTATGTAAATGTCAAAATAGGTGAACTATCTGCATTTTTTTATTGTTCATATTAATAAATCTGTATGCAGTTTAAATAAGCTGTAAACCTGAATGCTATTCACGAAGTCTAGTGACTCCTTCAAAGAGCATGTGATCATTTTACTGTACATATGTAAGTGGGAAGATGGCATATTTTGAGGAGATAAAACAGTTGACAATGTTCAGAGGAACATCACCCATCAAACAGTAGAAACACTATCACTTTTCATTTCTGTCAAGGGAAAAGTCTATGGGTAGCCAGAGACTTAACATATTTATATTTTACAGCATCCAGAAGCTGTAAGTTACAAAAAAGACATATTTACTATGCAAAATAAGCCTATAATTCCATCCTTGCCTTGATTTGCTTTAGCTGTACATAAAAAAAGAGAAATGGTACAGAAAGAATAAGTGTGTCTCTGCCATAGCCTATTAGAATTTGTATGAAATTTGCTCAGGTTTATTACATAACTCTCTCAGTTCCAGAGCAACTGTGTTGGCTTAAAAATGGAGAAATTAAATATCTATATAAATTTCAGTTTTCATCTTAAACAAATTGAGATCAGCTCTAGTTTTGGTGTTGTGTTTAGTTCTCTAAATGTGGAACTGAGGAAAAGTGCAAGGGCTGCTCTTCTTGGAGTTCTATTAGGATGAATCTAGATAACAATTTACTATTTAATATCATGGCCATCTCCACATACACATACATGTATATACACATTTTGCCTAATTTACATCAACTAAAATGGCCTATATTTCAATCTGGGGGTATTTCAGCCACATTATGCTGTCTCCAGAATCTTTATTTTTGTTGCAAAACATAAAATTACTATGTTGAAATAAAAATAATTGCATTTCACATGGTTACATGACCATAGATTTTTCATTAGTGTAAAAGCTCAGCAATTTTGACAGATTCAAGAAAAGATGGCTTTCGTAAAGGTAGTATACTAAATCAGTTTGGTGAAAAGTGCAACATAGGTATCAGCATTCAGGTATCATTTCTTTAATATGCTTCCTTGGCCACCCAAATGGAGAAAGGGATAACAGATGCAAATATTTGCACATCATGAAGTTGTGGCTTCTTGTGTTTGTTACCTTGAAAAGAATGTGTGTCTGAAAGTAGCTCTATTGATATTGGTAAGATCCATATGTGATTAGTACCTTTATTCCAAGTAAAATAAGAATATTTTGTTTGGTCACAATTTAGTTAGTTGAGCTTCAATATATTTATGGCATTTTCATAAACTTTCCATCTACATATAAATTGACCTCAAAGCAGCTGAAGACAGAACGGTAGTAAGAACTGTAACTGTAACTCTATTACAAGTACTTTACACATTTTTATACTCATAGAATTTTCATTCTACCTCATGACCACTTTAACTATGACACTTTATGATGTACCAAGAAAATGGTTAATTACATCTTTTGTTAAGTGCCAGGGTATGAAATCATGACTACCTTCCTTTGTAACACACACAATGTTTATTTTTTGTAGGTGTTGGGGAAAACCTTACAGATCCATCTGTGATTAAACCTGAAGACAAAAAGTAGGTTTCTTTCTGTTGAAATTATCATTCATTTCAGATATTCTGCCAACAGTCTGTATATTTAGGATGGTTTTCTATATTTTGTGGGGGAGGTTTTAATTTTTTTTTTCACATGGTGTTTGGGTTAAACGACAGTATGATGCCAATGGAGAGACTGCATTTTCTCCTGTGCTTTGGAGGACTCTGTCCCAGCTCTCAACATGTGGTAAGAGGTGTATGAAAGGTGGGAGAGTCTGCGCTGCTGTGCTGGGAGCAATCTCTTCACAGAGTTGTATGAAAGATATGAATGTGGCAGTCCAGTTTCCCCTGACTTTTTCTAGGAGTATAGGGGGCCACAATGGCTTAAGAGGATGAAGAGAGGACCTGGCACTTTAACCTCTCCAATAGGTTTTACTGCTGCACTTAAACATGCAGCATGACTTCAGAGATGTGATATGAAGATGGTAAATCATGAATGGAAACTTACAAAACCTGGATAGATTAGACACACAGAAATAGCAGTCTGCCTTTGTGAATCAAATTTCAGAATCAGAACTATGGCTGTTCTCCCATTCTGTGACCTTGCTCTTCAATGGCATTTCCTGTAGTAAGAGCAGAAGCGGTGGTGCTGATGACTGCTCTCCTACAGCTCTCCTACTCTCCCTAAACCCACACACCTCCCCAGATCTGCCCTGACATCCCTTTCCCTCCCCTGTCTGATGTTCATCTTGACTGCCCCTTGCTCAGCTCATGCCATTTGATTGAAGGGAAGTCTCATGTTTGGAAGATAGGAAGATGCAAATGTAAACAATGTAATTTAATAAAAAAGGCAACTAACTATAGAAATGTCAGATGACTTGCCTACAACTTGGAAATCTAAGTTAATTGTGTAAGCAAGTTCTTAGTTCTGGGACCATAATTAGTATTTCAAAAAGATAAGTAATAAACAACTCTCTTAATGCTTAATTATGACTGTAGGTGTATTGTACACATAAAATTTATTTTGGAAACAACAAAGATATGAGAGCAAAGATATGCTGAGCACATCTTTGCCCTAAGTAGGCCATAGGTTCATGACAGAAGCATATAGATAACTCAAGTTAGATATGCAGAGAGGTCAAATATGTAGTTGTTCTTGAGATTTTAGCAAATACTTTTAAGACACAGATGTATGAAATTCTGATTTGCTACTGTTCAAATAGATTTTTTATATCAGCGGTCGCATAAACAGTAAACAGTTATTTCTGTAAACAGTAGAGAGACACTGACCAAAGTAGTTTCACAAGACAAGTCAGCTTATCCTCTTTAAAATAAGGAAAATATTTATCTACATTATTACCATGAAGTTTATTTTAATTAGTGTTCTTCTCTATTGTTTTTGCTATTAAATAATTTTGTTAAATTGATTAATAAAATCTGATCATACAGATCTTATTTTTAGAACTTTTTGTTGTCTATCATGTGCAAAATAGTCCTAGTTAGAGAGAAAGTGTTGGTTAATTAATCAAACCCAGCTAGATTTTCTTATATTCAGAGAAATCTTCAGAACAGCAATTAGTGAAACTATATTGTTTGATTTAGGGTTTTAAAGGAATAAGGCAGTGAAACTGTGGTGTTTTCTGTAAACAGATATCCAGTTCTAAGAAATAACTTCTGAAAGAGTAATAAGAATTACAATGCAAAAGCACTGTCTTTGCTCTAACCTTCATTTGCTCGCAGGAGAAACATTTCTGACAGAGGCAAGAAGTGTTTTAAGTTTTCTTATCTTTAGATAAGATCAAAACCTGTCTCAAAACATACTTTGAGCTCATGTTCTCTTGAAAACCTAGGATAAAATAGATGGCACCTGACTTATGAGGCTGATTGAAATTTTAGCTTTACTTATAGCTAAATTATTTATGTTTTGCTCTTTTAACTCCATCGCTTTATTGGCTCGTGTCATTATCCTGTCATGTGTTATATAAGTCTTTTATTTCATGCGTCCCATATCATGTTTTGGAAAGGACTTTGCAATGGCAAAGTGTGACTTCCAGATCCATGATAGTGCTTTGTGTCTTGGTCTTATAGCCAGATCAAGACAAATATAATAGATCTGTTGGAAAGTATGCCTCAGACAGATCCTGAGCTGGTGAAGCAGTGTAAGATCTGGCCACATGCGTTCCATGTATGAAGTGATAAAATGGTACAGATATGACATTCACAAGAAGATTTCCTTTAAAACAGATGTAATTGAGGCACAGCAACAGGGTTTAACACAGTCCTAGCAGACTTCTGCCCTGCCCAAACATTAAGAAGAATCGCCTTAAAAACAACACTCTGTGCTTTTTGTAACATGTACTACTTGGCAAGGCCGAAACAAAGTTAATGAGGGTAAAGTTTTCAGGGATATCAGGTCCACATTCAGAGATGAGGAAAAGTGTTCTGCGTTTCAGACTGAAAAGAACTGATACATTCACAGAATATCTGTTTCCAATAGTTTGGTATTATCACTGCCTGAAAGATTTTTCCTGTTTTTTTTTTTTTTTTTTTTTTTTTTTTTTTTTTTTTTTTGTTTTTTTTTTTTTTTTTGTTAGTTTGTTTTTATTTGTTTGTTTTGGTTTTTTTTTTTTGGTTTTTGGTTTTTTCTTTTTTGTTTGGGGTTTTTTTTTTTTTTTGTTTGTTTGTTTGTTTTTTTTTTAATTGAAATGTTTCTTTCTGGTGCTACCTACTGACAACACAGAGAAAAAAAATCCAACATTCTTCTCCTTCAATCTTTTTTTTTCATGTTAAACTACCCCATAAACTTTACATGTTATAGTTTCTAGGCTGATGATAATTTCCAGTTTATCCCCAGATTCCTTGAAATAGTTTTCCAAATTTAAATGCAGTATTCCTCATGAACCATTTTCAATACTGAGTAGAGAGGAAAGGTTACTTCATATATATTACAGAGAGTATACCTTTTTATCTCAAAATAGTGTGAGAAGATATTATTCTGTCTTACTTGCTTCCCCTTGCTCAGAGTAATGGTTAGATAAGAGGAAGTATCAGAGTTGTTGTGTGGCCTTGAAATTAGCAAAGTCTTCCTAATTTCCTATACCTGCTCAAGCAGATACTTAGGTACATTATATTTCTATGGAATTTCATCAGATTTCAGAAAAGGATAGAAATGGCTATATTGCATCATGTCATTTAAAGTTTTTTAAATATGGCCCTTGATTGATAATTCACTTCCCTTGTTTGATGTATTAATTTGCATTAAAAGATGATTAGATGAATCCTTCACAGGATCCAGGAGACACATATTCTCCAGGGTCTGCAAGAAATTAGAAAGATACTAGATTTTGTATAGTAGTTTTGGCTAATCATTGCTGCTGTCTTGTGTGAAAGGGAAAAGTTTCATGTTTGAACACTGCTTTCCTTAGAGAGAATGTAGTTTTGTCAGTGTGAATTACAGATACATTTGATAGAATTAAAATATTTTTCTAAAGCTTATCAGTGCTGTAATTGATTTTAGATTTGGAAATGTGCTGTTTCCACTCTGCATATCATTAAAATAAAATACTAGCATTTGTAAAGTTTCTTTGGAAGTGTTTCTTGTGTGCTGTGTTCCATAGTGTCTAGACTGTCAAATTCTTGAGAGTAAAGGTGCAGCTGTACTAACATATAGGATAGCTTGCAGACTACCTTGAGAATCTGTTGTAATTCTGTGGTACTTTTAATACGGATGTGGATATAGGTGGTTTCTGTTTGTAACTGTCTCAGTTTCTTTCAGAATATGCAATATACTTCCACAAATGGGTCCCCTAGTAGCGTTGATGAATTGGTCAGAGAACAGACATATGGAAATGAGCACAGGATGAAGACAATAAATTTTAAAACCTTGCTTGTCAGCAGCATACTGTGGGTTTTGGAGTTTTAATTTTTTTTTTCATTTTTTCTATGCTGCATGTTTGGATAGGGTTCTGCTAGACTTTGCATTTTTGGTTTTAATTGAAGAGAAAACAAGCCCTTGTTAGCTCTGTTTTGTTCTCACATGCCCACCATCAAAACTGGAACCAGACTACTTGCTTGAGAATGAGTGGTGGCTGCAACAAAATCACACAGATTATGGCAAATGTCATCAAAATGTCACTGTGCCCAGATTTCCTTTGAGCTTTTTGGCAGGGACTGAAGGGTCTGTCCTGACTGCCTTTAGAGGAAAAGAAAAGCAGTGTGGGATATATGTAGGCTGAAATTTTCTTGTCTCATATCTAAGAAACATGCAATATGTATTAACCTTTGGTTGTCTTGATAAAAAGGGCTAGCTGATTTTAAAAAAATTTAAAAATGGCATCATCTCTGTCCCCTATAATTGCTTCATTTTAGATTCACTGATTTTTAAAGAATATTTCTTTTAGGTCTGGAAAGATGGTATTTGGGCCAGCAAACCTAGGAGAAGATGCAATAAGAAACTTCATTGCAAAGCATCATTGTAATTCTTGCTGCAGAAAGCTGAAACTTCCCGGTATGCATAGTAAAGATTAATTTTTAATCCATGTATAACTTTACAAGTGCAACAAAGTAAGGGCCTCAATGTGCTATAAAGACAAGAACTGAAATTCTATTGAGCTGAAAGACTCTGGTAGGCATAGTCTTCCTGTGCAGAGGCAGATATGAAAATACTGCTCTTTTGCTTAACATCCATGTAAGAGTGGGAGCTCATCAACCTGATGGCATTCAGCTTGAAAGCTTCTTCCCATTGACTTTTTTCCCTTTCTTTGCTAAATGGGAGCTTATTTTTCCAGGGTCATCACTACAGATAACATCTGCAATAATTTTTAGAATAAGAAAAAAGTAACAATAGAAAATTTGCAATACATTAGCTGGGGAAAAACTCACTGGAGGTTTTCTGGCCCTGCTGCAGCCCCTACTTATGCTTAGTTGGATTGCTTGTTGTTCACATTGTATTTGGTAGAATGTGCTTCTGTTTGACATGTGGCAGATTTTAAAGACTGAAAGCCAAAATAGATTGCTTTCTGGATGACTTTTCAGCCACCAATTTTTTTTTTCTGTAGAGGAAGCTCTTTTCCTTCATTGCCTACATGGAGTAAAAATTGCTGTCTGATTCTGAAACAGAAACTGCAGCGTTATTGGCTTGATTTTTGTCTGTGGCAGCTGGAGATAATAGAGGGAAAATCAGCTGAATGAATACAGTCAGGAAATGTTCATTCATACAGGCTTGCACCACTGAGTTTCTCAGAAAACTGAACCCCCTGGTTATTTGCCTTGCTTCAGATTTTCTTCCTCCTGAAAACATCAAACAAACTGCTATGAGTTATTGGGTTGAGCACTGCTTGAGCTGTTTGTGCTTTTTGAACATTTATTTGGCTGCATTATTGAATTTGTTTTCTTGCCATAGGTTTGAGAAGAAGTGACTACACATTGGAAACTGCTGGTCCAGCCTTTGGAATAGAAATGGAAACAAGCACTGGAGAAGCTGATGATGCAGATGAGACTTCTGAGCGTGATACACAGCTGTGAAGCAGAGATTCCATGTTTTTGCATGCTTCAAAACCTGTCCTTAATCACTGCCAAGGGTTTGTCCAAAATCACAAAATACAGGTGTCTGAGGGCAGCATCTGTCTGCCCTAGCTAGACCCTATAGACAAGGAATGAAAAAAATTAGCTTTATTTACTCCCCTTCCATGCTCTTGTGCTGCCCTTTCTCGTACAGATTAATGAATCACCAGGAGCAGGTCACCCCTTACCTGGATGAACTCTCCCATCAGTGCTGTTTTTGATAATGTGGATCATAGTTCCAAGTTATACTTTCTTAAGAAAATGACTGTGACGAGTTTATTTCCAAGTGGTAGTAATTTTTGTTTCTCTTTCTGCTCTTTAGTAAATAAATGAATGTATACACACGCAAATCATTCATTTTCAGTCTGAGCCCACTCAGCCCCATGCTCACATTTCTTGAGCATAAAAGGCTCTTCAGGAAATTGCAGAAATACTACTTTTTCTGTATTATTGATTTTGATGCAGAGATAAACCAAGAATAAATAAACCAAGTAATGAAGTTTTAGTTTAAACAGTAGTCATGTCAGAATGAAAAATTTTGTAGGAAATTTGTCTTCAATTCTTTTCACATACCAAGAAAAAGTTGCACAATAAAGCATCAGATTATTGGACTACAAGCATCGATTTTTCTCATTTTGAGTTGAAGTTGAATATTCTGTGGTATTTAATACAAACATTTTGAATATCATTTGACTTTTGGGACTTGCCTGTCTTTATAATATTTTAGCTTCTGAATGTTTTAAAGTTGCAATTGGAAGAAAGATTTCAGAAGTCACAAAGAATAGTATGTTCCATTTGGTATTTAACTTGTTGTCCATGTCAGGCTGAATGTAGGAATGTTGTCTAACAGAAGTGCAATTATATTAGGCAGCATCCACATTTGTTTCTGTTGATGCCCTCTGATTACAGCTGAAGTTCCGAAAACAGAAAAATCAATCTGTGCAATATGATTTTTGTAGAGTAAAGACTAAAAAGAAGTTTTCAGCAGAAGTATTTCTAACACAACTGGTGTTCAAATACAGGTTAACCATTAAAAACAACTTTGTACTTTGGTGTTGAGTAAAAAACCCTAATGTTTAAATGTCAGTCATTAGAAAAAAAAATCATATTTCCACTATTGTTGACAGTAAATTTTAAGGTGTAAGGGGGCTTTTTATTGTGATCTGTGATTAATTTATTATATTTAGTAAGTGTCTCCATATACTTAGGAAGTTACATGTCCCCAGTTTTTATACTGATTATTATATTGATGTTGAAGTAATCAGCATTGTAAACAGTCACTGAAGTAATCATCTACACAATGTTTAGCTCAGATGATTTCAGTTTCTTAGAGCATTTAGAAGAGGTTCTTATTGTTTATTTTTTTTTAATAACACAATTTGATAGAACCCCCCCATATTTTTCCCTATCACATTACACTTCTCATTTTGAAAAATATATAGTTTCCTCTTTTTTTTGCAAGCAAGTCAATATATCAGAAAACATAGCTTGTCTGTGAAAGAGGTAGTTTGATTGCATCTCTGCAGACTGAGGGTGAATTTTGGTCCACATGCCTATAAGGTAGAAATTCTGCTTCCTGTGGTTATAATTTTAAAATCTGACTTTAGGGAGATATGTGCTTACATGAATACATATATACTTCCAGAAAGATCTTTCTCTCAAGGATCTCTAACTACTTGTCTGCCTTTAAATTCTGTTAAGTTAAATGACACATAGATATGTCTCTAAAGTCATAGACAATGTAATCATGCCCTGGTAGCGTTGTTTTCCTGAAATGCTGTCATAAATTTAGAACACATATATATTATGCACAAAAATATAAACTCTAGGTCAGGCTGGGCCTGAGCACCTTTCATTTCCTTACAAGTTTTGAGGGTATCCACAAATCATTCTTCAGATGACCTTTTCTTGGCAATGCTCCTATTGCCTGCATGAGTGGGTAGCTCCTGCATTCATAGCAACATTTGTGAGAATTCTTATGATGTAGAGCTACTTCAGGTAGATTAATCTTATTCCTTCTTGTATCTGTCAAGGTAAATACTATATTACAGTATGAAATTGGGGATCCTTGCAAGATACTAATTTGTTTTAAAATGTAGTTTATTTAATTTTGCAGCTATTTAATTTTGCTCAGCATGAAATATTAAGTGGATGAAACAAGAAAGAGGCATTTCAAATTGTTCCACTGTATATTTTTATCCTTGCACTAATTTTTCCAAGTGTGGAGACACTAATTTGAAGAAGTCCAGTAATTCTGCTGGACTCACCTTTCTTTTTGCATTTTTTGGGAGTGCTGATTCACATTTTACTAAACTCTAAATTTAAGTCTATTATTAAAGACCTTCCTCCCCTCCCTTTTATAGTTCAGTAATAAATTATCTTGAAAATCATTAAATAAATATATTTCTTTTGAGATCTTTCTTACTACAAATTTTGTACATTTTTAAAACTGTCTTTTGATTTCTAAGTACTGACCTTGGATTGAAACACATGTCTACTGAAGACATGAAAAGAAACCCAACAGCCTTTTAAGGGGACAGCAGTAAGCCCCACTCACACTAAAATTTGGGTTCATGTGAAATGAAAGTTGTGGAAATAAGGTTCTTTTTCCAACTGCTTGACAACTAGAGTGGAAGAGGAAATCATATGTGTCAAACCAAACCATAGAAGTTTCTGATTATTAGCATCAATATTTGTTTATGCTGAAAAGCACATAAAGGGATTTCTTTTATAATTCTGATGGGTTCAGGAAAAAAAAGCCCTGTTTACTTTGTTCAAATAAGTCAGGCAGTAAAGTTTGAAAAGAACGAAACAAAACAAAAAATCCAACAGAGTATTTATAAGCTCAATTTTTAATATGAGCTTAAAAGAAGCTTACTTAGGAATTCAGTTAGGATTATCCACAGCAAAATGTTTTTTTGGCATCTGCTGCATTGGAGATGTAGTTTGAACATATGAAAAATATTCAGAAATTGAAACCCCATACTCAGGAAGGGATTTTTTTTCTTTTGTTCATAGTTGTGGTGTATTTGGGGTTATTAATTTATTGTTAGTGCAATAAAATCAAAAGGGATATTAAACTTCTTGTATTTGTTGTAGTTTTGTCAGTCTATTTCATATTTTTTCTAAAGAATAAAAGAACACTTTCATAATGTTTCTGTTCTTGATAGGTGTAAAATGAAATAACATTTCTGAGCACTAAGGGAAACAGGTGCGAGTAACATGCAGAGAATAATGCAGTTATTTTTATCTTTAATCTCAAAGGAACATCTATTCTGTATTTATCGTGTTGTTTCCAGCTCCTCTTTTGTTTTAGTTCTGCAGTAGTATTAGTTTCTATTATTGTAGTCAATATGCTTAGAGCAAGAATACTTCTACATCTGTCTCATAAGCCAAAATTTAATTTACAGAAGAAGAAAGTAGGTAGTTTAATTTACTTATTAGTTGTTCAAAGTAAAATCTGGAGGTATTTTATTTTTAGTTGGGATATGTTCAATTATTAGAAAACTTGGTAAATCTAAGCACTGCTGCAGATTTTAGAAATATAGATATCATTACTTTAATATGAAAGTCTTATTTTTTACTGTAACTTTAATTCTCTGATGTGAAAAGCCTGCATAGCCACAAGTATAAACAAGGAGCTGACATAAATGAATAGTGCTCAATTATCAAATCTGCTACCTTTTATATCTGTTTTCTGTTCTTAGGATACTGATGCCAGTCACTTTTCGATGAAAAATTGTTCCCAGAGATAAAGAAAAAACCTGTCTGGATTGACCTGGGCCTTCTCATCAACTGTGGTCATACCAGAGTAGTCAGTGCTTCCCTTATTGCTAGATCATTTGCAAGATCTGTTATGCTTTTCAGCTTTTCTTTACCGTCTTTGTCATACGTTGGCTTATCCTGGAAGAGAGTTTGATCTCCCAGTTCATGGTAACTACTCCTGGGGAAGAAAAATTTCAGACTAAAACTAGGCAAAAACTATTTTCCTCTTTGATATTGAAGAGCATGTAATGTTATAGTGCTTTGTCCATTTGCCTCCACAGCATTGGTTCTATTTGCAGAACAGAAAACAAACCAGTGCTTTAAGATACACTAGGTACATTTAGATGTTAATATTCAGTCATGATAATGCACTTAAGGTTCAAAAAAAAAATCAGAGAAAGGTTCTGCAGAAAAGGAGTAACTTTGTTGCCTAAAGGAAGTCTGGCTGTGTTCTTCTTGTCAAAGATTTAGGTAAATGGCTAAACCCTTCCATTTCTCAGGTTGCCATTGAAAATAATATGATTTAGGTTTGACATTTTGCAGGCAACCCAACCTATGCATGGCAGAAGGGAGAAGGAGATGAAAGAGGAGGAGGAGAGAGACAAGGAAGAGGAGGGGAGGCTGAGGCACAGAGAGCAGTCTGACTTCTGAGCCCTTCTTCTGCTGTTTTTCCCGACTGAACTTTTGTCCCACAGAGATACTGCCAATGTCATCTTGTTTCTGTGGTCTGCAGCATGTGGCAGTAATATGTACTAAAATGCATTTACACAGTGTAGTCAGGGTGGCCCGGTTTCAACAGGTGTCTCACCTGATGATGAAAAAAGAGATGCTTCTCCTCAGATGACCCCTGCTATGACCTTTGAAGTGTTAATGTGCCCTCTGGAAACATCTGAGCAGGAAACAGGTCAGCAACTGATAAGGAGAGCAAGGGAGGTCCAGGGTGGTCAGCTAGGAATGGCCACATATTCCTCCTGTTCTACTAAATGGATATAAGGCTGGCCTTGAGTGACCATAAGGAAATGTTGTTGGATTAACTTCAGATGACCTCTGCACATTAAAGGAGCCCAGGTTGACCCTCAATGATTACTTGGTGTAGCTAATTGGAATTAATTAATTGATATCAGATGACACATCTGCAGATTAATTTGTTCTGAATAGGACTCCAAACAACTTGTTGAATGAAAACAAGGACCAGTGTGATGCTGGGAAATTTACAGTGAGTAAAGCTAACCCCAGGCATTGACTTTAGATGGCCCTAAGCAGATAACCAGCTATCATATTGCCCCAAGCTGACCTCTTTTATCTAATTTGCTAGCATCTTGATCTCAGATGAGGTCAACATTTGGGCCTTGGGCTCAAAAATGAAGCCAATTGGACCTTACAGTGACTCCCATAAGTTATTTAAACTCACGGTGACTTGAATTGACCTGTGCCATTACTGTGAGAGTTGACTTTGTATGACCCTGCAGTAAGAGTTGCATCTTTAATTGAACTCAGATGACCTCAGACAGGAGTTAAAGACTGTGATTGACCTATTGGCATCAAATGAGGGGCAGGTTGATGTCAAATGAGAAACCAAACAGTTAATTGGATCTGAAGTTTACCTGAATGACTTCTGGACACTGGGCAAAGGCTGCACTGATCTCACAGGAACCCTAATAGGCTCTCTGGTTGACCTCAAATGAATCCTGATTGCTTAACTGGATACCAAACAGACATTAAATATTTGCCCCTCCTCCAAAGGAGAAGAGTGGTGACTTTAAATGACATCTGTGACATTCAACTGTTTGTCAAGTCTGTCAAGATCTCTGTATGTCAGGTTGACCTCAGATGATCCTAGGCTCCAAACAAGAGCCTAGATGACCTCAAACAGCACCTTGCATATACCCGGGTCTGATGATGGTGCCAGATAAGCTCTATTTGACAGGTTAACTGAATGACTTCTGGACACTGGGCAAAGGCTGCACTGATCTCACAGGAACCCTAATAGGCTCTCTGGTTGACCTCAAATGAATCCTGATTGCTTAACTGGATACCAAACAGACATTAAATATTTGCCCCTCCTCCAAAGGAGAAGAGTGGTGACTTTAAATGACATCTGTGACATTCAACTGTTTGTCAAGTCTGTCAAGATCTCTGTATGTCAGGTTGACCTCAGATGATCCTAGGCTCCAAACAAGAGCCTAGATGACCTCAAACAGCACCTTGCATATACCCGGGTCTGATGATGGTGCCAGATAAGCTCTATTTGACAGGTTAACTGACCCCTCAGGTTCACCTCAGATGACCCTACAGAAGTTATTTAGTCCACAAGTTGATCTGAAATGACCTTCCTGAGAAGTAATCATAGGCCAGGTAATTGATTCTCATTTAACCTCTACTGACCCCAAGCAGTTACCTCGATCTCATGCTCATTTCAAATGATATTTAGAGTCTCTAACTGTACTACAAGTTGTCTTCCAGTGACCTCTTAGGTGGAAATGGGGCTGATAATTTGCCTAAGTGACCTCTTCTTGGAAGTTAATGAGCACAGTTACCTATCTCAAACACTGTTAAGGCCACAGAAAGAAGTAATTTGTGACAGAAAGGTGCTGCTTCCAGGATGTGCTGGCAGTAGCACATCCTGGTTAACACATCCAGACAAATTTTCCTCAGAGTGATAGACTGTGTGGAAAAAAGCAATTGTTCATACCTGATCATGTCAATGATCAAACAAAGATCATGTCTGGGACAGGTTACAGGAGAGATGCCCCCTGCAACCATTCACAAGTTCCCCAAATACGCCTCTGTGGATCCTGAAACTCGGGCGGGGTAAAGGCAGTACTGTTGCCTGGGTGTTAGGTCCTAGGGGGAGGTCAACAAGGCTTGAGAAGAAGGATGTATCACTGACAGTGGATACAAAAAATACAGAATTAATGGCTCACAAGGCATTTGTCAGAACTCCCAAGATAAAGAAGAAACTAATAAAGCCAGCTTGGCTACTGTGTTGAATCAGCTCCAACTGGGTGAAAGGTAATTCCTGTAAGGGTATCTGCAACCACTGGCTCACAGAACACCAAACCAAGAAACCCACTGACTTAAAAGAAGAGAAAGAAGAGAAAGACTGAGCATGTCATCTAATTAGCATAAGAAGCAAGGAAATAATTTAATCACTAGAAGATAGAATACTATTTAATACAAGAACTGTGTAGCTTGCTGTCAATAAGGATTGATTCCTTTGTTTGCTAAAATGCATAAATAGTGAAAAGATTTGACAGTCCTTGGCAGACCTTGTATACCCAGGATCCCTTCCTGCACAGAACATACTAACAGAAGAACAAACCGGGTGCCCCGCTCAACCACTGAGAAGCTGAGGGTGAAGATGGACCAGTGGGGCACTGCTGGATCCACAAGTGGTGACTATATTCTGCTTGCACTATCTCTCTCCTTCCCTCTCTTTCTCTTTTGCTCTTTCCCCTATTCACTTAATATTACCAAGTAAGGTTGGTGTTGTTAAAACAGCATTTGGTCTAGTTTGCACCTTAATTTGAGCAAAGTCATCTCTCACTCATCAGATCATAACACCTCCTAATAGGTAAGTGGTTCTCATGCTGATGTCAATTGGCCTCAATTGGCTCTCATGCTGATGTCAATTGGCCTTTTTGGTTGCAAAAGCCTGAAATTACCTCTGGTGATCTGAATGGATCTCAGGTTCACTTCAATTGACTCCTGTGCACCACACAAGGACTTAGTTAATTTCAAATGATCCCCTTGTCAACTGTTTGTGTATTAAATTAACATCAGATGACCCTGCAGAAAATATGTGGGATGTTTTCACGTTGAATTGATAATCTGGTGGACCTCAGACTACCCCAGTGAAATTCACTGGATTGACTAGACTTTAGATGCTAGGCAAAAAATAGGGAAGGTGATTGACCTTACATGAGTCCTTGTATATATTATTGTCTCTGAGTTTGACCTGAGATGACCCCTGATGAGGCAGTGGGAATGAGCTGACCTTCAATGCCCTTTGTGCTACTAATTACATTTCTCATTGACCTCAGATGGTCCTTGTAGAGCAAATGACACCCAGGACAATACTTGGCTTTTTGACTAAAAGCTAGAATCACAGATCCTTTTTTTTTTTTTTTTTTTTTTTCACTTAAAACATCAGGTTATTTCCTGCAAAGCTGCTTCTAATCCAGCTTGTACAGCTGCATGAAGTCCATCCATCCCATGCATAGGACTTTGCTTTTGTCTCACTTAGCATTGCTCCTGCTCATCCTTTTCAGTCTTGTGTCTGTCAAACAGCTGATGCATCATCTGCTTATCCCGATTTGCTATCCTTCAATAACTGGGTAAGAGCACACTCTTGCCCAATCATGATGGTTGTCTATCTCTAATTTCACTTTATTTTTGACACATTGCCTAATAGCTCTAGATCCCAACTTATGTACTTCCCTGGTGAAGTCAGCTGAGGCCATGTGGCTGGGCCTGAGACCTATGGACCTGAGGCAAACTGGGGTTTCAGCTGAATTTAAACAACCCCTGAGTGACAAAAAAGGAGAGTGGTTTTCTGCAAAGGTTTACAGTGTGTCAAATTGAGGACAATTTACTTTGGGCCAACTAAACATGGACAGCACTTAAACTAAGAGAACCTCTGACTGGTAAATTGTAGTATTCTTTCCTATACTGTATTTAAGAAGAAAGAGGGCACTCCTGCTGGGCATATGTGCTGATTTTGGCCCTATTTAGCTCAATTTTCTTCACAGTGGCTAGTATGGGGTTTTGTTTTGGATATGTGCTGAACACAGTGTTGATAATATGGAGATGTTTTTTTGTCATTGCTAAGCAGGGCTTATGCACAGTCTTTTCTGCTTCTTGTACTGTCATACTGACTAGTGAGGTGCATGAGAATTTGGGATGAGACACAGCTGGGACAGGTGACTCCTACTGACCATAGGGATGTTCCATCCCATATGACATTACACTTAGTATGTAAAGTGGAAGGGGAAAAAGAAAGAAGGCAGGAACATTTGGAGCTATGACATTTGTCTTCCCAAGTCACTGTTACCTGTGATGGAGCCCTGCTTTCCTGAGTGTGACCTGCCTGCCCATGGGTGCCACGTTGATGGAAAGTAGCAAATTAATTCCTTGTTTTGCTTTGCCTAAATATGTCGCTTATGCTTTCTCTATTAAGCTATCTCTATTTCAAGCCACAACTTCTCTAACTTACTCTTCTGATTCTCTCCCTCATTCCACTGGTGGGGGAAGGAGTGAGTGATTCTGTGGGGCTCAGTTGCTGGCTTAGACCATGACATCACAGATCTTGTCACCAAAACCAGCAAAATAAGCTCCCTGACCATTTTGTTAGATTAGAAAGCAGACATTATTCAAAGCTGGTGTACACTCCACAATCACTCCACAAAACACATACATCAGTCATCAGAACATTTAACTGTTTATACTTTTTAGCAAATGAAGGAATTGGTGTTCATTGGCTTACAGGTTATGTAGTTCTCTTCATTAATTAGTACTCTATCTTCTATTGCTTATTAATTTCTCAATTCGCATGACCATTAGTCCACCTCTTAAGTCTTCTTATCTTTTCCTTAGATAGGGACAGTCTCAGTAATTGTTGATTTCTTCTTCATCTCTGGTTTTTGTAACATGTCTTTGTAGTTTATAAATTCAGTATGCTTTGTAGCAGTCAGAGGCCCTGCAAGGCCTCCATGGCGGTCACTAGCCTAAGAAAAGAAATGCAGAGTCATGATGAGTGGAACAGAGCTACCCCTTTTCCGCACATCAGACCCCTGTTATCTCTCTGTAAGGCTATAGGTCGTGTGCTCCTCGACCTCAGACATAGGACAATTCCTGATCCCTCAATAGCCTATATAAACCCATACCTTTGCCCTGTTCAGCAGAAGAGCTGTCACTGGAACCCTTTGCAGAAGCTGCCAATAAAGACATCTCTGCAGAACTCCACACAGCCTTCACCTCTCTCCTTCCCTGCGTCTGCTGAGGCACTTTGCGAGCACAGAGCTGAAATCACTAAGAGCTGAAATTACTAGAGCTGAAATCACTTCACAAGTGCTCGCAAGGTAGCCAGCAGCTCGGAGCTAGCCGAGGAGGGCCCAGGCAGGCTGTGCCTCATCAGCACAGCGCTATTCAGGACACCTACGGCGGCTGCTGCCCTGGGGGCCAGACAGACCCCCGGGCAACACCAAGCCGTAATAATGCTTGGTGTCCAGGTCTCAACAGGAGCAGGCATGGTTTCCTTTGTCTCTCCTGAGCTCTCCCTTGAAATTTCTTTTGGCTGTTTCACTGGGATTGCTATCTTCTGGTCCATACCTGCTAAAAGTGCTATAATTCCCATTACAACAAGATTGTTGCTGTTTTCTTGACCAAACTAAACCTAAACTCTCTCTCAGGGGCAGTGGCAGAATGACCCGTTGACTCCCATAAAACAGAGAATCATCTGCTATAGAAAAGAAAATCCTTCTATTCAATGTTCCAAGTGTCACCAAAATACTAAACAACGCATGAATGAATACTTTACTTTGGCAAATATCAGACATTCTCTCTGTCCTTTATGGAATGGTGTATTTCAAACAGAATCCTTATCCCTGGTAGGTCTGCTGCTTATGTGACCTTCTTTCTGTCAAACCCTGTCCTGGCTACAGAAAAAAGGGGCAGAATCTTCTAGCAATGCCTGTTCAATACCACCCACATCATTGCTGGTGGTGTGCTTTTGGCAAGACAAAGATGGGGCCAGAAACTGAAAGTTTGCCTTTTTTCCTGGCTCAGTCTGGAGAGTGTGGGACCAGGATCAGAACCACACAGCTGCTGGGCACCAGGAGAGAGCCCTGCTGCACCAGGAGAGCAGCAGTGGAAGTGTCCTGTGCCAGCCCTGGAGACCCCCAGGCACTGCTGCTCCAAACTACAGAGACTTGGTTGGAGAATTCGGACTTCCCTCAGCACTGGGACAGAGCTACCACACCAGGAGAGCCGCAGAGGAGCCCAAAAACCCAGCTGGAGCAGAAGCAGCTGAGTGGACACTGCTGAACACAGGTGAGAACACTGGGCTGGAGAAATCTGGAGAAATCTGCAGTAGGCAGCATGGCACAGACAATCTAAGCTCCCAAGGGAGTAGTTTTGTCCTAATTATTTGTTGATTTTTTTTTTTTTTTTGTTGTTGCTTTTTAGGTTTTTCTTCTTTTTTTTTAATGGGGGGCAAAGTTTAGGTTAAAACATACTTTTGAGGTTAAAACACCCTCTCTCTTTTGTATATTGTTGTTGGTTTCTTTTTTGCTGTTAGTACTCCTGTGGGTATTGTGATTTTCAGTAAATTGCAGTTCCAATTTATAATCTCTCCTAGAGTTCCTCCTTCATGAGAAGGGACAGGGGAAAGAGAACAGCTTGAGTGGAGTTTAATCTTCCAGATGGGTTTTAAACCACTACAGACCCCTAACATCTTAAAGGAGCAGCAGACACAGTCCCTTCCAGAGCATGAGGGTAACCTTCACTCTCCAGGAAACCTGCTTTAATTAACTAACACTCTAGCAGCAAACAGTGGAGCGACCATACTTCAATAATTTCATGAACCTCCCACATCTCATTCCTTCTTTATTTTTTGTCATCTTTCCTATTCTAAAATTGTTGTAAATAAACTTAAAGACCAAACTGGGCTCTTTCTGCATGTAAACCAGGAATAATGAATAGTGCCCTCTGTTTGCTGCTGAAAAATTTTAAAAATCTGATGTGCTCTTCATCACAGATTGCACTTCAATGCTGAGGGAGGCAACTGCTACACTCAGACATTTATGGAAGGACAAAGTGATTAGATTGTCTTCTGCTTGTATGTCTGTTCTGGAAAGGTAGACAAGCTAAACAGCCACCTCTATATTGAAATAATACAGAGGGTAAAAACCCACAATTTCAATCAGAAAATTATAATGATACTGATATCACGATGTCGTGGTTTGACATGGAAGTGAATTTTTTCCAGGAAGTTGGGTCAAACCAATCAGTGGTCAGGTTTGGATATTGGCACCTGGAGTGACCACTGAAAGTATGGATACGCCTCTGAGAACACAGGGGGTTAAAAGCAAGAACTCCCAGGAGAACTGTCTCTTTTGGTTCCGGTCGTCAGAGAGTGCAGACCTCCCCTGCCCGGCCTCGGGCTGGGTGGGGGAGGGGAAGCCACGTGGCCTTGTCCGGGTAGGCCGAGGGGCTGAGGGTCTGGAACCGAGCCAGCTCCTGTGGACGGAAGGGTGGAGAGAAGTGGAGATGCCTTTGCCCCCCCCCCCAAGAGGGAAAGAGACAGAGAGCCTGGCGGCACCTGGAAATCTGCCGGCAGAGGAGAAGGAGAAGGGGGGGAATGCCCAGCGTGGGAGGCGGAATGCTGGACTGAGATATCAGCCATCCAGGGAGTCTGAACGTTTAACCCTTTCCAGGAAATGAGGGCTTTTTAAAGGTATTACTCCTCCTTGATTTGTAGTGGAAGAGAGATAGTCCGGGAACTGAGATGTTAGAAGAAGAAATATTTAGGTGGGAAGAGATGATGAAGTAGCTTTGGCTGGACTTTTCTTGTTAGCCATGGACTGAACCAAAATCTCCTGCAATGGAGACTGCATTTTAGGGGGATGCAGTGGTGACCCAGGGAGACCTGTTTCAGCTTCGAACAGCACAGGAATGGCGAGAAACGAAGAAAGCTGAAGAGGGAATGGTGATACCCTCTGTCTTCGGGAAGAAGATGAGTCCTGTTTTTGGACCCCTCGGCCCCAGGGGAAAATGGGGGGGACTGTAGTCCCAGGATGAGAAACTGAACTGTTGTATTTTTGGGTCTGTGGCAAAGCATCCTTAAAGGAGCCCTATGAGCAGTCTGTCCATGCACGGTGGTGAGAGCACTGTGACATGGAATGGAGAGTGTCACACTGGCAGATTTTTTTTCCGGGCGGTTGCCATGTGTGACAGGGAAACACAGGGGGGCAGCTGTGTTTCCTGGGGGGTCTGTGGTGCAAGAGAGACTTCTCTCTCCCTTGATAGTTTGAGTATAGATTACCTGAAGGGTGGTGATTTGATCAAGAATCCCGGGTGATGTTTCATGGCTGGGTGTTTTTCAAATTGGGAGGAGGAGGGGTGGTTTAAAAGGTCTTCATCCTGGATTTAGTTTATGTGTTTTCTGTATTAGTAGTAGTTTAATAAAGTTTTTTTTTCCTTTGTTATTAAGCTTGGGCCTGCTCTGCTCTGTTCCTGATAACATCTCACAGCATTTATTTAGGAAAGGTGCATTTTCATGGGGACGCTGGCATTGCGCCAGTGTCCAACCATGACACACGAGCATCTGGTAAAGCTTAACCTCTTCATTTGACTTCTGTTTGAATGCTAAGCCTTTTTGTACTGCTTTTTCAGGATCAGGCACATAGCTTGAACAGCAGTTGCACTTGGTTTCCAAATATGTGAGGTTGGATACGAACTATGAGAAAACTGGATTGCTTTTTTTTGCAAATCTCATATCCTATAGCTTCTTGCCACCACATCCACCCAGCACTATTTACACAATCAGTTACTCCAATAACATGAGTTTAGATTCTTTTTTGTTTTCTTATGAATAAGCAGACTCAATGGCACAGAAAAAAGAAAAGAAGAAAGAAACAAAAAAACAGAAAAAAAATCCTGTCACAATTGTTTTTGGAGATTTATATGCCTGTTAGATTAGATTAGGCAATTAGATTATCAACTGCAAATTTGGCACCTCTGTTTTGGCACATTTGAGTACAAAGTCCTTCTTCACAGATTAATCCACCTACCTTTCCATGCAGAACAAGAAATCTGTGGCTCAAGGGCTTGTGTAAAGAGAAACTGTGGAAAGAGAAATATGAGTTTATAAAGACTCTCCTGACTCTCTTCTCCTCAGAAAATGTAGATCAAGGCTACAAGGAGTAGGAGGAGGAGGAGGAGGAGGAGGAGGAGGAGGAGGAGGAGGACTGAGGAGGAGGAGGAGGACTGAGGAGGAGGAGGAGGAGGAGGAGGAGGAGGAGGAGGAGGAGGAGGAGGAGGAGGAGGAGGAGGAAGAGGAAGAGGAAGAGGAAGAGGAAGAGGAAGAGGAAGAGGAAGAGGAAGAGGAAGAGGAAGAGGAAGAGGAAGAAATTATAGACTGAGCTGGTGCCAGCTTTCCAGTTAAGATATTGTAAAATCAGCTACTTTTAACAAGGGTATATGTTAAAAAAAAAATTAAGACCAAACAAAACCCCGCACAATACCACCTATACCCAAGCCTCAAAACAGCTAACTCCACCTGAACCCAAACCCTTCTTATACTGTAAGTCTGCTGTTTCATACAGGGACATACAAAAGTAAGTCTTATGATGTGGTGACAAAATTTCTGTAATGGCTTAAGGAATCAAGCATTCATATTTTCATTAAGATTACTGCAGCAGCCTTCAAATAGGGCTAGAGAGGTGTGGTTTTTTTGGAGCAGTTGAAATTTATTGCTTGGCTAGTGAGCTCTGAAATGTGATGTATAATACACAAAATAAATCCCCTTTAAAGAGCAGCTGGTAGTGTGAAAACTCTATTTTCTTTTATTGTTTAGAACTATATCTGTAACCAGAGCACGTCTGAAGCTGAGGATTCAGACACAATAGTTAAGGGAAGTTTACATGCCCTGTGAGGACAGGCCTGAAGTTTGAATCCAGCCTGAGGTCCCAGAAGAACTGAGATTTTGACAGCCTTCTTGATTTTGGTAGTACCCTGCAGGGCTTCTGACTGTCACAGCCTAGCAACCACCTCTCAGTAATTCTTGATGTTTGGAAATATTGCACCCCTTCCCTCTCCTTGTAAGATCAGAGCTTCCCTACAGATTGCAAAATGGCTTATGGATTTGATGAAGCCTGTTCTAAATATTGTTAGTCTCTTCAATTTTCTAAGCTCAAGCTTATGCAAAAATGGCTACTATGCGCAATGCTCTTTGAATCCATGTAATGAGGAAAGAACTCTAGATGACGACTTGTTTTAAAGATGCACCATTTATTAGATACTATATTTATTTTTCTATCTTGATTTTGCAGTTCTCTACTTCATTACCTAGTGTGAAGTTGAAAAATGCAGACACTAACTAGTTATTTCCAGCACTGTGCCCTCTGTTCAAATGATTAGACAAAAGGAAAAATATACTTCCATCTCTTGCTGTTCTAGGCCATGCTGAACTGGAACATCCCATGAAACATCCCATCTCATTTTAGTTTATCTCAGTCCTGAATTCCAGTCCTCACCTATATGTTGAAGTCAGGTTAGTGAAATTATTATGGCACTGGGCTCCCATGCTGACTCTATAATAGCTTTTCCTTGAATTTCTCCATTATCTGAACGGCTCTGTTTACCAAACCTATTATCCTTCCCGCTTGGTTTTCAAGCTGAGAAAGCAAAAGCAACTTCATTAATGGCTCACAGATTGATAATTAACAATTTACATGTCCCTTGTAATGCTGGTAAGCAAAAGAACTGCTTTTGGACAGTGAAAATACTGGAGAGAAGGAAGTGGGAGTCAACTTATGTGGCTAAGTTGTACTGCTTCATTAATCACAATCTATCTTTTATCGCATTGCTCAAAGCCAAATCCATTCTGTTTCTTGGGAATGAGTTAGATTAAAATCAAGTGCTCTTAATGCATCTTTGACATCTGGCCTAGCAGCTGGCTATCACTAATATTGCTCTTTAGAAATGTCAGGAGCCACATT
This sequence comes from Vidua macroura, assembly GCF_024509145.1. Lineage (NCBI taxonomy): Eukaryota > Metazoa > Chordata > Aves > Passeriformes > Viduidae > Vidua > Vidua macroura. Next base: position 63,718,800 of record NC_071611.1, read on the forward strand.
TACTGTGACCATTCTACTCCTTCTGATTTAAGCTGCTGTAAAGGGCAATGAATTACCTTAAAGGAGCTCCTCTGGAAAGTCCTAAGTTTTATGCTGGATCCCCCGCCAGCCTTACCACTTCATGAGTATGAACAATCATACAATTGAACTGATTTGACTTTGCTGCTCCTGGAGTTTCATTGCTTTTAACCTTGGGATGTAATGATGGTAATGCCATGCTAAGTGCCTCTCCTACCTGGGTTTGACTGCTTGAGTAGGGCACCCATTCTTGTTAGCTGAAAACGGCACTGATTTGCAGTGAGAGGGGAAATAGATTGAGTATGATTAATACCACTATGAATGTGACCTATTTTCTTGCAAGACTTTTGAAGGTGGGAGTCCTCCAGACATATTTATTTCTTTATTAATTGTATACTTATGCCCAAAAAAGGCTGGGATTTCACAACCCATCTCCCCCAATAACATCAGCCTAAAGCCCCTACTCCCTCCTTTCCCCAGGCAGACTTGAATATGGAATGCATTAAATCTGGGGGCAGTTGTTCCCCTCTAATGAAGGTGCAGTGGGAGGAAAGTTTTCTTTTCCTAGCAGTGAAAGGCAAAGAAATTAGAGTTGGTTAGTGAAATTGTCTGTACTACAGCTGGGAGGATAGAGTCCTCAGCTTTCCAGATATGTTGCCTACCTTATTTCTTAGATGTTTTCCAGTGCCTTCTCATGTTACCTGCTTCTGACTCTGACTTGGAAAGAAGCTAGGAAAAGTGATGAATATGAAGCAGAATAGCAGTTTGAGAGTCTTTATGACGACTTGGCCATTCTCAGATTGAAGGCTTTTAACAGAGGCATCAACTTCCTCCACAGATGTTGTGTCTGATGAGGCTGTTGTTTGGACCCACAGGAACCAGTTACTATGACCTGGTTTTCAGCAGAACTACTGCTCATTGGCTCACTGGGGCATCTGGGAGGGGCTTCTCTTGACACAGTGTAACCTAAAACCTCTGGTTTTCCTAGAAAATCTCAGTGTGAGAGATGATGAGGGCTTTGTTTTATTTGTCAGCCTGTGAAACATAGGTTAAGATCTAGGTATTAAAATTTTTAGAGAGATGTCTCTGCCTGAATGAAAGTGCAAATGATACATATGCCAAAGTCAACAGGATTTATATTTAGCAATAAATGTGAGGTAAAAGAGGGAGACATAGAAAGGGGGAGAGAAGCAGAGTGACTAAGTAAGTCACCACTACGTGGATCCTGATGGTATCAGTCACGATCCATCTGGGTTGGGGGAAACCCAAGAGACACAGAGTCCACTAGATTTTACATTTGTTCACAGTCAGGTGAAAAAGTCCAGGTATCTCCTGTGGGGCAGGAAGTCTTACACTAGATGATGTTAATGCTTTGGATCATGGGACACTTCAGGAACCTTTAATGGTTTATGACATCTTCAAAGCTGTTATAGCTGCCTCTTGCATCAGCGAAATTGACTCAATTATGGCTCCTTAGCAGGGATGAACACCTTCAGGCTATGTGTGAATACTAGAAAACCACAATTTGTAATGGAATAGAATGGATCTGTTCAGTGTGAAGCACTCCTACCTCCACTGCTTTGCTGGACACAGGATGAAATACACCTTTTTACTATGAGTTGAGAGTAATGTGTCAGCAACCTTCTGTGTTGCAATGCTGCTCCATACTGAAAGGAACAGCAGCTCAGAGATTCCAGTTCAACACAGTACTGGAAACAGAATCTCTTGAAAAAAAGCCTTAAAATAAACTGGCAGAAGTTTTTAATCCCTAAACTCAGTTAACAGGGACTAGTCATTAGTTCAAGTAGTTCAATTATATATAAATTGAAAACAGAATCAGAGTTACTGTCTGTACTTTGGAGCAGGCACTTGATGGGCACATTTTGGTTCACACTAATTAGTATATAATGAGTTGTATACAGTCATCAAATGACTGAAGAAGTTTAAATAGAACTTCTTTTATTTATCTCCTGTGATGTGTGCTGATTCCTTCCATAAAAGACATACTGTTTTCTTTTAAATGTAATGAAAAAATGCATCATATTTATATTATTTTCTTTTACTTTCCAAGGCACTATTGCTCATAAGAAAACTGAGGCCACAGAATTTTGATTACTAGATGAAATACTAATTGCATTTTTAAAATATTTTGACTATTTACACTTTTACTAGCTTCAGTCACAAAAGCCCTCAGGAGCTTTTTTGGTGCAAATGTCTTGCTTAGGGGTCTTAAGGTTCAATATCTCTAAAAGTGCAAAGCATATTTCTATTGCACTCACTGAATGTTGTCAAATTTAAAGAAAATTAGCAAATTTGTATTTCCTATTTCAGACAAAGATTTCTAGATCTATTGATTCAGTTCATTAGTGTGCAAAAGGCAAGATACCTCTGCTTTGCTAGCATTTGGAGAAGGTGTCAATGGTGAATATTTTAGAACAGCTGGATATTCTTCAGCATGCAGCATTGAAGGTTAAGAGTGAGGACTTTAAATCCTGATTTGTGAACAGCCACAGCTTCTCAGCATATTGTTTCAGTGAAATCACAGGACTGCTGAATTTTCCCATAATTATGTTGTTACAGTTCTGACTAACCTGCACAGAATAAGTCATTCTGAGACACTGGAACAATCGCTGTTCTCAGAGAGAAGAGTGGATTACATTAATAATCCAGATGGAAGCAAGAGAATGAGGTAGTAATTGCCAAGACAATAGGTGTTTATGTGATAACATCTGAAAATCTTAAAATAAAGATGAAATCAGTGCTTATTCTGCAAAGTCGACAAGAAATAGCTAAATATATATACAGATGTCAAATTATCTGTTTGCCTAAAAATCAGTAATCCATGATCAGAGTCAGCATCCCTAAAATACAGTGTTTAAACTCAGTGATGTTGTCATTTCTCAGTAGGCCTCTCAATTATCTACAGAAAGGTATTTTGATTTAGTTTTTGGACATAAAATACAAATTCCTTAAGGCAGCATTTTTCTGCACAACTTTTGGCTGCTAAAATGTTCTATACTTGACAAAGGTGCATGGATAGCTACACTCAGACACTCAGACAATTACTTAAGCACTCGTCTTTGTTTTCATGGAGGAGGTAGTGATTCCTTTTTATATGGCATAAGTTTAAAAAGCACATGCAAGCTAATACCACTGACTTTCCGGGACGTCATTTGATGACGTTCCATTTGATGTAACAGTGCTCCTAAATTGCATTGCTGCAAGAAAAATTGGAAGAGGGGTGGAAATTACAAGCCCAGTTAATGACTGACCTAATTTCTAAGACAACAGTAAATTTTTATTGTTAGAGGAATACCAAGCATATATTTGCTAAAACTTTATAGTGTTACATGTGTGATATGCTGTCACAAAGCAGCAAAGAATATACTAAATCTTGTCTGTGTCAATCACTGAGTCATTCAGATCAAGCTGATCAACTACAACTTCAATTTTAGTGATGCTGTCTTTACAACGGAATGCATTTTTGAATGCCAAAATACAAAAAAAACACTAGGATAGAGGAAGCAATTTTTAAAGCCCTATGATAAGGCCTCTTTTACTAGTCTGTGGAAACTCCAGACTAATGCTGCAAATTCAGCATTTGCTCAAATCTGCTATTGATTAATTAGTGGAACTGGAAACACATTACACGACACTTTATTAGGACTGAGCTGAACCTGCTGATCAAGGAAGTGCTTTCTTAAGATCGGTAATGCACTTACTGTTGTGAGGATTTTGAAGGCAAATCACAGCAATTATTTCTAAATCACTGATAGTGTCCAATCTGTTTACTTTCATACACCCAAAATTCCAGGCATTCATATTAAATATGGATGTTGTGCACCTAAACTTTCTATGGACATCTGAACACCAGCACACAGCTACACTGGAGTTGCCACAGGTTATTCCAAATGTCCATGTACTGGAAAAAGCCATAAGGAGCAGCAGGAAAAGGCCATGTGAGGCACCCAAGAGCAATGCAAACAGGACCAGTGCACCTCTCTGGCCAACTGATTTGAGCCCTTACAGATAGAATGTGCCAGTGAAGTTCTTGCCAAGATCATAGCATATTTTCAATGCACATCTGTAGCGGGAGGTAATATTTTTAATAGACTGTCCACTATAATTGGAATAGAAGCCTTCTGGGATTAGTCCCTTCATCAGGACTAACTGAAGCTCTTACGTCTCCTATAAATTTCACTTCTCTTATATATGCAATCCATTAAAACCACAATTAAACTCCTGCAGGCATAGGAAGGTAAACAGATATTTTTTCAGAAATGGAAGCATGACATTTAACAACAACATTACAGCTACACCTGCACCAGAACAAGTCAGAGTTTGTCGTTCCAAAGCAATCTGCAATGCAAAGGATATTTCCAAGACGTACTGGGTACGAGGATTGGAAGTGAGATTAACAATAAAGGAGTAAGAAGGAAGAGAGGCAAAAAAAATGTTTACCCAGATTTTGATTTACTGAATATAAATGCTGGACTGTTTTTAGGATGTTGATCACACTTCACAAGACAGTTTCTGTTATAAAGATGTTACCTGAAGTGTATGGTAAGTATGCATCTATGATACATCATGATCCAGGAGGCTGCATTTCCATGGGTTTGCAATTGAACACCTGTAAGTATGTAATTTTTCTGGGAGTGACAGCTGTAAGTATTTAATGTTGTTTTGTGTAATGCATTTCACCTTTGTCTTTCTAGAAAGCCTATAATCATCCATCTATCCTTAAGAATCTGCAATGAGAAAAATGTATAAAATAGTTCATTCTTGTAGGAAGAGATCTGTTGTGGGCCTGCACACACTGAAATATTAAATGACATTTAACCAGCATAATAGTGTAGTAAGTTGTAACCTATAGGACTTTTATATAACTGTGTCTCAAAATAACGTGTGTAAATGCCGCACTCCATTTACCTCATATGGCTAGTAAACTCTTCAGCTTCATCATATCTGAAATATAAATATTTATATATGAACTCCCCACTACATTTGTCTGAAATTTTTTCAAATTGATGTGAAACCTCCAAATGAGCCTTAAATATCTGGGACTTGAAAATCAAATAAAGCTAAGCTGCACTTGCATCATCTCATAACCCAAACTCGCTTACCTGTATTGTAGTGCTGTCACGTGTAAAGGGGAGATTTGCTCAAACCCTCAGTATGTGATCACCTGTCAGGGCCCCAGGAAAACCTTGGCCCTTTGCCTGACCAGTCTGTCAGCATCCTGCTGTGGGGACCCTTCACTGAGCACTTCAGGGGGTCAGGGCATGGTTCAGGGTCACTCCTCCTCCTGCATCTCCACATCTTTACCCACTGCTGGCTGTCAAACATCTTAGTGAGGGGTGGTTGTACTCTGAGGGCAGATATCTCAGGGTAGCACCTGAGATAACCTGGGGGTGGGGACCTGTGTCAGTGACTTTCCCCACAGCTGCTGACACAAGAACAGGACATCTCCCTTTCTCTCTCCTGGTTTTAAGCTACTAGGAGGGTTATCAGCTGGGGAGGACACTGAGTTCCCTCTTCTCAAGAGTTTTGACAGAACCTGGCCGTGGTGTCTCCACTCCATGCTGCATTTAGACCCCACAGATTGATTGTGTTGTATCTGGGAGGTTGGGTATGCTGACCGCATTCCAACCAGTAGCAGCAAGCATATTTTCCCCTGTGATTTCTGTACTGTTATCTTTATAGTCTCAGTCACTTTCCCACAGATGTGAAAAACATTTAAACATAGCTGGCTTTAAGCATAGACACTGCATTAAGCCTGATGAAGTCAGTACACTAGTAAACAAGTGCTTAATAGTTTGCAAAATGAAGCCTTTTGATATTGTTGTTTTTAAATTTATTTCTGATTTAAATTTAGGGTCCTAGAAATGTAAAGTTAGTATCATTAAAATGTACTGCTTACAGCCTTGTCAGCTAGACACACACAGACTTAAAAAATATTTGACATATTTACCATTTCAAATACAGCATCTTCTTTTAAATAAAGTAACCCTCTGTTACACTGCTGCACAGTTTGCTGTCACACAATTGTTTCTATGTTGTTTCGCTTTTCTGCTAGCTGAAGCTTTCCCCCAAATAAACAGAGAAATAAATTAGTAAGTGTTGCAATTTCCATATTCAAAAGTCACAGCTGTAACTTAAAATGCAAAACTAAGTCACTTTACTATTAGTTGATGTCACAACATGGTATATACCTAATTCTGCTGGTTAGGAAAACCCCCAAAATTAAGTACAGGCACCTGATCACAGAATCTTAGAACAGTTATGGCTGGAAGGAGACCTTGAAGTTGGTCTAGTTAAAATTCCCCTGCTGTTGGTAGGGACACATGACATTAAGGATTATTTTCTCTTTTGAAAATGCACATACTGTACCTTTTTCTGATAGATACATGTAATTTAAAATGACAGGGAAAAAAAAGCCCAAACCAAAACCCACAACAGAATTTACTTTCTTTTTTTTTTTTTTTAATTCTGCATTAAAGAAAGGAACTTCATCAACATTGATTGTCATTTACAGAAAACATTCAAAAATCATGTGTGCATTATTAAGAAATGCTGACAGTGTTTAACTAATAATTTATAGGTCATAAAATAACACAAAGATCTATTACATTCTAAAGTAATATAGAACCTTTTCATTTGACATGGATACTGGTCCTACAAGATTCATGATAAAAAACCCTCAATGATCACTTTCTAAATGAATCAGGCTGTCTTTTTACTCACATACACATAAATTAAGTCAATTCTATTAAACAAGGGAGAAAGATCAGAAGAGAATTGCAGATGTAAACATGCTGGATGAACTCCTGGCACTGTTGAAATCAGTGAAGGGTTTGCTGCTGGTTTCAATGGAGCCAGATTTTTACCCAGTACATCATGATTCATTTGCAGTTCTGCTTTTTGTATCTACAAGCCAGTTAAGATACATGACAGTTATTACACAATTAAGCTTATTAAAAAATAAAAAAATCACTATTGACTCTATAAGGCATTTGATTTTAGAAAGGAACTTTTATTTGTCTTTTGAGAGTGATTAATTTTGAGTGTTACTCATTATTTTATTAGATTGTTTATTATCATACTTCTTGACAGGCAATGCAACTCCTGTGTGTTACCAACAGTGGTAAACATGCTTACCAAATAAAAAACAACACACCCCTAAAATTAAAATTAAACTGATTTACAACAATATAACTACAGCCAAGCACCAAATAGCTCAGGGCTTGGATCCGGGATCCTTAACATCTCATTTCACTCTAACAAAATGAACTGGAAATAGGATAAAAACATTAGCTATTTGAAAGTGGGAAGTATATGAAAAATCATTTCTTCTCATAATCCTAAAAGCATCTTCAGGGATATTCCAAAAATATTAGAAAGCTTCATTTAAATCTAAATATCTATCTTAATTATGTTTTTATTTTTTTTATAAATTGGTAATCACAAAATACTAGCCATTAAAGTCACATTTGGATGCCAGAATAGCATCTAAGTACTTTGCTAATTATTTATGCTCCTGCCTGTATTACATTACAGCTGTTGATAAACTGGACATAGTTTCTTTTTTCCATTATGATCTTTAAAATGTGCATTTGGTGAAGATCAGTTATGGCTTCAGATTACAGCTAATGAGTGACCTGACCTCAAATCTGAGTAAGAAATTAAAGGCATACAAAAATATTTTGTTCATTGGAAAGAGAGGAATGTTTCTATTGATATAAGTAATGTCAGAAGGATTCATCAAAGCCATATGTTATAAGGAAGCATTATTTGCTTGAACAACTTTTCTTCAGATCAGTCAAATGCAGTCTGCATGAATTATTATAGTACTCACTTTACAGACTTGCTGGGATCACGTTTCACTGACAATCCAGCATTTTTTTCCCAGTTATGTACAGAAGCATACACTAACTATCAACAGCTGGTCAAAAGGCTTTATCTATTACAATCAGTTTCCATAAAAACTGAAGAGTACATTACACTTACAGGAAGCAAGTACATAATTTGCTCTTTGATGTTTTTCCTCTTTAAAAAAAAGCCAACATTACAAAGTCTTATGTTTAAACAGAGACATAGAAAAAATCAGTGTATTCACTGTCCCAAGTTATTTACAGCAAAAATTACAGAGACAGCATACATAGTATCAGACCTTCCACAAGCATATATTAAAAGTAATTACATATGAAAAAATATTTTATTTGTCTTCTACATTTCTACAATACATACTCAGGTTTCTTCTTGTTTTGTTTGTTTAGTTTTTAAGTAACTTCTTTAGTGTTAATCAAATGAGGCAGAGAGCACAGCTGTAAAATAAGGGATTTTTTTGCTGTTATGATTCCTATATTCTTTATATCGTCCATTCATTACAACTGAAGTAATTAGTTTAGCACGGGAACTATAGCGATTAGCATAAATCTCAAAATACCCAACATATTTGATTTAGCTGAGTGTTGATAACAGCTTAGACTTCAGTTGTGCTTTATTTGTTGCCACAAGTACAATCACATAGCTGCTCCCAAAAGTGTACTAGAGGTCACATGGCAGTCACACAAGAGGCAAAGACTATCATGGCTAGTTCACTGGCTATGCTACTCAGTGGCTTTTTAAAAATAAGTGCACAAAAAATCCCCATATACTGCATGAGAATGTGTGGTCCACACTCCATAGGGTTAAATGATTATCAGCTTTTTTTACTAACAACAAAACACCTTTTTTGCCTGATTCTGACATTGAAGTGACACATTAAAGAAACCACAAATGTAGTGCATCTGAATCTGAATCCCCAAAGTCAACAGCCTAATGTAGTTACTTTGACTTAATTAAGCTGCATGTCTAATCAAGACAATTATAAGTGCTTGCCTTTTTTTTTTTTTTTTTTTGTTGTTGTTTTTTTTTTTTTTCCAAATAAGCTGGTTTTATCCAAAACAGTTGTCAAGGTAAAGCCTGTTATTTCCTGTTCTTGGTGCTTAACCATCTGCTCCTACTTGTGTTTCAAGGCAGTTGTATTCCTGTTGCCCAAATAAGGGGCCAATGTGTTCCTAATATTGAAAACTAGGAGCCATTTTTTAAAAATCTCTCCAGACAGTCATATATTGAACATACTTTACTGCTGTCCATGTATAGTCATAAACAAGGACTTAAGCATTTTCTTGAAGCACAAAAAATTTTCTCAACAGCAGTATCTTCATTCATAAATTAGCAGCTATATCCAACAAATGAAAAAAATATGCAAAATCACCATATCTACATTAGTAGAATTCTTTTCTTTATGTTATTGTACAGAAGACCACGTGCAAAGCAAACAATTTCTGCAAGTACAGTTACAAAGAAACAATTACAATTTACTTATTGCTGCTATATCCAACGCTGTTTTCTTTCACTTTCCCCATGTGCTGTGCTTGAATTGTGAGGATGATGAAATTATGCAAATGTAGTACATCATTACTGAACTCACTGTGAGCAGTATTATTCTCGCTGCCTGCAGTAACACCCAGGACATACTTCTCCTTTCCCAGAGCATTTTGTTTATTGCCTTATCCTCTCAACAGAAATGCAACGCAAGGGTCAGGACACAGACACAGCTGCTCCTGGACATTCAGCCTGCCTTTTTAGGAGAGTTACTGATCTGTGAGCTACCACTGTGGAAGTTTTAGGCCTCTTCTTTTCACAATGACTCCTGTCTGCAGACTGAATACACAAATGGCTTTTAGAGCTGCAAACAGCTTCTGGGATGATAATTTAGTGGGGCATTAGGCTCATGGTCACACAGTCATGCAGGGACAACACATGCAGGGACAATGCATGCAGGGATAACACAGCTAAGTGAGAGCATGAAGGAAGAGGAGGAAGGAGCTTCCTTTCTACCATCTGGGTGGAGCTTCCCTTGCAGGTTGCAAGTACTGGTCAACTATGAGAAAGAACGAAGATGAGTCATTTACTACTCCACGCCTCATTCACTAGGAGTTAGGAGTAAAAGGTAAAGGAAAGAGAGGCTAGGTCCTCAGACCATAAGACTGAATCTTTTAATGGGAAGCTATCATACTAACAAGAACTTCAGTCACTTGGACATGGCTCCTAGCAACCTGAAGGATTAAAATAAAAATTGAAATGGGATGCTTGGCAAAGAATATGATGGTGAAGATCCTGATGCATAGGGATGCTGGCCTCTCCACCTCCTGAAGCTGTCCATCAGTCTTCTAAATGGAGGGAGTTCAGAGGATGGAGAGAGTCAAAAACGACCATACTCACTGTGATAACAGGAGCAATGATCATATTCAGAGCTGAGGAAAACCTCTTGGTTGAAGACTTGAATTAACTTAATGACTGGCAATGTAATCCACCGCAATTTGTCCTTCTGTGTGTATTCTTGTAACGACAGAAAATCTGTGGTGTAAAGCTAGGGATAAGCACATTTCAAAACTCTAGGAAGTGGGAGTACTTTTCACTAGCACAATATAAAATGGGGTAATGTTTTCTTCATGTGAGTAAGGGACTAATCATACCATGGAGAAGTATTGCTACAGAGTCGTGGGCTAGCTATGATTTTGTGCATCCCTGAGAGAAAATGGTAGCTGTTAGCCACTTGCTCATGTCTACTTGTTCTTCACAGTCACTTCTCCATGTCCTAGAGCTCAGTGCTCTTGTCATTGCTGACAAGAATTGCTTATTCCATGTCTTCACCTTTCTTTCCTCTTACATGCCTGCAGCAAGTCTGAATATGAGCTCATGTTAATGGTACATAAACTGGGTACTTCGAAACTTTGTCAGTTGTCTAAACTTTTTGTTCCCAAAAGAACCTTAACATCATGAGCTGATGGGTCAGTAGAACTCTGCTGACTGTGAAACAACAGACAAATTCTGACAGATCAAGCTGAGGAAATGCTGACAGTGAATTCAGTTTTTACCAATGTTACTTCTAATCATTGGCTTGAAAGCCTTGTCTGGGTCATGCTCTTTTGGGCAACTCAACCCATGCCCTTCAAAGCCTCTAACATTCTTTTCCATATTACCACTGTTATATTTATAGTTATTTTCAGTAATGAAACATCCCTGAGTGGCATAGAGTGCAACATTTGCATCAAGCAGTGATTGTCATTTACGAAGCGTGAAACCTAAAGAGTAGAGACAAGGATGGGGCCTCCAGCACACTGCTCCTAATGGATGTCAGAGATAAGATTTAGTTTCTAGAGTGGAGGCAGAAGGTGCTGGGACAGGCTAGTAGGTGTAAATGCACTACTATTTTATGGCCAGGGAAAAGCAAGCTGTTCTGTCTCAGGGTTCCGTTTCATACATCCTTAGACATAAAGAATTGGACAAAAAAAAATCTTTTGTGTTTCAGTTTGATCTTATGTGCTATATTCCTGGGATGTTCAAAAGACAATGACTGAAAATAGGAACCACTTCCAGGCTGGACCTTAGATCTTCTGGAAACAGCACAATCAATGCAGAGTCAGGAGGGAGGAGAAGGAGTGGGGGAGCCTGAACATCTTTCAAATGATATTTGAAGCACAGCTTCAGAGTGGTGGAAAAGTCAACAGGGAAAGGAGCCATCCACTGCACAGTTCTAACTAAGCTGCCTGACCAGTTTGTGAGGCTGCTGCAATCTTAAAGAAGTTTGTACAGCCTGGTAGAGGGAGGCCAAGAGGCTAGCACACAGGAGCAGCTTTGCATCCTCTTTGTGTAGAAGTTGTTATATCAGAAATCCTGTAAACTGGGCTGAAATGAACAACACAGAGCATGAACTCAAAGCATTTAGGAGAGTAACATCAGCCTTCTGCTCAACAGAGCTCAAAAGGGACCTCTTAATGCCAAGGGCCTCCAGTCTTGCTACCGGTTGAGCACCTTCTTGGCTGAAATGCCTCAATTTTTAGTGACTCTAGTTAGAGCTAAGTGTCTGACAACTTGCAGAATCAATTCCTTTATGCTGTTCATTCACAAGCCAATCAAAACCCATACGTTGCTTTTGGAAACAAGTTTCCTCAACTGAGGCGCCTTCTACTACCATGTTTCTTTTCTAGGAATTTCCGTTAGAAGGAAATATGAATCTTAGAATTAATTCTTTATAAAAAGAGCAGGCAAGAGTGATATTTACAACAAAATGAAGTCTTTGTGGTAGTATAATGAACACTGTACATCTGCTTCCTCAATGCCAAGGGTAATATAGCATAATATAGCTGAATTACGGGAGAGCAATGCTAGAAGTAGTAAATTCAATACATGTTTTAAATATGCTTTTGTTACAGGTCCCAGGCTAATCACTCATTAAAAAAAGTGTCTCATTTGAAAAGTTTGTAACTAAAAAAATCAAGAAACATATCCAGTTACTACAGAAAGAAGATGTGACAAATTTAGTTTTAGACACTTATTTGAAAAGCTTCAGGTTCTACCATGGACTACTGAAAGCCAAAAAAAAAAAAATTAAGAACTAATGATGTGAATTATGAAGTTATTTACTAAAATTAATGCTATTTTATCCTTAAGTGTCCATGGATAACTTGAATATGTGAAGTTCAATATCAGTAATTTGAAATTTTGAGTCTAAGTGACTATGTCGGCAAAACCAATCACAAAAATCCAGCCTGTGGCATGTGATCATTATGTGTTGTTCTACGCTCAGTCAATGAAGGGCAACAGAGGTATTACACCTATGTGGCCAAGCCCAAATGACAGAAAATTAAATAAAATCTAATTGCAGTTACCACAGCACAGTTCCATAAATAAATAATTTTTGAAATTGAATTTTCATTTCCCAAGTAAACAAGAACACTATTTGCTCACATCCTGTACTAATAGTAACAAAAATTTGTTTGGCAATATTTGAAAATCCTGGTAGAGGTTATTGCCTATCAAAGACAATGAAGATCTTGTATGGCAGACTATTAGAAGTTTTAGGACAAAAGCCAAGAATCCACTTTTATTTCTAAACTGGATATTTCTACCTTTGTGGTCTCTCACAAGTTACTTAACCTTCTTTCTTTCATTTCCGCATCTTTAAAATGTGATCATAATCATTACTGATTGGAAGTGTCATGACATTGTAGTGATATAAGAACAGTTCTTTACAGATTAAAGGCCCTGCAGATAATGATTAGTGTCATTTTCACTGGTGACCTCTATTTAATTATCTTGCCTGAGAAGTAATTCAAAAATCCCAAGGAGCGATTAGCTTATTATAGAAGAAAACAACATTTTCAAGATGTAACACACAATTGTGAAGGACTATTTATAAACATGACAAACCTCTTTATTAAGCAGCACTATGAACAGTAGTATTTATCATTTATTCTATATTTCTATGGGTTGGCTAAATATATACTTTTGATATACTGTAAATTAATTTTAAAAATCTTTCAAACACTATGTGTGTGTTCTTGTCTTGGGGAATCAAGAAAAACATGAATCCCCTGGAATTAAAACTGAACACTTCTAGAGTTCAGTGTGACTCAATTTTTCCCTCGATAAATCTACACGAATAGTATGTAGACATCACGTTTTAATATAAACATGAAATTTGGGATCCTTTTCTTGGATTTGCCATACAAGGAGGGCTGGTAAATCACCTAATAAAGGAATGTCAGTCTTATAGTTAGAGTGGTATAAAGAAGCATCAAGAGAAATGCTTTATTATGTTAATTGAAGACATTTTAAGATAGTCACTAGAGAAATGTGCTCTGAATTTGAGGTAAAAAGGTAACTTTAGTAACTGCTGTTCTACAGCATTAAGCAATGTTGAAGAGTATGTCACATTTGCAACAAAATTCTCATAACTAAGTTTGCTGGACAGATTTTTTTTCTTTTTTTTCTAAGTTGCAATGGACCTGCACAGAAATATTTATTAGCTGAGAGTTTGTAACTATTCTTGTACCTGTTCTGGCATTGCTAAATCAGATCAAACAAATTGTGATATTTTCTAGACTTGATTCTGCCACAAAATACATATGCAAACTTGCAAACTGACTGATGGAAGGCAAAGGAGAGCTCCTCAAAGTACTTGAAATAGCCTGTGAATTATCTGCTCATAAAGAAAAGTGAAGCTTGAGACCAGAGCTGCACAAGGCATTAAGTTATCACTACAACAGAACGATTTTCTTCACCTACCCCAGGGCCCATCTGTGTCCCTGTGGGCTCCCTGTGACACTGCCCTTCCATGAGCCTTGCAAATGGGCAGGTCCTTTGTGCTTCCCCTTGCCTTGCCTCAGATTGCACCGGCTTCTGCACTACTTTGAAATAAAGAAATGCATCTGCTTGTGATCCTGCCTTCACTTCCTTTCTTCTCTACTGCCTGCTTCTTCTGATTTCTGCTCTATGCCCTTTGCTGGCATCCCAGGAGGAGACTGCTCTGAAAAAGTTCACAATGGGCAAAAGTGGTGCTAAAGAGAGATGTAGCAGATACTGAATCCCTCTTTCATAGCTAAAACATCTGTGTTTTGTACTACTGGCAAAATGCAGATGCATTAATAATGACTGCTGATTAAACTTAATTAATTCACAAGATTAAGTCCATGGCAGCCTTCCACTCCCCTCTGTGTTTGCCTTTGGTTTTGCAAGGAAATGCACGTACAGTCAATTCAGAGACAGACAAAAAGAAAGCTCCAATCCTTTGCTCCACTCCTGAGATGAATCTAAAATAAATCCTATATATGCATATATATACAGTAATATACATACAGATATATACATACATATATGCATGTGTTTAAAACATACACAGATGTATGAGTGTAATGGAAACCATCAGTCCCATCTAGATGACTGTCAGAAACAGTGACAATTACACTGTTGTTTGTAGTAACAAAACTTCACAGAACAGACTTCACTCACTTTTGACTTTTTTCCTCCTTCCCTTCCTCTTCAGAGATACATTTTAGGCTTGCCATGGTTTTCACTGAGCTTACTACCTACCCTTCTAATGAGTTCAGCAAAAAACTGAAGCTACTTTTCAAAGCAGTGTATACAAAATCATGTATGAAATCACAAAAATGTACATATGGGATTGTCTACATTTTTACTCCATGTTTCAGATACTTTACTGAGATCAGGTCCTACTATGTTCACTTTTATATATGTTCTATCCCTGTAACAGTGAGAAAATAAAAAATAAACCCAATCCTATTCCTCTTTTTACTAACACCATCCAGACAAGGCTTTTGCACCATTGATACATTCCTGATGTTTGATTTACACACAGCACACATGCACTACATTACATACATCTCAGAAGTGATCCTGTCATTTCACATTGGCAGCTGACAATTTAACTCTGGTAAAGCAAATCTTGACTGCCCAAAGTAAATCTAATACATTACTTGTAGAGTAAGAAATACATGACAGCTGGGTTGAGCATCCTTTAAATGTAGGCATGTGATTTTAAGTTATAGCATGTATGCATATAATGCATACATACATATATACATACATACACATATATATGTATATATATGTGAGTGTGTGTATCTTCCATATATGCACCATAATTTCCAAGACAGCTACAAATTTCCACATGCATTAAACTATCTAAAAACATAGAACTAAGCAGTTTAATAAGTGGAATTTTCTTAAATTATATTTTAACAATAAACAACAAGAGTAATACTGCAAAGTACTGCTCTATTATCATGTATATCTACAATAAAATTCTAGGAACAGTTGTCTCCCAAAACATCCCCCAATAAAAGTAAATTTAAAAGAAAAGGTAACACTCAGTGTCCTATATTTGTATGTTCATTGTCAGTTCAAAAATGAAAAAAAAAAAAAAAAAGGAAAAGTAAACAAAAGAGCAAAAAGACATCCCCACTCAGAGTTGCATATTTACATTCTTCAAACTGTAGCGGTGAAAAATAATTCTATTAAGTGCAGGACATTCCTGGTGTTGCAGTAGTGACATTTTAAATAATTTCTTCATGAAACATTTCTCTTTGTCTTACTAGTGATGCATTCCATGACTACGTGAAAATTCTATTATCCCCTTCACTTGCAGCCAGTGGTAGAATCTGGATTGAAAAGCTCCTTGTATAATGGAGGAAACAATGTGTTCACTATGTCTGGATGAGATTGCTTAAATACCTGCAGTTTCTCTCCATGCAAGTTGCAAAGTGCAGTAATTGTTGGTATCTTGGCTATTAACTGTAAGACATTGAAACAAAAAAAAAAAAAAAAAAAGAAGGTGGAAACATATTTTGTATAAATTACACTTTCCAAAATTAACTATGTTAGCATCTTGCTGAGTAACTGAAAATGATACTCTAAGCTTCATCAAAACCCATCCACAGAACTAGATATTATTCTTACTGTAAGAACCTAGAAACAGCTGCCGCCAAAGATTTAGCCAAGGGCCAAGAATACGTCTAACAAGGAACAACCTCAATGAGCACATTTTTAAGGCAGTCACATTCTATATAGGGTATGAATTAAAATTATTGGGATATTGAACAAAAAAAAGTAGCAAGAGGCAACAGGGACAAGAGTCAGACAAGCCTGACTTGGCAAGAACACAGTGCATTTCTTTTAGCTTACATTGCAAGCTAAAAGAACATGGCAAGAACACGGTGCATTTCTTTTCGCTTACATTAATGTGACAATACTTACAGAAATGGCTGCAGAAAGAGAAGAGTCATGCTTGAGGACTGCTTGATATTTTGTTTAAAGAACATACCTTTGTCAATGTCTCCTCATCGAGGTGGTTCTTCTGAATAACATGTTGAAGTGCAAAGTAAATCTTTTCCTGAAGCTTCTGGACTTTCCTGGGCTCTATTAACCAGGCTCGATCTGAGAAAAAGGAAAACAGAAGTTAAAGAATGCACAGATTTGGGGCATGCTTATGGTGCACACAGGGTACTGTGCTGGCAAGTATCCACAGGAATCGTAAATCTCACGAGGAGGGACTGCATCATAATTAAAGACATGGTTTCAGATGCAAAGTGTCTCAACCCATTAAAGGATCACCTGAACACTTAATTAACACATACAAAACATACAGGAAGACAGTGTTGGCTCTGCATCTATTTGTTTAAAACAGGATGCTAGGCATAAAGATGGGGAACAGAAATGAAACATAGCTCAACATTTTATTATTCTCTGTCAGTACAATCAGTATTCTAATTTCATACTGGCTAGGTGATAAACATGTCATGTTATCTCAGTGTCTTAATACATAAATAATAAACTTACTGATCAAACCAGTTCTTCGTAAATAAGATAATGAATAATATAATTAGTCAAACATTAATATATCTCATTATTTACTAGGCTAATATTTTGAGAAAAAATATATTCTAAATAAAAGGCTTTCTTCATGAGAATTTTGTCAATAATTCAAAAGAATTGCAAAGTGCAAGTTTCTCATTATTTAAAAATGTTCTCTTAAACAACACAAAATCCAAGATTATCTGGAAGAATAACAGCTACCCAGTTGTTTTAAGACCTATATGGCTTCTACTGGACTCAAACGCCACCTGCAGGAGGTTGTCCTTACGATCTGTATTTTCACAAGTCTGGAGACAAACACACAGAAACAGAAGTAGCAGACTCCAAGACAATCCAAACCCATTAATGCCGTACGTTTGCAGCACCACAGAACCTTCTGTTTTCTCACACTGCAAACTATTTTTTTCTCCCTCAGTTCAGATCAGTTCTTAGGTATAGATTTTAGCTATCATATGGGAATTAGGAAAACTTCTTTTATCACAGGAATGAATCTTCATGTACAAATTGAAAAATTCAGGAAAAAACCCTTTCACTTTTCTTTCACCCATTCCCCATCACTAAAATAAGTCACACAGATGAATTAAGTTAACCACTTCAATGAACACACAGGCCATACAGGCTGGAACTGAGCAACATTTCATCACAGGAGTAGAACAATTCTGCCATTTGTCCGACTGTCTCTGGGGAGGGGCGTATGAAAAGAGTTCATTGTCAAGTACTGTGAAAAGGGACAAAAACAAACCTCAGCTACTTAACAGATGATCAGGAAAACAGTATTTTGTAAACGTTAGAGAACTGTGTTCCCTGAAGGTAAGGCAAGGGATCCTGTGCCATCAGTGGCCATAGAAATAGAATTACCTGAGAACACACACTTTCTACACAATAAGCACACAGTAATGTTTAGACTTCACAGGTTAGGTGCCAAACTTTATGCTATTGCAAAACCTGGTCTTTTAAGTAGTGTTAAATTAATGTCTATTGCGGCAGACTGGAGCTAGAAAGATTTACCATAGAGACCAATCCCTAAAGGTTTACCTTTCTACCATAAGAATAAGGTTAAAAATAGACTGAGGTGGCTGAAGGACAGATTCATCACTCACCTGACATGAAGCATGCTGTATATTACACAAGAGTTCTTAAATTCATTACAAGAGTTAGGTAAACCTTTTTAGCAGATGCTAAGTCTGTCTCCCAAAATGTAGTTTCTGCCACCTGAACACCATCTGTAAATTTGGCTGGAATTTTACAGGTAACTCTAGCTATAGTCTAAGAAGTGCAGGAAAAAGACAATAGATCAGTGACCACCTTTAAAGGACCTAAGAAGCAGTGATTCAGTAGTGTATTTTTCCTCTTGAGTTTTGAACTTGTCCATCTTCAAAGAGTATACTGTCCTCTAGGCTAGAGAACAGTGTAGGAAGAAGATGAGAGACAGCTCAGAAACAGACAAGATCTGCTTTTGCCAAAAGGAAGATGGGAAGAAGGAAAATGCCAAGTCAAAGCCTCGGGAGAGGGACTGGCACAAAGGAGCAGCCATGTTCCTGTCTTACCATGTGCTTCTTTTGTATGTTTGAAGGTGGAGATGCCTTTGCAGCCTTTACTGGATTTGTACAACATTTCAGCTTTTGAAATCACAACTCAAGCTAGAGAATCATCTTCAAGCAGTGTGGTTACGTCTATCATGAAATGGAAAATCTGGGTTTGTGCTCTGCATCAGATGGAAAATGGATGTGACACTGGCCTTTGCAATCTGCAAAATTACTGATGAATGTTACTCATAGATGTTTTCAGGTCCCCTTACTCCCACTGGACTGCTCTGGTTTCTGTAAGGGGCCTAAACACTGAGATGAAGGCTGCAAGAATCACCTTTCAGGTTGTGACTTCTGCAGAAAAGAAACCTGAATATGAGTACTTTCTGTACAGAATCTTTGTATGCTTGTATTAGTCAATGAAAGGACTGGTGCAGGGACTTCTGTGAAGCAGTGCTTTACTTTTAAATTTTTAAATTTGTTCCCATGATGAAACTCTTTATTGTGAAGGAACCAGAAGTGTGGAAGAAAGTATTTCTTTCTCTATTGTTTGAATTATTGTAAGAAAATAAATGGCACATTTCAGCATCAGTTCATCTTGGACTATTTTCTCTGTCTTCCCACCCTCAAACATAGCAGCCCTGATGAAACAGGAGTTATTTAGGCAATCCAGATTTACAGTTTTTTTATGGAAGAAAGATTGCTTTCACTCATGTACATGCTCCTGCAGCCCATAATTTCCTTCTTGTTATGTCTTAGGTCTAGTTACAGATGCTCACACAGTATAGAAATAAGCAGTCTGCATGCATCAAATGCTTTTGTTCCTTTTAATTTTTTTTTTTTTTTTTTTTTTAGGTAAAGCAATTGGAGACATTGCATGTATCCTCTGGCTTGCAAACTAAAGGGACATATGCAGAACTGCAGAAATTAATCAGAATTTTGGTTCTACCTAATTTTTCCAGCAGCTAGCACCCTCTGCCACCCAGCCACCTTTGGTCTTTTCAGACTGAGAGAGGAATGATGGGCAGAGACCCATCAGGACATTACAAATCTGCTGTCCCAGAGAAAGTCAGGACATCTGGGTGGGTAGTGCAGGGACAGCTCTCATGCCTGCACACAGTTGGGACACCTTTGAGGTGGAAATCGTCAATGTTTGGAGGGCTGTAGGTGCAGCATTTTGGCATAACCCCATGAAGAGTCACTGGCTCAACTATTTCACTTCTGAGAAGATGGTGGCAATAACTGCTCAAAGTGGAAAAAAAAGGAGGAGAGTACTTTCAGTAGGTGTTGCTAACGATGAGAATTAATGAGTTGACACCATCTGTGATAGTCTAATTCTGACTAACATAATCTCAAACACAGATGTGCAAAAGTGCAAGGTGACCTAGAAGAAGTCTTCAGTAGAAAAAGTTGGAAAAACCATGGTGTGTTTTTTGTAAGGCTATTTAAGAGGTTAGCCTTAGATGAAAATGTGTGTCTACATTCCTTGAGATATATTTAAAAATCCCACACTAAACTGTGAGCTTGTATATTAGATCCACCTTCTGAGTCAACTTAATAACAAAACAGACCTCCTCTGTGGTCAGCCATCACTCCCTTAAATGCATACTTGCCTATGTAGAGTTATGATATATGAATACATGAAAAAGAGCATGTTGCACTTCTAATCACTACCTCTCACCTGGAACTAAGTTCCGACAGGACTGCTCACCAATTTTTACTGTTTGCATTCTCATTCCCAAGAAAAAAGCCAATCACAGTTATGGACTATTTAACCTACTCAGGGTGGTGGTTTTTTGCTCCCTGGAAAAGCTGAGAGAAATATGCACCTCTTGAGTAACATGCTTCTTTCCACATGGCCTGGAGGAAGGACAGCCTGAATTTCTTGTCTGCACAATCCTGCTCCATGTTTGTTACACTTTGGATCTATCTCCAGTATATGTAATTCCTGATGGTATATTTGGGTAATTCAGGCATTCTTCCACTGCTTAATACATTGCTTAATGTAATTTGATGCAGCTTATACAGCTATTCAAATATGCAGAAATAGAGGTGGATAAATAGGGAAAAAAAAATCAGTGTTTGGAATGAAAAATTACCTGGTGATATCAGAACAGCAGATGAGAACAAGGCAATCTCCTCCTCAGTCAGCTGTAAGGAACATAAATTCTTTGCAAAGTCAAACGCTTCATTTACCAGATCATCAGAACCTGCAGACCAAAGAGGACAAAACCAATGCTAGAAATCAGCTCTTCAACCTGCAGGGATTGTTTTGGTGTCAGAAACAGTTGTTCCTGAATTTCTGTACTGCTAAAGCAAGTGCTTTTTATTAACTATTACAATTCTGCCTAACCTGAAAATGGCACAAAAATGTACATGGAAGAAAAATAAAAAAAGCACAAATTAGGGTCAAGTACAAAAATTGCACACCCATCTTAGAAGAGAATACTCTTTTCCCTTGCTCTGAGGCAAGAATTGGTATTTCTAAACAGATATTAAACCTAAGGAGGAGGAAGGACCAGCCCTAAATAACTTTCATATATAATTTCACTAATGAACAGTACAAATGTTTATGAAAATTTGCAAAAGCATCATAAAGATAAAAAATAAATCAACCAATACACATTCATAAATGCTTTAAACTTGTAAAGAACTAGTACGTTTATGAGACACACTAAGAAAAAAAAGTTTATGATGAACACATACTTGAAGGCAATATCTCTCCTTGAGTTTGGTCTTGAATCAATTTCTGATAATATCAGTCTGATGAACGCACAAAACACAAACATTTCCCTATTAATATTTCAAGTAGCAATAAATATCATGTTGAGAAACCAAGTAAGTTTTTCAGTACATGAATCTAAATGAGCTTACTTTAAAGTTTTAGGCAAAACAGTATTTTCAGCAAGTTGTACCAGTTCATTATTTTAGTCTCCTCATTGCTGGGGCTAAAATTGCCTTCTGCAGGACACAAATAGTGGTAGGGATTTGATACATCAAGCATAACTGAACAGTAGAGATAAACAGCTTGGCTCCTGCCATAAACTCATGGTTCATCAAAACTTCAGAAGGCAAGAAATCTATTTGGAAAAACCCCCTTGCTGCTCTCTTTTATTAGAGAAAAACACCTATCAGTGCTAGCAGCTAATGGAGTCACCTTTTTTTTTTCTTTTTCTGTTCCAACCTAGGCATTTGGAGACTTGGGGATTTGACATTTACTGGAGATTTCCACTGTGGATCACAATTCTTATAAAGACAAATTTCTTGCTATGCGGCTCAATGCAATTGGTTGGAAAAAAGAAGAGCAACATACCCAAAGCTTTAAACATTTGCATCCCTCCATACTTTCCTTCAAACAGAACAGTATTGTTAAGTGGGTTGAAGGCACGGCACATTCTGACCAAAACCACTTCCAAGCAGCCTAGCAGACAGAAAAAAGAGCAAAGGTACCAGGTATTATTGCCTAACATCAGAGCACAGGAAATCTCAAGAAGATATTTACGAAGCCATCAGTCATTAAAAACACCAGAAGGGACAGACACTCTTTGAAGACAACAAGATTATACACCTATGAATGTGAGAAAAAATATTTCTGGCTGCTTTGAGTATAGAAAGGGGTCATTTCTGGTCCAGTCTAACCACCTTTTCTATAGGCTGATTTTTTCACCTTTTACAGAAAATTAGCAGCCTGGACTGAATCTGAATTTAGATCTTGGGCAAATAATTTCAGTTTGAAATAATTTACCCTGAAAAATAGGCATTTATTGA
Source organism: Vidua macroura (assembly GCF_024509145.1). NCBI lineage: Eukaryota > Metazoa > Chordata > Aves > Passeriformes > Viduidae > Vidua > Vidua macroura. The sequence continues at coordinate 63,741,335 of NC_071611.1, forward strand.
AATTCCTTTTTAATAATTAAACTTTTTTTTAATAACAAAAAGCAACTTCGTTCAAGGCATATAAAAATCCCAGTTTGTTTTGGCTGGACACAGAGTACATCACAAAGCATTTTTAAAAAGAATGTACAAGTTAAAGCACTGCCAAGAGCACCCCTAAAATAGGTTTTATTTTTTATTTGTTTTTATTTTTCTTTTTTACTCGTTGTTGAATAGAGAGAGAAACACTTCTTGTTTTACTCCTTAGTTCCTAACTGCAAAAATATGCAGTCAGAAAGTGAAAGAAGAATTGTAAGATCTCTTAACTAAATCCAGATCTCCTGTAAGATGAACCTTGAATCTGAGGATTCTTCCGCAGATACGCTTTTGAGAGAAAAGTCCTCATTTTCTAACTCCTGGTCAGCATTAACAGCAAAAGAGAAAATAAAACCTGACATATTTTTATATGCTACAGCTTAACAATGTTTTCCAACAGTAGAGTGAAATCAGTCTTTTCCTGAAGGTGCAGTTGTGTTGTTAGCTTTGCCAGTCAAATGAAATTTCCTGGGGATGCACTGGTATCTGCACAATTTTCAAAATTAGTATGAGATTTTAAAAAAATAGTTTTTGTGCTATGTTCCCTTTTTCTAGGAGGTTGCCTGTGTGTTCCCTGTGTCTCTGTATCACTTCCCTTTGCAGCTGTGCCTATCATCAGAGCCCAGTCCCTCACCAAGACACAGTCACGGTGCTTGTAATGCTAAGGTTGTGGGTTTGATTCCCCTATGGGCCACTTAAGAGCTGGACTCGGTGATCCTTGTTGGATCCCTTCCACCTTAGAATAGTGGTTCCTTCCACCAGTGGTTTTGCCACTGAGGTTAGCTCAGTTTGTTGGAGTACAGTGTTAATAATGACAGGGTTGTGGGTTTGATCTCTGTTCAGGCCATTCACTGAAAATCTGGCCTCAATATCCATGTGGGTCCCTTCCAACTCAGAATAGTCTGTGATTTCTGTATATGGAGTGCTAAGTCACACAGGCTTTCAGCCTTAGTGAAAAGATCTCTCTTCAAACAGAAGCACTTGTTTTAACAAGCTGCCTCACACAGCATCCTACCTTTTACACATGGAGAGAGCAAGAAACTGATATGACAGGGTAAACGTAGTTAATTACCAGTCATGATTATTGTGGTTCACTTAGTCATGCCATTTTGTCCTCCTGAGCTTGGCAGTGTTACTGCATAGTCATGATAAATCTTGTCAGGATTCTTTTGGAGGACAGAAATTACTGAGTCCCTTGATATGAAAGGAAAGCCTTTTTCCCCTTGCCCTTATGCACACACATGCAAACCTGGCATGCAGAGAGAGCATGGCTGGAGCACACTGCTGTAATCTGCTCTCATTTATTCTGAAACGAACTGGCACCAGCAGGAATTTTCCCTCCTGTGCATTGGCTGTAGAGTACTTCTGTAGTCTCATTAAAAAGATTAAAGATGACCACAGAGGCAGGCCCCAGTGAGCCTGCCTTCGTTTCATTAATGACAAGTGGGGATTTTACAGCGTGGCAAATGACTGATTCGACCAGCTCAATTTGCAGGCTCCTTCCACCACATGTCAGGTTGGAGACTGCAGTTTTTGCAATGGTTGTGTTTGTGTGTGTGTACTTAATAACCACAACTGACTGTAAAGGGAAGGTGATCAGAAGGCAGTAACATCATGAATGTGGAAAAATAGAGCAAGGTTAATGTACTTAATGCAACAGACAGGAATTAGGGCTCCTTCAAAATTAAAATGATTTGCAGGAAAAGACAGGAAAGCACATTTCTAGGGTGCTGGGTGCTAAACTAGTCAGAAGCCTCTGGTGTTTACCCACCTGACTTAAGAAGGAGAATTTGGTCATTCTGGCAGAGCTCCATGAAGCCTGTTATGCGCTTTGCAAACTCCACCACATACTGGATAGCATGGGTGATCTGAATGGCGCACTGCTGCCACAGAGCTTCTCTTGTCTTCCAGGAAAACACACACAGAAAAGCAAAGCAGTGAGCAGTGAGCAGGTACATCAGTGCATTAAATTCTTCAGGTGGCCTTGCAGAGAGCAGCACTCCCCACACTCCATCCCCATACCCAGGCAGAGCTAGCAGCATCTTTTTTCTCTAGGTACCCAACACTTCTCAACAGAAGGTTATTTTCACAAGCCATTGTCCCACTCACCTGAACTCTGACATTCCCTCTTCAAAGGAGCAGAATGCACTACCCAGTATTAAAATGTGGTTCTAATGTTGGCTTTTGTGCAGGGCAGACTAATAGTGGCACAAAAAATGTACACATTCCACAGTACTCTTAGACAAGAAGTAGCACAATGCCATTAATTTATTCAACAGAATATTTTTCCTAGTTTGAAACTTAAAATACATAATTGAAGTATCTGAATACAGATTACATAAAAATTTTGACTTCCTGATAATCATTTTCCTTGCGCACACATGTGTGTAAATGTAAATGGATGCTCCTGGCTTCATGCCATATCTCTGCCAACTGTGGTATGGTTTTTATTCCTCCTAATACTGCATAGCCCCATAGATTTCAATGAACAAGTTGGAATCTCTCCTGTGTCTTACATGACCAACTAATGTGCCAACTGAAGTCTGACAAAAGACTCATCACTAATGAAGCCAGTGCAAGAGGCACAGAGGTTCCTGTTGATTGTACTACATGTGAGGATGTGCCAGGGGAAAAAAGACTCAACTTGACCTGAGAATTGCAGAAGCAGAACAAAAATGTAGTGTAATGAGATTGTTTTTCCACCCAATATTAAAAAGCTTCAATTTAAGAGGCACTTTCAGTTTGCTATTATCTACTGTTGTAAGTGACAGGTGTTTGTTATTCACATAAAAAGCAGATGTGTTTTCAAAATTATAAGGAAACAAGGTTATGTTGTCTAATTTTCTTAAAATCCTTACAACAGAGGATCCAAAAATAATCACATTGAAGTTAACTGAATTTGTGCATGAGGTTTAGATCTGAGGTTTAGATCAAGTACAGAAACTGGATTCCACGACCATACCTAAACTTTAACATTACAAACAGCCCAATACGCTGGAAAGCTGCTGCTTCTTTCTATGGAGTGTCACTGCTTTGCTTTCAGTAACCAGTTCCCCAAAGATAGTGAAAGTGTATTTTGACCTGTACGAAACTTATCAGTGTATTCTTGCCAAATAAATTACTCTGTTAACAATTTCAAGCAGAAGAAAAAGCATATTACAGGATTGTACCTTGCTCTGGTAAACCTTTATTTCTTCATATGTGTGGGTCTGCCACGCTAGCTGATGTAATTCCTCCACTGTATATTGACATGTCTCCAAATGAGACTTAATGATATTCTGTGCAATTCGATCTGTGAAAAGGAGAACAAAAAATAGCTTGCATGAAACAGTGAATAGTGATCTGCAAAAGCAAAATGCTGAAAACAATGAAATTATTTAAGATGCACATTTAAGAAAATTAATATTTTCTTTCCAATGCTACTTTTCTCATTTGTTTTTAATTTGGAACTTGATTATTGCAAAATGTTTAGTATTCAACCCAAAGTCAAATGATCTTGATAAACAGTGGATCTGCAGATGAAAATAACAATTATTTTTGTGAAACTATACAGAATCTTCATTCTGAAAGTGATTTAATATGTTTAAATAAATTTCATTTGGAGATCCTGTTTACCCAATTGCTTTTGTCTGCCACAAATCTATGCAGTAACTGGTAGACTCTTCTAGAAGTCTCTAGAAGAGAAGGAAAACTGTTGTTGATTACCAACCCAGCAGGGTACCTCTTCAGGCTTTAGGCCACAACCTCTGCATGAAGGCAGTATCTCCCCTCCTGCTGTGTGTAGGTGTTTGCTTTCTTTCCTCATTGTCCATTTCTTTCTAGTTCTACTAAAAGAACTAATCTGCTGAACTCAGTGGTCAGCATGTTTCAGAGCTGCCAGGTCTCTAAGAAATTGACTGACTGCTTGAACTTGCTGTGAACATTTGCATTACCTTGGCATGACTCATAGAAGAAGAGGAAATAGATCTCTTTTTTCTCAAGTTTATTTTAAGCTGGATCATTTCTGATTGAATTTGATGAGCAAGAACATGCAGACTGGTTTTAGCAAGGGGTGAAAGCCTAAAGTAGTATCCTGGGGTTTAGAAGGAGAGATGGAGGACATAAATCTCACACATAGCACTAAGCTACATTAAAGTTGTCCTGACATTGCAGCCTTAGAAACTACTTCACAACATGGAATGCAGGATACGAGCAGAAAAGGAACCATTCAGTGTTGCCCTGGAAACCCACAGAAACTATGAGTAAACTTCTTAGACAAGTATTTTAAAGCAGACCTTTGCCCTTAAAGCCACTTGAGTGGATTAAAAAAATTTTCACAAAAACTTCCAACTTCATTAGCATTAGGAGTTGAAATGCTGTGATAAAACATGTTACTGAAAACTAATAATTTCCTATTTTGCAACTTTGGGACCTAAACATCTAATGAAGCTCATTGCTTCAGCCTGGAAACTTTGCTTAAGCCAAACAAAGGAACAAAGTTGAAGCCATAAAAGTGAACTGAAGCACTTGCAGCAGAACCAGCATTGCACAGAAAACATTTGTCAAAAAAGGGAAAAGGACATTGAAAATGCATTAGCCAAACCTGAGCATGGGAAATAGAAAGAACTAGGTATACCATTGTTCACATCCTCAACAGTTTGCATAGTGTAGGGATCTGGAACCTGAAGTTCCAAAATAAATCTGCTTCTTTGGCCAAATATTGACTGAACTTAGAAACATCAGCAAGAAGGGAAGCTGAAAAAAGAATGCAGAAGTGCATGTTCCCTGTAAACACTGCTAGAGGAGTGCTATTTGAAGGACAGTGCTATTCACAGTTAATAAACTGAGACTCAGTAGAAAGGTGCTGAAGATAAAAAAGTTGCAGATTTGCATAGAAAAAATAAAACTTGCTTAATTGAATTTGTGCAGGTATCCTTTTATAGGTCAACTCTATCTTTAGGCTTCCTAATGGAAAAATTGAGTCTAGCCTAAAGATAACCAAGAATGTGTATTAACAGAGAGATCTACCCACTGTTATTTTATAGAAGGTTAGATGGACGTTTGAACCTAAATGCAACCTAAGGTGTTGCATTTTATAATAAAAATCTTGAAGATAAATGGGCATCTCTCTTACAATAAATGTCTCACATAATTTCATATTACTGCGTAGACAGATCTCTAATCAGATAAAGTGACCTGATGTCAACAATCCAAAAACAAGATGTCTTGATTTCAGTGACTTCAAAATATATTCGATAAGCAGTTCTACATGACTGCAAAGCTCCTCAGCTCCCCTCCTTTTCCTAGAATTTATGTATTTACCTGAGGAATGAAGAGCTGAGAAACTCTGCAGGGCTTTCTAGGGATGGCATCCTGTGTTTTACCCCATGCACCTTTTCCTTACACACTTATGCTTATGTTGAGCTGACATTAAACCCATTTAGATGTGCAAAGGCCTGGGGCAATTGCAGCAAGCAGCATTCAAAGAGGAATTAGGTGCAAGATAAGACTTGAGACTCTTGTGCCGCAGGCTAGGCAAGACTGAGTGTGTGATGGGAAGAGTACACTGGGTCTCTCAGGAGAAGGGAACTGCTCATTCAGAGCAAGCAGAGGAGGTTGCTTGTTTACACTTTGTGCGGACATCCCTGGAAGGAGCTTTATGCAAATATAGCCTACAGCTGGGTGGCAGAGCTGACATGATGCAAAAAGTAAAAGAAGTATACACCAGTCTTGGCTTTTCAGATGGTCCAGGAACAGAAGATCCAACACAGGCAGAACAAAGAATGTCACTCATAAAGGGTTCCACTCCAGACCATGGAGTTTGTTTTTTCCCCTGACATTTTCAGATTTTAGCACCTTTTTGCTAATGAAGTTGGAGTCAGTGCACATCTTGGCAAATCCCAATGAGAATGACATTTCTAAACCATTGGCAACAATATAAATGACATCTGATGTAAACCTGTCCTATCACAGGTACAGTCCTGTGCCCAAAATATATTAATTTCTTGGAGACCTGGCAGCTCTGAAATAAGCTGATCACCAAGTTCAACAGGTTAGTTCTTCAATAGAACTAGAAATAATGGACAATGGGGAAAGCAAGAGAACATCTACACACAACAGGAAGAGAGATCCTGTCCTGATTTGGGGCTCCTGCAGAGCCCCAAACCCTGTAGAAGTACCCTACAGGGGTGATAATCTAATAGCCATGTTCCTCCTCTTTTCTAGAGGAGTCCACTACAATTACTTCACATATCAAGTCTTGACTTTCAGCTGATTCTGTTTTCAAAAATCTTGGGCCATGGATTTCACGGGTTCCCCATCACTGGGTAACTGCATGTACACATCTAGAAATCCTGTTTGGATGAACTCCAGGGACTATAAAAGACAACTCTGCTCTTGTGACTTCAATGTGAACTGCATTTCTACTTGAAATATTGTCAGCTGCCATTTTACATAAGTTACAGCAGGTTTGTTTGTATAAAAAGGAAAACAAAAGAGATTATTCTGGCCACATGGGTGTGAGAATCAAAGTCTGTAACATTTTATTTTCTAAGAACCAATTGTTCCAACTATTGAATGAAAATTAGTAATTCTAATGGAAAGAATCCCTGAGCCTGGATGACAGTACACCACCAGCCTGTAAATGGCAGGATTTGTAAAGCTTATCTATCTGCCACAGTACATAAGCACAAATGTAGACTAGGTGCTTTACTCCTCCTCTTTTGCCTACATACTGGGTTTATTACATTAGGGCTAAATATCCTATCTTGATCACTTGACATATGAAAATCACAGCATATTCTGGCAGATTTACTCTGTCTGGGAAACATGGTCCACAGAAAGTAATGCTCCCAGTATCCAAACTCTGGTATACACGAGGATGTGGAAGCATTTGCATTAGGCAGCTTCATTCTATATTTTAGGTTTTCTTAGTATTGGTAACTTGATTTTTTTTCTTGAAAAGTAAAAAATGCTCTGCTTCATTGAAAAAAAAGATCTAGAAAGAAGTACTTGCTTTCAGACAGATAAACCAGAAACAACATGCTCAATCAAGGATACTGTCAATAACTGTAACCAACAGTTTCAAAACCAGAAACGCTCGAACAAAATACATCATGGGGTTTCCACTTACTTACATTTCCATTCACATTTCATTACTGTCCTGCATGTCTCTTCACTGGCTTTCTATAATGGCCCACTATTCTAGCTGTAGAGCCTCATCTGTTCTTAGAGGACAAGGAAATCCAGATGGTGTTTGTTGGCATGGCTAGAGAGCAGAAATCTGAGAGGTCAGGCTGGTCCCCAGTCCACACAGCACAGGGCATGATGCCCTTCCTGTAGCAGGGCCTGTTGAGGCCTTGAGAGGTTCCAGACCAATGGGTAGATAATTTATTTGGAATTTACAATGCAGCAGTTAAAAAATTAGAGAAGTTCAATGTATAGTAGGAGATGTCCAGAAGAAGATGAAAATTGTACATCATGAAGCTGAAAAGGACCACGAGAGATCCATGCTGTTTCAGGAAAATAAATGGTTTTTAGATTTGTCCTGGCCTAAAACAGAGACAGAACCAAGAGACTCGATTCTGTGAGGATTGCACAGTGAAGTAAGCCATGCAGTGAAGTTAGTGCAACAAACCTGGATCCCTACAGATGCATCAAATACCATCTGCCACACCCCCTGTGACCTTCCATCCCTAGTGTCTGGGTGGGTAACAGGCATCATGTATGTGCACAAGGGACCAATCTGCTCAGTTTGACTGGTCATCAGCTGCTGCCTTCGGAGGTGAACATGGGACTGGGTTGTGGCTTCCTCCTTTCCCTAAAGCTGCCTGTCTCCTTAGCCTACTGAGTAGTAACTTCTACAAAACTTGTAGGAACTCAAGTGTCTGAGACTGCTGCTTCATTTCAGCGGAGCTGGAGAGTAGCTAAAGAATCATTCCAGAGCCCTGACAGAAGGACTGGGCTGTAAAAGCCCTGTTTTCATCAACAAAACATTCCAAAAGCATATGCTGCAAGAGAAGAACAACAGCACATAAACTTGGGACTTTCTATTTTCCAGTTTTGTTTGCTCTGGCAGGCTACACCCCATCTTCTTTTTTCTTTTTCTCCTACTGTACTTCCTATTTTAGATTTCAAGAGTTACCTCACAAAAGGTACTCTCCAAAGACTACAATTGCTCCAACATTTATTGCATCAGCAGAGTAGGAATTGCTTAAATACAAGTACATACAGAAAACTGAACACTGCAATCTAAATAACAATCAAAATCAGCATACCACAGACCCACAGGGGTTTACCACCACCTGATAAATCAGTACTGCCTTTTTCAGGCACTTTCTTGCAATATTCAGAGATCTTCAACTGAAATAGTAAAGAAAAACTCCAACTTGAGGTCAAGTACAATGCTGTGGGGATGGATGTAATCCACAGAGTACACTCAACATTCACCAGCTGTAAATTTGGCCTGCTAAGTGGAACTTATCCACAGCAGCATTTGTTTCCTGCAGGCTCCTTAGTTCTTTCATTTGTCTCTCTTTTCTCTGGAGAGACTCTTGTTTTTCTCAGCATTCCCTTCTTTTGCACAAGAAACTGAAAAACTTTGAAGCGGGCCTTCTAAAACACTGATAATCTTCTTCAATTAAAATGAATAATGAATCTTTAATTTGCCACTTACCCGTAGGATCCAGTTGGGTAGCTAAGGGCTTATTTCACCTTATATCCTAAGTTGAGCTCTTGCAGGGATCCACTTTGAATTAATGCTGCAGTAACATCACAGCTTTGGCTGGCTGCTGTAAGCATACATAACAAAACTCCAGCCAGGCATTCTAAATAAAAGCTCTGTTCTAGGACCTAAAAACTTGGCAAGATAGCATTGGATCAACACTTTTTCGTACACTAATTCAAGGGTATTATGACTACAAAATGAAAATTTTTGAAAACTGAATCACTGAGTTCATATTATTCTTAAATTCTTTGACAGTTGTAGAGATAGTGACACAGCTAATAAAGTAAAAATACCTCTGTGGTTGCTGTAAAACATGAATAATAGGTCTCAATTTTTTTACATGAACTGGATGAAAAGTTAGATTTGTTTTTCTTGCAGATAAACAGGAACATTTTTTCCTGAAAGTGGTTGCAAAAAGCTCATTCCATTTCTCACCTCTTTGTGGCATTCTCAATGCAATAATGCATGAAAAGTATTTCCCTTTAAAAAAGGGAAAAAAAATAAAACTAGTTTTCATAAAAAGCTAGTTTCATAAACCCTATTTGTTTAATAAACTTGTAACACTACACAATATGCGGCCTAGGAAGATAGTATGAAACATAAAAACACTCATATGAGACTAGAAGTGCTAGAATTGAGTTTAGGAATAGCCTTTCCTTATGTTCAAGTTACTGAATGCTTAACATCATGAACAGAGTGCACAAAGAGTAAAAGCTATGTGTGTGAATTCTCTATTTCATCTCTCTCCTTCAAAATAAATCAGTGCTTCGTTTGCCTTTCTAAAAAATGCTAATAATTAATAGAAATGACAATACAATGGAATGAAGTCCTTATCTTAAGGAACCTCGAGGATGGACCCAGAATTCTGTTAGATCCTAGAGGATTTTTATAAATGCTTAATGGTCTCTACATAGTAATACTTCTCCTGGGACTCAGACAATTTAGCAAAAACTAGAAATCATTTAACTGGCAGCAAAAGCACTAGCCAAGAAAATATCTAGAGTTCAAATGAACTTTAAAGGCACCATATAATTACCACAAATATATTGAGATGAGCTGTTTCTAAGCTTCTTCCAGCATAGGTTGCACAAATAGACCTTTATATTAAAACGAGACTGTTCTGAAACAATAAAGTGGTTTTATTTTTTTACAATTAAGCATGCATTACCTGCAGTGGACATTGTTCTCTATTAATCTGAGAAATATATATGGAATAATTGGAATATTACTGGTTTTAAAGCATGTTTGTGAGAGTTTGCCTTGTCATAGCCTGCAAAAAGCTGGGAGAGGTTAATATATCTTTTAGCACTTGTTTCACTGTCACAGTCTTCAAATTAGCTCTCTATAAAGATTTTAAGCAACCTATGTACAGAAACATGTTAAAAAGTAAGGGCAAAACATTCTACCATGGTTCTATTTTCCTGTAGTGTGGCAAACGAGTTGCATGAAAGTGATGTTAGTGTATGGTGTCAGAAAGTGGAATAACTTGGTTATCATAAGGAATGACAAAATCTTCTCTGATCAAAAGAAAAGCCATCCATGTAGTCAAAAAGGAACACAAGACAGGGCTCCACGCCTTAATATCTTGTGTTAACTATTCCCATTTACATGTGACTTTCTTTCCTTGAAGATTACTGCACTATAAAATCTGTATTCTGGTAATAAGTTTCAGCATTTGTCTCTGAGCCCTGGGTCTTGTCACATTGAATTTTTCCACTGTGCACATCTATGATCCTCCCTCATGCATTTCACTATAATTCTTTCTCATATGTTTTCACTCGTGTATAAAAGAATTGTTGCTGTTTTGTGAAATAAAATATCAAAAGCTGAATGGACTGATGAAAGGCATCATTACCTACAAAGCTGAAAACAGCATCACAAAATGCAAAATAAGCAGCATTACCTTATTCTCAGGAATAAAGTGGGAAATAGTGAAGTTCACGAAGCGAGTGATGAAAGCCAGCAGACAGAAAGCACACAGTGTGAAAAACTGGACTATAGCCTTGGACAAGCAAACTTAGGATGCTGCATATGTACTGGGAAAGAAAAAAAATTGTAAACCCAAACTTCTGATGCCTTCCTTGTGCCTTAGGATTAAGGAATGATCAACCAGTGCTGTCCAGGATGACAAAGAAATGTAACAGGGACCCCTGGTTAAGCTCTCAGAAAGTACAATTACCTTTCAACTGTTGGGGCTGACTGCCGAGAAACACCAAACAAAAACACTGATGGGAAAGTTGACACCAAATCCATGAAGGGGTTATGCAGAGCACGACGAAAGAAACAAGCAACTACTAATTCAAAACATAGCAATTTTGGCAGATAATATACCACTTCCATATACTACAGTGATTCCTAAAGCATCACTGCCTTGACCTCTTGATTTTCGTCTGCAGTTTGCCTCTTTGTGGGCTGAGTGTGAGTCACAACCCCGGAAGACAACATACTTCTTTCACACATCCCAGTCCCTCTGTGTTCTGGCACCTGCTCCAGTCTTCTTTTCTTGAGCATTACTTGCAGAAAGCCATTTCCTCTGCTACTGACATTGCTGGTCCAAAGCATATGACAGGGGACCAGCCAGAAGTCTATTCTCACAACTGGCAGCAACAGCATGCCTCAGTACTTACCACAGCATTGGATTTTCACAGATCTTTCTGAGTGATTTGTAATCTGACAATACTCACAGCACAACGTTATTCCTGAAAAGATTGCCATGATATATGGTAATACATGGGACATATGATACTGTATTTTACATATTTTGACTGCTACAAATGGTTGATTTCTAACACCTTTTTTTGGACTCTCAGTAGAATGAACATCTTTTACCAAGTTTGGTCATGGAAGAAAACATTCTTGTCTTTGGAGAAAAGGAGTAATTTTATAGACTTTAATGGATTAGAAATTTGATCTCTTTAAAGAACTATATTATGATGCTTAAAAAATGTAGGCTATAGATAAGGTTGGTTTTGATACCATTCTATGCATGTTTTTAGCTCACTTGTAAAATGAGCTGAAGTGAGTACAGAATTGAAATATGAATTTATTCTGATTGTCATCTTTAAATAGGTAATGATGGTAAGATACAGTGCCCTGACAGCATGTGCATAAAATGCACAGGTTGCATTTTTAAATGCTCACTAGATGGCAACATTGCTTCTCTTAAAAACAGCTGCCAGGGTGTAGACAGCAGCCCTGTAAATTTTGACTGTCACGTTGGTAGAAAAAATATTAAAACATGGCCTGGAAAAAGAAGCCGAAGAACTCTACACAGGACTACAAAAACATCATTTCTGTTTCACTGTGGGGTGGGTGGTGGCTTTGTAAAGGGAACATAAACATAGATGCTATTGTCACCTTAGGTATGGGCTTTAATTAGTGAACTCACTGAATTTTGAATGTGGTTTGGAGTGTCCCTTGAAATAGCATCTAATTTAACAATACATGTTCAGTAAGCTGTCTGTTAACACTTGATCTGGCACAGGGAACAAACCCTGGAGATAAAGAGAAGGGTGTTAAGGAATGAGAAATGCTTATCACATGGAGAACTGCTACCAAAACCAAAGCACAGGTTTTTTTAAGATATCAGCCTGGTGCTGATACGTATTTATATATTGCATATCCAACATTAAGACTTGTGGACACCCATGAAGAGTATAGACATAGAGGAATAAACTAAATTCTTCTTAAGTTAATGAGAAGATTTCTGCTGAACTAAGAAAGGTGTGGGACTGGCTTTCAAACAGATCTTCAGCAGAGGACTTCAGAATGTTTACAGGTGAAGATCTCCATTCAAGGAGAGAGAGTGAAATAACTCCTGCTTGTACATTATTACAGCAATGGAAATTAAATAATTTCACAGCGTATAGAACTGTTCACTGTGGTTCTTGAGATGAATGTATGAACCCAGCTAAATTACAACTAAATTACAAATGCACAGAATGTCATTTGTGGTTACCAAGAGGACTTTTTTTTAACATACCTACCTTGAGTAAGTTTAAAAAAAAATTAAGGCTTTCCTTTACTATCACTTTCCAGTCTATGTGAACAGGTCTAAAGAGCTGTGCCTTAAATATAAGGCTCCTCCAATCCACATGAGGCATCTGTGCTAGGGAGTTATTGCCCACCCTAAGATACACATAGCAGGGCAGGCTTAGAAGGACTGGGGAAAGGGAAGGTCAAACCTAAGCTCGCCAACCTTACTTTAATTTTGGTAGAAATGCAAATTCTGCAAGCCACTGGGTACCTTAAAACAGGCCTGATGTTGAAGAAATGTCATGTAAATATATGTAAGCAACACTTTCATCTGTAATTATAGAGGCTGGGCTATGTGATCTCCTGTACTTTCTAGAGGTGTCTTACTGACTACTGACAAATACACAGCTACAGGGCATCCTTAAGTTTAACTTGCAGTGAATGCTTAACCAATCTGTTTTTTCCATAACAGTTGGCTAATAATTTAATCTTGTCCTTAAGAAATCATAGGCTGGCAATCTCAACTGCAGTTAAAGCAGGGAAGCCTTTCCATCAACTTTTACAGACCAGGATTGGAGCCACATATTTAGAGAGGAAAATGCAATATTCAGCTCAGTGGTAGATAATATTATGCACATATATTTAAACAAGATAGTATTTTAATTTCACCAAGTCTAAAAATAAGCCTTTAATGCCTCCTAATTTAAAACCACACTTGGGAGCAAGCACTGCCATCAGGACTGGAGCTCCCTTTTCACTTCAGAATTTCCCACTCACCAGCTGACCTCTGTGATTTGCTGTGTGAGAGAAAGTCATTCTGAAAATGACAAAATTCTTGCTTCTGACATGGCAAGCAGATTTCACCCTATGGTTTGAGCTCCCACTGCATTATTTCTGCCTCCCCAGATGTGTAAATGGCACAGTGGTCATGGAGAAAGAGGATGATGCTGCCAAGTCCCTGGCAGCATGAGCCCTTGGGATGTGGGTCTCTCCCATGCTGGCAGCATCAGTGGCTGATGGAACACACCTGGATCATGCCACCCAAGGACAGCAGGACAGGCAGTGACAGAGCCTGCCTAACACATCTGGTCACTGCACCTAACCCATTTTGTGTTCTGCCCACCCAAATCTGTATCAAGTGCCCAACAAGATACTTTGAGTTAAGGACAAAAATATATCCCTTTAAAGAAAAGGGATCTGGACTGGAAATGCACTTGATGACAAGCTGAGGTTGTGCTCTTGTATGTGTATTTATGAGCTTTGGAGCAATGTTTTTATGCTTTGAGGTTTTTTTTTTTTTTGTAACAGGAAGTGGAATATTGATGTGGGCTGCGCCTAATGGGGAACTACCTGATTTTGTACAACTTCTTTCCATCATAAGCTCTGACAGTTACATGAGAAATTTGTGACTGTATCTAAAAATGTTTTTTGTTAAACTTAACCCTCTCTTCCATAGGAGGCATTGCCTGTCCTGCTTCTCATAGAGATCAGATAATGTGCAGTTGTATCTAGGCCTACTTAACTCATTTGGAGAAATATAATAATACCAAGTACATGTGACAGAGCCCTGTATAACTTTAATCTCTCAGCATGTCTTTCTCCTACACCTATTTGCTAGCACAGTATATAGATACCAGTAAGCACACAATAAAAGATAAGCTATATTTTCCTTGCCATTCCATTCCAATACTACATGTTAAAACAGTTGCTATGTAAAAAATTTTGCATTTCAAAACTGTTAAGTTGAACAATTTCCATTTCCACTACAAAGTCTTCTGTAGATGAATGTATGTTCGTAAAAAAGAACACATTCACATTCAAATTAAAGCATAGAACTGTTAAAGATCAAAGTAGCTCTAACCATTTAGATTACTTTTTGGTGGAACTAGAAAATTAACATGTGAAGAAGACCATGTAAATGATGTGCAAATTATGTCACAGAGTATCTTAGAAAATATAATTTTTATAACTGAATCAAACTGACAGGGAAAGGAAGACTTGTGACTTGGATTTTACAGAGAACTTACTGTTGGATAGCAAGCCAAATACAAATACCAACGTAATATATGCAATTGCAGCAAGTACTTTAGTCAGGTGCAGTGGGGATCATTATTAGGATTTGTTTTGCAAGCATTTAACATTTTCATAATAATCTGAAAAAGAAGGTTCATAACAGGCTAATTAAGTTAAGAGAATTCTAAACTGAAAGAAGTCACAAAGCATCAATGAAGACTGAGACATAATGTGACAAGATTGAAGGAATTAGAAAAATATGAAAAAGAAAATGAGATTCAAACTTGGAAATATACAGTCAACTATATAATAATTAAAAAATGCCCTGCAAAGGAGATAAGTGAGTTTGAAACAAGCAAAGCATTAATACCAAAGGAGTAAGTGAATTAGATTTTGGTTGACATGTAATGCAGAAACTGCGTAGACTACTTTTGTTCTGAGTGCTTGTGAAGAAGTCTGCTCCTTGGAGAGCTTACAGAAACTTCTAGGAACTCAAGGATAAAAGAAGTTCCCACACATTCATTCAAGAGGAAAAAAAAAATACAATGGTTGCACTCAAGATCAGGCAAGTGGCAGATGAGGTTGTGCTTACAAACATATATTTATTTGAAGAGCGTAAGGGCCAGAAGAAAGCTAAGACTGGAAATTACTACCTGGCAAAAAATCATCAGTGCAGAAAAGAATTATCATGATCTGGGATACTTAGTGATTCACTAGATCACTAGACATGTTGGTATAAAGAAATTTCTATCAGCCACAAGGATCAATGCAGCATAGCTTTTCTACCTTCTATATATTTTGTATGATTTCATCTAACGGTTAAAAGCAGTAACGTCTATTTAGCATAAGTTGAGTTTATTCCTAAATGTCACTGGAGTGAGATGCAATTCTGCAGTGAAATTTAAGCACACTATAATTTTAAATCAGTACATCCCAGGACTGCAAGACTGCAGCTCTACAGATGGTCCAACAATCCGCAGCAGCATTAAGAGACATTTTCTACTTCTTTTTAAACACTGAAAATATCATTTGCCTGTGCACTAATCCAAATATTTTATGGTGCATCTCGTCCAGTCGTGTCAGCTGATTTGTTATACTACATTATCTCTCACTATCTCCCTTACCTCTCTGCTGTAGGTGCCACAAATGACAGACTACAGTATTTGTGTAAAATCATAGCAATTTAGAAGCCATAGTTTCAATTTCAAAAGGAAAAGAAGTAAATCCCAGAGCCCTGAATTTTACTGTCAGCTCAGAAACAGGCCATTTGCTATGTAGCACTCCCTCTGCTCTGGGTTTTTTCTTGCTTTGTGTGCTTCAGAAGAGGATGAAAAACTTGGAAATGTGGGGTGGATTTAGGGCAGGATGGTTTATGGCTAGGAAAGAAAGAAAATGGGTGAAAAACTAAGAATGATGCATTATTTCTAATTGAACCTGCAAGAGATAAAAGTTATGTTGACTTAAGTTAAAAAGATAAATCTTGATTGTCTGAAGTCAAAAGGTCCCATTGACTTCAGAGGGATTCCTTGGCCACTAAGGATATAGTCTTATGGCCATATTCTGTCTTTGTACTCATTTCTGTAGCTGAGCACAAACCCAAATTCATGGACTATCAGAACTCCTGCATTTCTGGACCTCTCCTGAGTCTCTCTGAAAACACTTCCCTTTGGTACTAGGTCTGCAGGGAAACAGCTCTTAAGGACTGTTTAAATTGCCTCTCAGCTGGTTTGCAGCAGGGTGATCCACTGTTGCAGGACTGAGGTACGCACAAGCCACATGTTAGTAATATTTATATGGCCATGAGAGCTGAGGGAACAAATGTTCATCTCCAATCCTACACTGTGGGTGTATAGTTTTACTGGACAGTGGCCTAGGCCAAATATGATAATAAAGCAGGTCTTAATAAACAGAGTGCCAGAAAAGTTTAGCTTTCTCTTGGACAATTTGCAACTAAAGCACACAATATGTTATAGAACTCCCTACACATGAGCACACAAGGGTAGAAAACATGCTATCAATTTTAGCCACAACTTCATTTTTTTACCAGACAGTAACTACTATATATCCCACTACTGTAATCTATATTGAGTGGAGGCCACATCTCCAGTCCTCAGTAGGTCTGAGCACAAACACACATTTACAGATCTCAGTACACCCATGTACCTGAGACAGCAAAGTAAGGCCAGAACTATAGGGATTTTTTCATGATTTGAAATGAATTAATTGCTCTTGAAGACGACTTTTTACCTTCTTCTTTTTTTTTTTTTATTAAATTCAATTAACAAAGTGTTACCCTTTGATTAAGTTCTCAGCCACAACCGATTCAGCATATTTCACTTCTTCAGGTACCTAATTAGGATGCCAATCTTTGTTCATGTTATTTCTTTGTAATAGACCTAGTACTTCCAGTGGCTGTGGTGAAATACAACTGGAAGCATTAGATGAACAGAAATCCTCCTTAGACAAAAATCACCATTAGTCAATGAGTTTCTAACAGTCTCACCTCACAGAGGGGTCTCTGTCAGTTGTCAAAGATGAAAGCAAGGGACAGGCTCTCCAAGGCCTTCAGTCAGAGAAGCAGGGATATCCAAAGAAATACATTCTAAGTTTGAGCACTTTATGGATTTAGTGAGCTTGTTCTGCATTGACATCTGTGCAGCTGAAGTAGGAACTGGTACTTTTTCACAGTAAGTACCCTAGAATGAGCTGCTGTGGGGATTGTGGGTGTTGACAAGAATATGGATGGTTGGCTGAAGAGATCATTTAACCCTGCCAGTAATGAACTAATTTGAAACAAGCCCCTCCCTAATTATCACTTGGTTATGATTGATTCATCACCTGCTTTGATGCTCCTATTTAATAAACAGAAATGAACTGCTGGGTTTAAGAACTGCATAATTCTTAGTAAAAACAGAGCTGCCTTCGTGTTATGTCAGTTAGTTCCAGTCTGATTTTCTTTTCCATATTCTCTGTATGTGTGTGCACACACATGTGAACATGTAACTATTGTGCAGCTGTGTATGGCATGCCTGTATGAAATATTAATGAAGACAGTACTGGAGCTTAGCTTATAGATACACATTGCACTACAGGAATGAGAATTTTCCTTACCGATTTCACTCATGGATATCCCTGGAGCTAATTGCCCATTGTTGAAAGAGCTATAGGTAAACAAGTTTGGTACAGAAGTGAGGTCATAGATAGGTTCCTGTTTTATCTGTTTGATTCCAGTCATGTCTAACCCAGACTGGTCTGGGGAGGGCTGGGCAGAATCCACGTTGTAATAGCCCTCAGACTTCGGCAGATCGATGACGTGCCCGTTGGAGTAGGTGCTGCCAGTTTCGTTATTCAGACTGTTCAAGCCATTGCTGATGCTGTTGCTGTAAACCCTGGCGAGAGCTTCTGCCTCACCACTCTGCTGCTGCCGCTGCTCCTGCAGTCGCTGCTGGTGCTTCTGCACTTCAGCATACAAGCTATCCCTCTGCTTTTTGGACATTCTTCCAAATTTCACAGCTGAAAAGCAAAGCACAATGGTAACCATTGTCGTCTTTAATTTTTTCTTGATTCCCCTCAACCCCACCACTCTTCTGGTATTAACTTTCAGGGTTAATTTTGCTGTGGAAACACCTTTCTCTATGGAAATGAGAAAAGATATAAAGCTTTATATCACATACATCTCATAAAGGAAAAAATATTGCATACTTGAATTTACCAGGTGGCAACAACTCCTATTTGACAGGAAGGCCTCAGTCAAGCAATTCGCTTCCCACTATGAATGTTAAAAAGACCATGCATCCTTTTATATCTCTCTGTTCACTGAACAACTACCCAGAGCTGTATGAAATGTACAGTCTGTAAATTCATATCCATTTACTAACTTTCCACAAACCTTTACACAGTACACTAGCAAGATTAATATTCTGGGTGAAAACAAGCCCGAAAGCCTTACTATCACATCCTTTAAATGGGGGGTGTTATCTTCCTACTTTAAAAAAAAAGATCTTATAGGTTAGAACCTAGAGGAAAATAACAGATTTGAAGGTAAACAGCACAAATAAATGCCATTTTTTCCACTGAGCAAAGTCTTAGGGATTGATGCCATCTCCATTTTAATAATCTTCATGTACAAATCCATGCACTCCTTCTGATGAGAAAGGGAGGAAAATATAAGAGGGCAAACCATTTTCCCCAGAAACAGGGTTCATTACACTGAGATTGAAATTTTCAGTGGTGACAGGCTGATTACTGTGGAACTAGGAGGAGTAAATTCACAGCCTGTTTATATAGTAGATCACAGCTGATTATCACTCTCCACCCCATCTCTCTATAAAGTCTGTTTTTTTTACTGGGATAGATCTTGGGATCTTAGAGCAGAGGCAGTTGTTGATTGTGCTTTAAAACAAATGAGAGATATATTTAGCAGAATTTATCAGAACAGGTAAGGGGACATAGCTCCAAAAATATAGACTTCTATGCATTATGAGATGTATTTTCTGTACTGTGTATTTCCAGTCCATCTGAAATTTGGACAATTTCAGAATCATATTTATTAGCACATGACTCTCATTTAGCCTTTGAGAAGAGTTTGAACCCATTTGTGTATAAATATGAAATTCTTCAATCAGGAAAAAGAACAGAAAATGTACAGCATAATATGAAAATACAGTGCCAGAACAAGGTGACAGCTCCTTTGATTTATTTTCAGGTTTTTTTTTGTTTTTTTTTTTTTTTTACACCAAGAGGGCTTTTTTCTTATTGCCAAGCTCAGTTTAGCTGCAGCCCTACACTCAGGCGACAAGCTACGTCACACAAACTCAGCCTCCCCCTGGAATCAATGCATGGTATGCTGCATACCCTTATGGACAACATACAATGACTGTATTTTAAATAATTTTGAATAATGCAACTGTATATTTTCTTCAAATTTAGGGCCTCAGCAATAAAACCAATGTTTATCCTTATTATATATTCATTAATTGGATTCGCCAGCTGCTGTCAATTAGCATCCTGTCTCTGCATGATAAAAACACACTTATTACATGGCTGAGAGGTAAAAATCAAATTAAAGTTTTCTATCAAAAAATTCACACAGTCAGTTTTAAATTTGCAAGAGCTCTTAATATTCTTAATCCTAAACAATCATAAAGACCCTTACATCAACTATGAGAGAACAAAGTGATGCTGTTGGAAGAATCACTCATTCTGTCTCTCTGCAGTGGTCTCTGAATTACTGGTTGGGAAGATGGCACTGTCAATCACATTAAAATGCCCCTGCGATACCTTAATTCATTGGAAGATACTACTTTCAGGAGGAGAGTGTGTGCTGTTAAATTGTTGAAATGTTACTTCTTTAATCACCATGAAGAATCAGGAGCTAAAGTGTGAAGTAAACTGCATGGTAGGACCAAAAAGAATTCATGGATTAAAGGCCCTTCCCAGATTGGTGAGACTGGTAAATAAGTAACTTCAGTAAGATATAAGACACACTGAAGTAGAAGAAGACCTATTATGGTCCAAATTTTGAACAAGTTTAGATGGTCTGGACCATCTAAGTAAATATTTCTTCACGCAACTTCTCCATCAATAACTCAATTTAAAGATATATATTTTGTGTCAACCTTTTAAGAGAGAAAATTGCTTCAAAGAAAATGAAATTAATATAAACTGCTTAAAAAAATTAGAACATTACCCTCTAATACTTTCTCACTATATAAAATATGTTTTTGAGCTCGATACCCCCTGCACAAGGAATAGTGCCCAGGGCATGTCAGCTGTGGGCAACCTTGCCCAAGCCTCCCATTGCCTGCAGCTTTGGTGTGATGCATGTTCTAAGCCTGCTGATATTGGCTGATCACATTACAGTCTGAAAGGTGAACCAGAGCTCTAGAAGGAGCAGAGGATCCTGAGATGGCATACATTGTAGAGCTTTCCACTGGCATAGGATCCATTTTAAGTGCCAAATTAGGAAACATCCTTCTACAGACCCAAACAGGGACAGGAGGCAATGCATAAGTAAAAGACATGGGGTTTCTTCCAACACAAAATATTTGGTCAAGTGCACTGAATAAAACAAACAGAAACCCCTAATGCTACCAAGGTGTAAATTTGTGTAGAGTTGTGCCTTCTTACTACCAGATCTTTAGAGAGCTCAGGGAAATGGATGCTTTCACACATCAATATTAAATGTTACATGTTTATTGTAATTATTATTACATGTTTAATGTAATACTTAATATAAACCCACCTCTCCAGAGGTGACCTTTTTTGTGCTTTTTGTGCTTTTGATTAGAAGAAAATATTTCACTTCTGACTCCCTCTTCTCTAAACTAATACTGCTCTCCATTTTGTGATTTTCCCCACCCCTCTCCATGAAAATAGCCTTCTTTGTTAACCGGATGGCAAAGATCATCTCACAGCACACACATTACAAAGCATGGAGCTTCTCTTCTCTCTTTTTGCAGAAATCTACAGGGAGTTTAAGTAAGTCAGCAGTGAAGAAAAGTTTCAAAGGGCTTAGATGTGAAGCACAGATTTGACTCCTTACCATCTCGAGACATTCCCAGGGCAAGACATTTCTGCAGTCGGCAGTGTTGGCAACGATTTCTGTTGGTTCTATCAATTAAACAGTTTCTCTGTCTTGGACAGGAATAGGATGCATTGTTCTGCTGACTCCTCCGAAAGAATCCCTTGGGGCAAGAGAGCAGGAAAAATCAAGTATTACCACAAGTGTATTTATGTGCGTGAGCATGCATGCAGACAGACACACACACAGAGAAGCATGCAAAAAACTACAGCAAAACCCTATTTAGTGCACTGCTACTTTTGCTGTGGCTCTGCAGATACGGTGGTATTGTATTAAAGAACATTTAATTATAAAAAGGAGAACTGTGTATTATTCTGTAAAGAATATAATTCTGCTTTGTTAAAACCGAAATTATGTTACAGAATGCATTTTTATTTTGCAATAATTACCCTGTATCATCTAATACTTGCTCCTAATAGAGGAAAAATTTGTCAGCATTTGTAAGAGATAACTTCAAAGTACTTGTTTTGACATTTCTCCCTTTAATGAAGAGACTAACTGTAACTGTAGAGGTAACTGTTACTGGGTACACATAGCATGAGAAGCTGATGTCTGCTGTTCATTTTAATTTGGCAAATGTTGATCTGATCTGGAGAGGCATATGATTCAGGAGTGAAGTAATTAAAATTCAGTCTTCACAAAAGCACTAGGATATAATGACTGTATCAAGTAAAGCCAACACACAAAGGAGAAAGCAACACCTTTAGGTACTACCATGAGAATATAATGGCATTTTCCATGGGCTGTGTGTCTAGAGATCTGAGGGCTAGAGGGGAAGTATACACACCTAGATCCTTATGAGCTTCCAGCTGCTATGAGGTGGTGCCAAAACTTACTGTAGTGGTGTAAGTGACATGAAGCAGCTGAGGTGCTTCATGCTGAGGAATGAAACCAGGGGGTGAAAAGAAACAAAAATAAATAGATCTATACCAAATAAATAAAAAAATTTAAAAAAAAAAGAAAAAAAAAAAAAAAAAGAAAAAAATGGTCAGGAGTATCTGCATGTCCAGAGGGAAAAAAAAAAAAAAAAAAAAAAAAAGTAGAGAATTCCCCTAACCAGTTTGGCAACTTTAAATGCAAGCAGCTGCAGTGTGTGGTGGGAAAGCTGAAGGATAGCCTGGCCACTGGCTATGAGTAGTAAACCAGCAGAAATATCTTTACTGCAGTTACACCAGTCACCAGAAGTGACACCAAAGTGCTTGTGCCCTTCTGGGGTGGCTTGCAAACACCTTGGAATGAAGCCAGAAAGCAACAGCTAACTTAATCAGGAAAATGATGAAAAAAATCAGGAAAAAAATACTGTATCTCTGCATAGGCTGATGGATGTTAATACTGAGCAACGGACAAAGTCGCAAGGTGGCAGTGCTACAGGCCTCAATTCACTTGCTACAGCTTATACATGAATTCTCACTCAGGTCCTGGCAAGCTGAATGAGGGTGGTGTGGGGTGTCAGTAACAGTGACAGGCATGGTGTTGCACCAAAGACACTGCCAGCGCTAGTTCTTGAAGTCGAGCATACAGACCCATTTGAACTGGGTCGAGCTTGCTCTATCAGTGGTTACAGTGTATCTAAAATATAAATTAAATTTTATGATTCACACTTTCCAGAAAATAGATGTCCTTTGGGGGAACTCTCAGAAAAATTCTGGTGGAAACTTAACTGATCTTAGCTGACCAAAATTTTCCTGATATGGTAGCGCTGCCTTTAATTTAAGACTAAATGGATGCGAATTGCAGATGTCCTCGCTGAACTTTATAGCCAATCTTGGTTTTGACTTGTGAAGAGTTTTCTGTTTTCACTTTTAGATTTTAGCAGAATCTATGGATTTCAGAGAAAAAAATAATTCAGTAATGTTAAAAAACCACACTCAACCATTTAGCATTGACAGTGCTTTCTCCTACAGTACTTTTTGTTCCCTTTAAGGTTGATCTCATCTCAGAGGAATTTGTTTCATCTTTGCTCTCTTTAGGAAAAAAGGACCATATTATGTATCAAGGGTTACATAAGACAATTAATTTACAGCAGGTAATTAATTTTTCTGAGGAGAATTTTATGTTCTCATTCTCCTGCATCTAAATGATCTAAGTGTTGTCTTATAAAATAGATATAATCCTTTCATTTTATATTTATGGTATCTTTATATAGATTTGGCTACATTGTTTTACACTGGAATAATTCCATTTTGTGTGAAGGAAGAAGTATTTCATAACTGAGGAGCTAATGAAGACAGATTTCCCAGTACTTCTAACATGGACAAGTCTTTGAACAGATCACTTCATCTACCACTCACAACCAGTCTGAGAAAGGAAATTGCTGAATGAACTACTTTCTAATTCATGACAAAACACTGGTGGAAAGGGCTTTGCTTTGGGGGAAGGCACAAGAAATGATAAAAGGCTTCTTAGTGAAGAAGCAGCCATAGAGACAGATGTGATGCAAACTTATCTCCAGGTTTCACCCTTTCCTTAAGAATACTGTCAGACTTACTCAGTGAGTCCAGCAGGTCCACTGCACGTGCACATTCAGCATAAGGCAGACACGCATACAAACCAACAGCAGTATTTCAGATGACCCTTAAGCACTTAGAATACAGATCTGCTGCAGCATAGCTAATGTAGCAACAATGAGTTAAAGGATTTTCTGCTCCTTGAAGTTTGCAGCACCGCCGCTGGCACTGTAATTTTTGGATGCAGTATCCTGAAATGCTGTGGCTGCCTGGTGCCTGGCTCAACATGTGTGCATGTTTGTGGGAGTGATTCGACCCCCCTTCTTCCACTCATGGCCTCTATTCTTAATCATTTCAGGTTTCCAACAAACCGAGACAAAAAGAGCCAGAAATGACCGTATGCAGGCTGAGTGAATAGCTATTTAAATGCTGGGCACTTAAATGGATAGCAGAGCTGCACTGCCAGAAACAGTGCTTACCTTAACAGGGAGCTCTGACAGACTGGGATGCCTCCCAGTGGAACTGACATGAAAAACTGACACCTTTTTTTTGCACAGGCTCACAAAACAAGATTAGACTAATTGATCTGATACAGCAAAACTGGCACAAACCCAATAGGGTTAAAATTTATAAGTGGAAGAGAATCTCTTTATCTCAATAAGCAGTCTACTCACAGAGCACAGTGGTATCATCTCCTCTTGAGGCACACACAAGGGCCAGCATTAACCCTAATTACTTCTATGGAAGACTATCCCCCTAGACAGTCCGTGGGCTCTGAGAACTGGGAGAAGATGCTCTTTTTTTGCTTAAAGTCATTTCCTTCCGTAGCTTTTGTGCCAATTTTGAAATATCAGATTGATTAGTTTAATCCTATTTCGTGTGATCGTCATAAGGAGATGCTTATTTCTAGGCCAGTGCCACAGTAAGACAAAGACACGCTGCAAACTCTTCTGCTTCCAATTGTCAATGTTCCTGAAAATCTTTACCAGTATAATGGTTCTCAATGTACTGGCAATAATGTATTTCTTTTGCAAATGGGTGCACTCAAATTTTCAGATTTTTCAGCTGTTCTAGTACTTTGTAAAGCATTAGGTACAGACTTGTGATTTCACACTGCAAATAGGAAACCATTTTCAAACATCCTAGTTTGTGTGTCTCCACGGACAAGAAATCAGAGATGCTGCCTCTCTATTTTTGCAATTTCCCATTTACAATTAAAATGGAAATACCAACATGTAGTATGAAACTCTGGTTTGTCATGAGTAATAATGTAATTCCTTAGACAATAAAATCGCAGGCAATTTTTAAAATTGAAAATCAAAGCCTTTCTTCTCTTTGCTTGGGTCTGATTTGTGTTATTTGAACTAATGCCTGAAATAGTATGTTTATATTGAGTCTAAGCATTTCCCCCTCTCCACCCCTTTTTTTATCCTCCAATTCCCAGCAACTGGTCCTGCACTAATGCCTTTAAGGAAGAAGACAAAGAATCCTTTTACACTGCTCATAATGTAAGGCATTCTTTCTTTTTGAGATTACAATTTGGTCTGCAGACTGTGCAAAAGGAAATAGAAAAGGACCCAAGTCACATCTGTGAGCTCTTGAAAAAGGTTGACCAGCAGTAACATGCCAACTGCAATGCTACATGGGTTGTATAGGAAACAAGATAAGAAATCTACCTCTTTCAAAGCTGATTTAAGGTAGAACAGGTGTGACTTACAGTTGCCAGCCCCTGTTGGTGTCAGCACTTACACTGCACCAGATGTAATTCATTCATGTTTCAAACAAGGAGGTAGCTCTAAAGACTATTTGATAAAATGGAAAGCAACTAGGAAAATTAGGCATGAAATGCATCTTTATCATCAGCAGGCTTTACAGCCTTTGGCACCATTTGTTTGAAAGCTTGCAAGAGCGTATCATGGTACAGAGGTGCATGAGGCTAACGCAAATGATGACGACTATGCTGCATTAAGATCTCATACCTTGCAGCCTTCACATGTGATGACTCCATAGTGTATTCCAGAGGATTTATCACCACAAATTTTGCATGGTATCACTTCAATTTGTGCTGAAAGAGAAAACAAGACAGATATTTTGGGTATACAATTGTATTTCGTTTATTTTTTTCTCAAAATGAGATCTTTAGAAATAGAGATAACCAGTTGAACCCCAACATTACAAAAATGCTTTGTATTGTATGTCTGTTTCTGAATGCTTTCATTTGGCAAATTTTAAATGCTTCACATTATGTAGTTTCTGCCACATCCCACAAAACTCTTCAACATTGAAAAATGTCTCACAATTAGTAAGTTTCTTCTCATATTCCTTTTTTTAAAGTTTGTTTTTTCGCTGGTTAATTTTATAATTATTACTGCTCATGACAGTCATTAGGGGTCCTAAACAATAATCTGGATTGTCTTTTTCTACATCCTTCAAATATTGGTGACTTTCCATTTTTCTGAGGTAGAAATACAGGGTGTATTTTGATGCCCTTTTTAAAGCAGAGTAGAGATGATGAAGTTTTCACTTTCTTTTAATTACGTTCAAGACATGAAGATACTAATACCACTGTCAGAGACAGCCTGGTAAAAGCTTGCTTAATCTTTCTCTCTTCAAACTGCTTTGTTCTAACACTGGGTCACTGGCAGGCAAGGCCCAGAGATGGAGTTTAGGTAGCCAGTGGCTATGTAATGGGAAAGTCAGGTACAGTCTGAAAAATGTTTAAATATTGATGTGCTTCAGATCCTTTTATAAACATAATGGTCATTTGATTCTGAGAAGGAAAACACATTTCATTATCTTTCAAATTTTTTTTTTGCAACTGTTTGATTCTCTCAATTACTTTGAATCCTGTGTCTTTCCTTTGATGATGGTGTAAGAGCACATACTTAGACATGTAAGGAAAAACTGTGCCTTTATTTAAGTCAGATGAATTGAGAAGAAATGTTAAACTTATTTTCTCTCCCATTCATTTGTTCTTTTGTGTAGGATGCATGCCTCCCTGCTATTCTCCTCCTACTTGGAAGCAGCATCACATTTGCAAAGTACTCCTGGCAGATGTTGTTTTTCCATGCTCAGGGCAGGAACAGCAGCAGTTCTCTGCAACTCAAGTCATCCATCAAATCCTTGAGTAGAAAAGTTTTTTAGTAGAGCTAGCCCAAGCACAAGGATAGGTAACTGTTAGTACTTTTAATAATTAAGACACATGCAACTCTAAAATGGATTGAGACAGGGAAACAAGATTATGCCCTGTTTCTACTTATGATTATCATTTGTCTCTTTTAGCAGAAGCCAGAAGTTTCCTTCCTACCACTTCCTTCCTCCCACCACCCTGTAGCTAAACAATCAAAAATAAGTACTGTGTCCCAGCGAGTCACCACCACATTTCCCACTGAAAGGTGCATTGCATACCCTTCTCCTTTATCCTCCTATTTAGGGTAGAGGCTTATAGGATAAACTGCACAGGGTGAAAGCCTAGCAGGCCCTCTACTTTGGAAAGTCAATTAACTATTCCCTTGGGACAGCATATTCCAAGGGACTGAGGCAAGAGGAACTTATACGGATGGCTGAAGAGACTTTAGCTCCCCACTGTGAGCTCATTTTCCTGACATACTCTTTCTGATCCAGCATAATTTTAGGCTCAGGCAAGCAACTCTGCTTTAAAACTGCTTCTAATCCATGTTGTACAGAGGGAACTCCTTAACAGAGAAGCACATGCAGTTCTTTGGAAATTTCTCCAGGATGATCCTGCTCAAAAATTCCTATGCCTTATGCCCACTGGAATAAAAAAAAAAAACAAACCCAAACAGTTAAACACACGCCTCCAGGCACTGCTGTTTGTGAGGCTACTTTGAGTAACTGCTCATAGGTCTGCTTGAGAGTCATGCGGATGGAGAAAGTCTCAACTCTGGGATCATGTGCTGCTTTATGTTTCATTGACATATGTCAATGTCAGAGGCAGGAACTACAATGGGAATAGAAAGAAATCTGTAGGAAAAGACAAGACAGAGAAAAAAAACACCACAAAAATATCAAGGTACTTTTAATGTGACTTGCATATACCATTTGTAACTCTGATAGGAACAGAGAGAGAAGAATTGATCCTGTGACACTGATTGCATTTAGCACAGTACTTTTTACTGTAAGCAAACAATAATTTCATGCATGAGTCTCAATTATAAGCTCTACATTCATGGTATTTGTGGATCAAGTCCCTAAATGCTAAGGCTTTGTGTTTCAATTAATATGTAAAAAATCTTTTAGAGTTGTGACTCTTCAGTTAACTCAAACATTTATTTGAAAATAACCTTTCTATAAATTAGTAAATGCAGGTTTGTCTAGGAAATTGCTACTATTTTTCCTTAAGAGAACTCACAAATAAAATATCCTTAGGACACAGAAAGCATTTGAATAAGTTTGGAAAAGCAAAATTAATTTTGCTACTGTCCCCAAAATTTTTTTCATAGAACAGAAGAACAATTTCAGTATTCCTAACAGAAATCTTGATTGTAGAGATAAAAAATAAACCACTGTATTCCCAGAAGGGTCTTGAGACAGTGTAATGAACATAGAGTATACCACTTTTCTTTTGCAGATAT
The DNA here is from genome assembly GCF_024509145.1 of Vidua macroura. Classification (NCBI taxonomy): domain Eukaryota; kingdom Metazoa; phylum Chordata; class Aves; order Passeriformes; family Viduidae; genus Vidua; species Vidua macroura. The sequence continues at coordinate 63,769,724 of NC_071611.1, forward strand.
AATCACAGGTCACAGATTGCAGAATATTCTGAGTTGAAAGGGACACACAAGAATCCTCAAGTTCAACTCTTAAATGAGTGGCCTGTATGGGGATTGAACACACCACCTTGGTATTAGCAGTTGACACAGGGTACTACACTTTTTTGCACATTCTGGTCTTTTTGTCCACCTATGATCTTATGTTATTTTTCTTACTCCTTTCACCTACTAAACCAACAAACACGTCAGGGAGCTGTATATCTGACTCTCTTTACAGCTATTATAAAATAAGCACCTTTCTTCTGAACTCCTTAAAAAATATAAAATGCATTGACCAAGTGCCACTTCCTAAATATTGAGGGCAAAAATTGAATGAACAAACAATAGCGGAGTTGCCACAATGATAACTTTTACCAGCACAGGAACAAAACTTATATTGGGAGAAATCCCAATGTAGTAAACATAAAGAAGGAATTAGAGCAAAACTACTTAGCTCCACTTCGAAAGTCTTCCCACTTGTCTTCTCACCCATTTTTACTCTGATACTATGAGCAAGAAAAATGGCTCCCGCCTCTTTTCATGCAAGCCTCAATCTGAGCCCACTTGTCCAATTTTTCAGTAAGCACATTTAGATGTACCACTCAATAAAAGCCTGCAAAATCACTATCACCCTAATGTCTACGAAAACATTTATAATGTTTGTATATATGCTGCACAGTGATTGTCCCCTACCACCAGCTGTAGCATCCTTCCTCAGTACCACAGGGTCATGTCTCTGCAGTATTCATACCTTACTTTACACTTAAATTGAAAGTTCTTTAGGATAGGAAACTGCCTCCAGTTTTATGGGATAGTCTAAAAATTGTAATGCCACAATGGAAATTAATTAATTCTACATGACTAGTAATTCTAATCCACAGATGATGGGATAACAATCTGGAATCTAATTCATTCTTTCATGAAAACAGAAAGTAGAGTGGAATTCTAAAAATATCAAGGAAGCAAATCCCAAATTGTCTCACATATTTGAAATGAACACTTACACAGAAACAAATTGGTAATTAGAAACATCTTCAAACAAAAAAATAGCTCAAATGCGCTGCAAGAAAAATCAAAAGTACACTGAGCTGCTGATTTTTTTTTTCACCAATAGAATGAATGTTTTTTTCACCAACACATGGACACTAAAATCCTAAAGGCAGTAAAATAATCAGGTTTCAAAAGTTGTTATATGGGTGAAATTAGGAATGAATCTCTAATGGGACACAGTTTTCTGCATTCCTTTTGAAAGGAAGGTAAGAGTCAACAAGGCAGCTAATGTGTCGGGTGTGTATTTGTGGGGATTGTCACTCACATGCAACTGATGCCTAACAGAGAAAAACAAAGCTCACATTTTATATAATTTCAGTATAAATCTGAGAACTTCACTTGGGAAAGACAGGATTATAATCTCACAGACCTGTAGCTTTGGTTTAAGGGGTAATAAAGACTTGAGCTTTCAGTATTTACTTCTTGATCAAAATATGATAATTAAGCATGCCAGGCAAAAACTTTGAAAAGGAAGTCCTTTCTCTGATTTGTAGCTCTAGGAAAGATTGCACTTGGAAGCACCAATGCTAATCAGAGAACTGATAGTGAAAAAAATCGAGCTGCTTCATCTTTCAAGAATTCCCATCGTCCTTTTGTTGGAATTCCTTGAAAATTGCTAGTAGATTGGCCTAGTTCATTTTCATGTTTCTATTCCTAACTGATTTCAAATTAAGTACATTCAGCATTTTTATCTACTTGCCAACTCTGCCTTTTTTATCCTGACCTCTGTGAGCAGGAAATCCTTTTTTTCCTTGCATGTACCTAGTAGAAGTTTCCATGGTAAGTTAGGCTGGCAATGAGATCTTGGCATCCTCTTTACTACTGGAATAGATGCTCTCTAGCTTCTCAGCAAGACGTCAGGTGCTTTGCATTTAATAATCTGAAAATATACAGCTGAGCATACTACTATGTTTAGAGACTCTATCATACCTCATGCAGTGAGACCTATATAGTTAGTAATATCTCAGCAAGTTAATTAATTCCAGATAATGTTAATTAATGTCTGTAGATACATTAGGTGTCAATCACAACCCAAAAGAGCCATAAGAGTAAACCTATATGGTGCAGTTAACCCAGAAAAGTAATGTTTTCATAAAATCTTAGCACTTTTGGACAGAGATACATTAAACTCTGACTGTGGGTCTGGCCCCTGGATTTGTTACAGCAACAGAGACTCTCCGCAACACTGATGGTTCTCAAATAAGCCAGTCCTACATCTCAGAAGCACAGATATACAAATCTCAAGAAGCAGCAGTTCTTCTGTATCTCTGTGTCTCACTGGGAGAGATATTAGATGTCATCTGTACAAAATACATAAAAAAGTGTCTTGAGTATCAAGGTAAACAATAGCTCTAGAATTTGGATATTGAGAAATCTGATAGAACATTGCTCAAAATAGAAATCAGGTACATTAATGCAAAAAAAGAAGGTTTTTCCCATAAGTGTATGCAATTGTCATGTCTGATTTCTTTCACTGTCTCACACTCCAGCTGAAATTCTTTTAGTTTATAATCAATATCACTTGGAAGGTTATTTGGTTTTCTTTTCCCCCTTCCTCTTTCATGATCTTCCAGTGGGGAAAAAATGAACAAAAAAAACCCCAAAACAAAATGGAACCCAACCCAACCCAACCCACACTGAATTGTATACCAGCTCTCCTTACAAATCAACTCTGGCTTTTGCATGCCTTCTCCAAAGACTACTGAAAAAGAGTATTTTAAAACCTAAATTTTTTTTAATGGCAAGTTTTTATGTAGTTACTCTGTGCATCCTTATTGTGTGCATTTAAAATCTATTAAAACAAAAGATCAAACCATATAAATATATGTGATAATATCTGTAGAGTGACAAAAAGTTTTAAAATTATGTGCTATATATTAGCCTTTTTGCATATGAAGAAATATACTTATATCTGCACTGTAAATTCATACTTTGGAAGATGTCTTCCTGAGTTCCATGGCAATAGTAATGTTTACTGAACATTGTCAAATGGTTTGAAATAGCTGAATATAAGTTCAAATAATTACAGCTGCTCCAAAGCTAAAGATAATTTAAAACTGTTCATATTCTGTCATCTTTTTATATCTTATTGCTACACATTAATTTTGGAACAAGTCTGGAAAGAATGGTATACTTGCTTTTATATTCAGCAGAGAAGGTGAAATTATAAGGAGAAAAAATGAGCACAGTATAACAACCTTAGCTGCTAATAAGCACCGAAGTAAGAAAAAAATGTTTTGTTCAAATACAGTTTCTTTCCTTTCCTAAGTGTAATAAGTACAGTAGATCTGGCACTATAATTTAACAGTTTATGAATACCAGAAAGTTGTTACATTTGTGATGATCCAGGGTTACAGATGAGATTTTCAGATAGATTTAATACCTTTTATTAGAGGTACCTTTTATTAGAGACACATTCTTTTTAACAGAAATGCTGTTAGACCCTTAGAATTTTATCATAACTTAGACAGGAGCAAAGGACTTCAAGCCTCTGCAAGGCTGGATGTTTCTCTGCGAAGCAAAGGTAGTTGTGAGCAAAAAAAAAGTAACAATTTTAAGAGCAGTGATATAATGTTGGAGATAATGATATATTTTGGATCACAAGATATTTTATTTTCTGCAGACCTGATTATTTCAATTAATTAAAATAATTTGTAATTTTGTAAAAAATTTGTAAATTTGTAAATTAACAAAAAGCCTGGATTTTCACTGGGTTATTGCAAGATTGATGATGCAATTTCCTGGACTCCAGAATAATACTGTATGCTTTGCTGCCACAAATGACAGCCCAGCACTTATTGAAACAATGAGAGATTAGGAATCTGACAAAGGTACACAAATTGCTACCTAGAAGCTTGTTTGTTTCTTTAATTTGGATAAAACAGAGTGGCTGAAGTGCATAACAAGCACAAGTGTTCAGGACTTTCCCAGATTTTTTGGAATGGTTCACAGGCAAGGATGACAGCAAAAGAGAAGCAGAACTGCCTGTATCCTCTGCTGGGCACTGATGACTAACACAAAGTACAGCCCATTGTCCAGATCCCAAAAGACAGAACTCAGGTACCTTGTCAGAAGCTATGGCTCAAAATGTGATCCCTGAAAGTCTGCACTCATCAAGGTCAGAAAGTGCTAAAGGATCAGTAAACTCTGATGGCTCACCTAGCACTCTGTAAATCTGTATAGAAGCATTTTCACTGCCTCTCAATGTGAACTTCTCTGTATTAATCATTGAACTCTTTTCCCCAGTAAATCAAATTAATGGAAATTATGTGTATAACTTCAAAGGATGCTACTACAGTAACACAATTCATTACACAACACAAACATGTTGCCGAACTGATGATCTGGGCTCCATGTGTGAGTTAAATCAAAGTTATTTAGCTAAATGATCAAGGCCTTATCCTGGGCCTTCTAAAGAGCTCAGAAACTTGCCAATTCATAGGGAAAAATTTAAGTATATAATATATCCTGAATTATTATGGTACAGTTTCTGTTTCCCTCAAAGATTCAAGCAATGGTTCTGCTGATACTGCACACTTTCCCTAAAGAGATTATTATGCTAATACGCAAGCTGTCCCATATTTGACTTCATCAGATCTAATGTTCTGCAAATAATCTCTAGCAGCTTTAGCCAGTGTTTATTTATATAAGCTGGTCGGGATGACTGAGTAGTGTTGACCATGTTTTCTATGCAACACTCTAAAACAGTGAAAGTGCACTTGGCCGAAAAATAGCAGCCTATACAGAAAATACATAGCATATGCAAAGTTCTTTCCTATGAGACTTATACTTAGTATTTACTCTGCTAAACTGTTCATCATAATTTCACTTAAAATATTTTATAATATATCAGGCATTTAGCAGGACATACTATCTTCCCTCCTTACTTCTCCTTACTCAGAAAGTTACTTAGAGTGTGCCAGGTATTTCTGACCTATTGTTTCCTGAATACAACAATCCACATCTGCATTCTTTTCCCTTCTGAATAAATGGACTAATGAACTCTGCAAAAGAAGAGTTCAGATATCATGATAAATACTTACAGTCCATTCTGCACGTCAAAGCTAGCTGAAATGGTCACACAGTAGTCAGGACCTTGAAGTTAATTCTTTGTGTTAGATATGCACAGATCTCTGCTGTACAGTTACAAAGCTGAGCAACACAGAGAAAGGTGCTGCAGGAACATGCAGTGAAGACCTGTTTTCCAGGCTGTGGGATCAAACACAACCTTATCTTTCCTCACACCCAGCCAAGTGTTACTTCTTGCTGGAATGGGATGGAAATGAACTTAAAAACTTTGTTCATCTTGTAGTGGAAGGAAGGTGTAGTGGTTATTTTCAGCTCTGTCTGTAGCAGCACCCTCTTCAGCTTTTTGCTACTGGACTGCAGTTGCAGCACACTGATAATCTTTGCATCCCTCCTCTCATCCCCCTTTACCTGCACAGATTCATTTGAATGTCCACAAATTCCTACACTTTCAGTAACACTCAAACCTAGAAGTCTACACCATGCAAAATCTTCAAGGGAAATGAGGACTGTTACACTGTCAGATCAGAGCACTGCAGCAAAATAGGGTCTAACTTGCATTATATGGAATTTGTGTGGCTGCCATCACAGTCAAAGGAACAATTTCCAAACCACTTTTCTGCACCACTTTTCTTGCAATACTTTACTTTAGACACAATATAACTCATACAAGGCAAAATTATGAGAGACACAAGCAATAAAAAATAAATAATAGTGATTTCAACCTGAAATTACTCTGAAATCATTCTGATGTTGCCCTCTTAAAACTTCCTGAACTTCATATCTCCTCATATTTTTGATTATCACTATGGATTTTCACTTTTGCACATTCCTATTTAAATTTTTGCTCCATCTTTTGAAAAGCATTTAAATCAGCTGGAGATATTCTTGGATTTGCATCTGTTGCTGTTTGAAAAAATGTTGTACTTACCAGCTGTCTACTTACCAATTTAATCTGCCATCTTTTAAAGACAGTAGGAAGAATTAATCTTAGTAAAACTCCAACTACAGTTGTCTCAAGGGTGGACTTATACAACATGTTTAATAACTCCCTCTTTATTTTTCACTGTAATGTCCCATAATGTTAAGGAAGTGAAGAATAAAAATATTTCAACTCACCATTTGCATTAAGTTTTATATTGGTTTGATTATCACACATTTTGTTGTAAATAAATAAGACTTCCAGGAGCAGAACAGTAGTCTTCCTACTAGCCTACTTACTCAGAGTTACACCTGTGCTGTCGCAAAAGTGGAGTCTTAACAGACCGCATTAACAAGATTAAATGGAAGAAGTAATAAGGCACAGACTGTTCCATGTCATTAAAGAAGGGAAGAAGACTGCTGGAGGCACTAAGTAATGAAAAAATATTTTCTTTTGATACTCTATTAATCTATGCATTTCCTATTTAATTCAAATTATTTTAATTTTTTCCCCTGGAAATTCTGAATAAATCTCAGCTTTCTTTTGTCATCGGTTTTTGTTTCAGATATGTATAAAGACATGGATGACTAGAGTGGCAGATGTAAGATGCCAAATTATTATAGATAAAATCACCATGTTGTGAAACGTCATGAACCTACATCTTGCCTACTTGCAACCAGAGTTAAAAAGTAAGTTTTCTTCCAGTGTTTTTAGATACCATGTGACAGACCTATCTGAATTGCCCTTCTTGAATCCCAGTTGCCCTTAGGTTGTACAGAAAAGGGGAACTTAGGGAGCAGATCTCAGTATGAATCTCTAACAGAGCTGCTCAGAGCCTGGAACTACTACATTTTTTTTCCCCTAGCCTTCTATAATGGCTAGAATTGCATCCTGTTTCATAGGTTACACGTGCAAAGACATGCAGTGGCTATTATGCACCAAATGTGGTGCAGCTGAACACAAAGCAAGATTCTGTCAAGAATAAAACAAAGCAAAACAGTACGTAAGAAGAGAGCATTTCTACAAGACAATACATTCATTACATGCACTGCCTGCTACTAATTCACTTTTCCCTTTTGAGTCTTTGTGGACTTCCTGTGCTTTGAAAGAACTCCTTTCACCTCTCTGTTATATATTCCCAGGTTTTTCTGTGGCATTGTTACCCCACATCCAGGTAACATTTCCTTTTTAATCCATATTGCCCTAACCTTTTGCATAACTAAGTTGTTGGAATAAGGGATGATTCAGATCCTAACAGTTCTGTCTTGCTAACCACACATATCAATTTCCTTGGAATTCATGCCAAAGATAAAACAGAGAGAACTTAATTTTCAAGATTCAGTTAGCCTGATACATACAGAAGACTGTTATTCATACATACTACTCGAAAAAAAGTCAAAAATTGCCATCTCACCCATCTTTACTTTGAATGCTTGCTTGGCTTAGGTGAAACAACTGAGGGATTTTCAAATAAAGAAACCAATGCAAGAGAAAATATTAAGAGAGAGTTCTGAAGTTTATGAAAATAAGCAGAATTACTGGAAACTGAAAAGTACAGAAAACAAGCAAATACATGAGCTGGGAATTGTCAGGCTGAAAAAATATTTTCCCAATAATACAGAAAATGTTTGAAGGATAGTAAGGATGAGTTAATTACTTGCAACAACTCATTTAAATTTGCATAAGTATTACACAGCTATTTTTTTCATGGCTGTTCCTAGAACCAGTCACATATAGACCCACACATGTATTGCTCTGGGTTTATAATCTTAAATACAGTCTCCAACTCTTGGCCTGTGGCATTTTGATGAAAAAACATTTTCTAGCTTGGTAAAAAACAGTTCACTCTATTACTTCATTAATTAAAGCCCTTTGATGTTATGGTGCATAACTTTTCCCAACTTTTCCTGTAAATAATTGGTGTATAATTTTCCTTCTGTTGCAACAGTGTTTCATTCTGCTGAAGTACTGATTGCCTAAGAAGATCTTTAAGTCTCACTGTTTCATAAAATATTAGAGTTTCCCATTAGACACACCACTTTCCTCTCAGATAAAAAACATGGATCAAAGAAATGGCCAAAAGAAATGAACAATATTTAAGTGGGTTTTTTTCCCCTCTTTTCCCTCTGTAATTTGTGTAACTGAAAATTAGTTCTGCATGAGTCAGAAAGAAATCATAGATTGCTGCCAAATACTGTGTATCCTTCTGATGCATGATTTTGTATCAAACTGGTACTGAGCAATGACTCCAGACACACCAGCTTTCACATCCAGAGCTGCCATTGACTGGCAGCCTAATAAATCCCATTGTAGGTCTTGCTGGATATGCTCTGCCTCTACAGGGATCAGGGTGTAATGACTTCAAGAGCACAATGAACTGCCTCTAACACTGTGAAAACAGGATGTTCTCGTAAAATAAGCCACCACAACAGGAAGAAAAGCACAGATGGCAAATAGGGAGGCATTAATACCACACCTAAATGGAGGTGAAGGTTTGGAATTAGCACATTGTACAAATTCCACTGTGCAGACTGTGGGAAGAGTGCAGATGGCAACAGGAAGATGCCAGGCCTGGTGAGGCAGATTTGGGTAACCTATCCAGACAAAAATCACCACCATGGTAAACTGTGAGAAAGGAAACAGCTGCTTACATACATGCCATTCCAAGTTGTGGGAACAGCATCTATACCTCATAGATAGTGGGGACCTGGACCTGGAAAAGAGGGGTACCTCCAGAAGAACACTTTGGGACCCCCAGCACTGAGCACAACAGTGTGAAGAAGCACAAGCAGGATGACAGAGGAATTCACATTGCGGTATCTCTAGCTGAATCTCTCACTCTTTGTCTTCCCCCTCTTCCTGCTATTCCTATTTCTGTCTCCACCTCACACTAACAATTAAATAAAATCTGTACTATTGATTTTGGACTTGTTTGCACTTTAATTCAGGCAGAGGCTTCTCTTAACAATTGGATGCTAACACAGAGCAGGCAGAACTTGATGCAGAAATTATGCAATATTTACTTTTTGAAATGAGATCTGAGCTCAGGAAGAAAATGGAAGTATCTTAACTCTTACAGAAATATAATGATACCATGTAATTTTCAGTTTGTATTTCTAGAAATGTACCCCACTGATTCTAAGCTGGAAAAATCTCTATGTTGAAAAATTATTACAAGAGCCAAACAAATACAAAATGAATACTGCACTCATCTACAGCACAGGCTACAGCAAGCTCTGAAATCCATACATTATAAGCTCCCTTTTGACCATGAATTTGTCCTATAAGACGGCCTAATAGGCTGAACCAACAGACAGTCTCAATAAAAGGCATCATGATGCACTTAGCATTCTTTTTAACTGTTTGAACACGAAGAGATCATAGAATCATAGAATAATTTAGGTTGGGAGGGATCTTCAAAGGTCATCTAGTTCCAGCCTTCCTGCAATGAGCATAGAAAAGTCGTATTTGCACATCCATGACAAAATATTGTCTGACTGTGTTCAAAAGGAAAGAGATTTCCTTTTTTATATGATAAATATTTTTGAGGGAAGGGGTTACAAAGAAATGGGGTGGAGTTTCTAGCACTGTTTAGTTCTGTACCACCCATATCGTGGTGGGGATATTGTTTCAGGAGGGAGCCAGGGCCAGCAGTGGCAGAGTTGCCATCTTTTCATGGGCCCAAGGAAGGAGGTATGCAAGTTTTGGGATCAGCCTTGCACAGCCAGCCCCTCTCTGCCACTGTCTTTTCTCCATTCCTCTGAGCTGCATCTTTTCTGGTTTGGTGCTGCAAGACACAGAAGAAAGCAGCAGCAGCGGTGTGGAGCCCAGCCCAGCCCAGCTGGGTGGGGCTGAACTGCAGCCACAGCAACCACAGCTGCAGCCAGAACTGCTGAGTCTCCACTGGTGCTCACACAGAGTCGGGTCCAGGAGAAGGGTCCCTTGACCTGCTTCAGAGCCCTCTTAGGTCCCACCAGGTTTTGTCTTGTCCCTGTTCTTCAAGTGTTTTGTGCTAGGGGTGGGAAGTTGAGCTGTGACTCTCCCTGACATTATACTGTGTTTGTTTTCCCAAAAACCATGTGGCCTAGCACAGGACCACGTTGGGCACTGTCTTTGGGAAGTGTTTTTGTTTGTTCTGTGGTGAATACCCTTTTTTTGTGCAAAACACTCTCTCTTTTCTATGCTCTTTTCTGAATATTTTTGTGGTTATTGTGATTTTTCACTGAAGTGTGACGCCAGTTTATAATCTTTCCTCCACTGTCAGAAGAGGGTGGGGCAAATGGAGTAGCTTGAGTGGGTTTAATTTTCCTGCTGTTTTAAACTAGCACATTAAGAAAGGAAGGAATTCGACACCACTGAACACTTTGTAATATAGCCGTATTCCTAAATGAGTTAATTCTCTCATCAGTCTAATTTGCTGAGCAGTTAATAGCATTTTATAACATCCACAATCACAGAATGAACTATGGAAATGAGGAACGTAAACAATTTATCCCAGTAATTTAGAAAGAAAATAAACTGTAGAAACTTTTGCACAGAAACTGATTACCAAAGTAGAGTAAAAAACTACCACAAAACAAATAGCGTTCTCCTGAAAGACAAATATATTAAAATTCAAAAACTGACTGGGCATTACTTTTTTCTTGTTAAAAACTACAAATACTCAACAAACAACATGGTCTGCTGAAGCCACCCTGTACAATTCTATAGCTCAGGGAGTCCTTCAACTTCTTGTAGATAAAAGCTGGTTTGATTGATAGCTGAGGTAAAAATAATTTAGCTAAAGCAAAGAAAATCTGGCCATCACTTTAGAGATAATAAATGTGGAGAGGAGAATGGAGGTACAGTGGAATTCATTTTGACCTAGCAACCTTACTCTTGTAAAAAGCAGACACAAGATGCACCCTATCTTGGTTCTGGTCAGATTGTTGTTTTTTCCAATAGACAAGAGGGGCCATGGGTAGGTCATGGAGGTTATTCTCTATCACCTCACGTTGTTGCTGGGGGAGGAGAAAAGGGAGTCTTGTCTGGGAAGAAGGGGCTCCTTCTGGCTGAGTGAGTGTGGCAGAAGGAGCAATCTGGTAATGCTGGCTCTAAGCTGGAGTGTGCAACTGGGAAATGCTGTTTCCAAGCACTCACATGTGAATCCTTTGCCCATCCTATACACTTAGTTATTAATATTGATCTCCTTCCTCTTTCCAGTAAATTGCTCTTATCCCTCTCTGCTCTGCACTGAGGCAACCTCACTCTAACTATTGTGTGCAGTTTTGGACATTAAGCTGTCAGAGAGCATCCAAAGAAGGGCACAAGGATGCTGAAGAGAGGAACCTGGATGAGGAGCAGGTTTGTTCAGGCTGGCAGGAAGCAGAGGGGCAGGCACTTATCTCTTCCCTCTTGAGGCCAGGGAGACGATTGAAGGAAACAGCATGAAGCTAAGTCAGATGAGGTTTAGGTTAGATATAAGGAAAAGAGCACAGTATTGAATGGGTGTATCATATTCCTTATCATACACCAGCCTCTGGGAAAGCTGAAAAACACAATAGACTGCTAAAAACCACATTGAATGCAATGGGTTGGGGGGACCTTCACACACTGGGACCTTAATTTAGTGAAGGCCACCTCATTAGCTACACTAGAGGCTCCACCAATTGAGCTGAGCTGGCCCTGCCCAATCAAAACTTTCACTGATCATAGATGGGATAAAGTGTGGTGCATCTGATGAATGTGTTAGGGAAGACAGTTTGGATTAGTCCAGCTTTAAGCTAATGTGGAACTATTTTTGCTCAATGACCTTGGCATACTTGGTGTCAAATGTAGAGTGGGGATGGGGAAACACGATGTGTACCTGAAGGGAATTTGATTTTTAGGTGAGAGCAGTCTGTAATGTTTAGTTGTATAATATTAGTAGCTGAATGCCGTAACTGCCATGGACAGTGAGTATGGACTGCTCCAGATACACTGGTCATGAGCTCATGATGCAGCCTACAACCACCTGACAGCACACCAGCCCTCCTGCTCTGGAAGACATCTAGGACAGAGAACCCATAGCCATGGACTCAATGAACTCTACAGATATCTTGGAGGGATGGCCATTGATTATGGAAATTGTGTTTGTGTATATACCTCTATTTATATGTATTTAGATGGAAGGTGTAGGATCAAGGTATGATATTGATGGTATAGGATATGGGCTGGATAATGCCTTAGTTACGCTTAGGACAGGGTTCATCATTTGCAGTAGCCAGGAAGCGCCATGGCTAGGATCCAGAAGTTATTCTATACCACCTCAAGTCATTGCCAGGGGCAGGAGTAAAGAAATCTCTTCTGGGGAGAATGTGTTCCTTCCAGTCAGGTAAATGGGATAGATGGAGTGGTCCTGTAGGTCTGGTTCTAAGGCTGAGAGTGGTTGGGTAACATGCATTCTGAGCAACCATGTGTGAATTGCTTGCCTTTTACATTTTGTTGTTATTATTGTTACTGTTAATTTTCTTACCACATTGCTGTTTCCATTAAATTGTTCTTATCTCAACCTGTTATCTTTACTTTTTGTGCCTTCAATTCCCTTCTCCATCCTGTAATGGGGGAGGGGGGAGAGTGAGTGGCACATACAGAGTCTCAATGGGAGCACTAAACTGGGGAGTACCATTCCTAAAGCATGCCACACCCAGACAGAACTCTTCTTCTGCTGCTGTTCTTGGGAGTTTTATCAAAAAGTATCCAGCAGTCTGGATAGCTGTCTGGGGAATGAGAGGAAAAAAAAGAAAAAAAAAAAAAAAGTGTGTTTATCTGTGCACATGCAAGACTACTGGTTCAGAACCTCATTCAGTATGGACTGATGCAGGGTTTCCAAAGTCAGTGAAGCTGACAATATTAATTATACTGACTGTGGGTCAGCTCCTCTTCTCATTTATTCTGATGTCACACAACAGTTGAAAAATAGAGTGTTATAAAAAGGCTGTAAGTAATTGTATGATTCTCCTTCTGAAGGCTGCCTATGATATATCCCCTGGTCTTAACTGCCAGAATTGTAGAAAATTGAGCAGCAACTTCTAGATTGTGGCCCTGCACTCTTACGAAGGTGTTTCTGTTCATTTATTTTAGAAAGTAGGTATTGTCCTTGGGGAATGTGATCAGATGAATCCCGCTCTGTCTTTTGCTTTGTATATTTTTCAGCCATGCAAGCTCTGATCAACCTTGCAAGTGCCCTTTTGGATGTTGGCCTTCCTCCTTTGCAGATACAGAACAGAAAGAAAAGTCTTACTATATCTTGAAATCCTTATGATCTGTAAATCTAAGTCTCTACAGCCCTAGGGACATTTCAACAATGTGAATCAAGTTCTATTCCACTTGCAAGCTAAAGATACAAAAATGGTGATGCTACTTTCTAGTTTAAAGAAAAATCAATAGAAACTTAAAAAGAATGCTAGTGCTTTAATCAGAGCTGCTATGTATAATAGAATATGGATGGCATAATATGTATGTGACTCCCCCAATCACAGCAAAAGGATCAGCAAAAGGTAACAGGATTTTCTGTCAGCTCTTTTTTTATTCTATTTTATTTTTTCTGGTGAAAAGTGATCCCAGTAGACTGCGTGAAGGGGAGCCATGAATTAAAGAGAGCATGCTCTAAAAGTCTGTAAGTCCACTGTACAGTACATTTTAAGTTAAAAGACTTCAGAAATGATGAGAGGGCATACCTCTATGTACAGAAAATAAGTATCTTTGGACAGCCTTATAACATTGAGGTGACAGGCTTCCTCTGTTGGTATGAACTCTTTAGGTCTTTGAAAAACACTGAATGAGTGTTAAGAACCAGGGACCAGAATATCACCCATGGAAAAACTGGAAAAGAAATTATGAACATGTACGAAAAATCGTATCTTTGAACCGCACTAGAAATGCGGTAAGCTAATAATAGGGTGGTCTAATATTATATATTCCCATTTAAACTTGCAAAGTCTGTGTGACTTGCTTTGCCTGACACTTAGTCTGACCACAAAGTGACTGACTGCTCTTGATAAAAAAGTCTCTTCCCTATATGGGAAGACACATGTTGCTGACATGTGTAAAGAGAAATTCACAGCTAAATACATTCAGGAACAAATCAGGTATTTTAGACTCCTACACTCCAGATTACAGTTTGTAATGAGCTATTGCCTGGGAAGCTATTGATTATTTCTTTAGATCAGTTTAGTTCTTCTAGTGGCCAATATGATTTGCTCCAATATTCACTGGTTGCCCAATTTATTGATATTTTTACTACAATTTAAAAAGTCAGTAAATTTTTAAATTGTGAGTCACCTTATGAGAAGGAATACTCCCATAGCTGCTTCCAAGTTGAAAGCACTGATCTATATTACACACTTTCTGCTTGATAGTCTGAATATGAATGCCACAATTTGGACATGTAGAACATGTCCAAATCCTACACAGGACAAATAGCTACATGCCCCAAATTTTGCATGCTAAGGGGAATTATTTTGATATAGCTCTTTTCTCTGTCTGTTGACAATAAATTTCAGCTTTCTGCAGCAACCTGAGCACTTGGTTTGAACTGTTAGGGAAAGCTGTGCTTTACACAGACTTATGTCTCACAAGAGAAGCAGAGATAAATCTAAGGTGGCATTTTAATTTTTTTTTTCTTTAAGAAAGAGTAAATGGCATTCTGTAGTTTTTATAAGCCAGAAACATCAGCAACCTGAATATTCTTCTATAGTTACTGAAATGATCTGAAGAGTAGTGACTACACATTGAAAATAAAAACCAAACTAGAAGGATTTATACATATTAGGTAATTAAATAAATTATATTAAATGAAAGCTTTTTCAAGAGTTTTCTAGTATCTAAATGTAAGCCTTACATTTATACTTTAATCAAAGTATAAAATGAAACCTCTTGTTTTTTTTCCCTGTAAACTGCTGTAACCACACTCTGCTTCCTATAATGTGTTTCAATTTAAATTCTAGACTCCCTGTAACTATAATGTCTTATTGGAAACCTAATAAAGTGGGACAATTTATCTGTCATGACGACAATCGCTATGCATAATTCAGGGTGAGACCTCTGTATTTCCACTTTACTGTAAGAAAACAGTAAATTCTCTCCAGGACCTCTTCATTATATGCATTAGCAAATGGTATTTGATTGGCAGCAATGCTGCTTCTGAACTGTATTCGTATCACGTCCCTTCAGTCTGCCAAGCCCAAACGCTGGAAATGGAGCAGTGAAATGACAAATATCAGAAATATTTCAGTGGGCATCCTGAACCTAATGAATTTGTTCTCCATACAGCTGGGAGGAGAATGGGGACCTTGTGTCTTACATAAAACTCACGTAGTTTTCACAGACAAGAATACTGCCTGCCATTTTATAAGGTCAGTCACAAAGAAAGCATCACTACTGGGTTTCTAATCATGAATCTCATGCTCATTAATAATACACAAAAGAACATCAAACCCTTCTAAAACAACAAGCCCAGAGCTTTGCTTTTATACCTCTGCCAGCACTTCTCTGCACTCCTGAAGACACATAATATGCTTTTGACAGAAAGAATGAGTGCTTTTAAGTCACTCTTCTAGATACTACCACAGGCTTGTTTCCAAGCACAGCATGTGAATAATAGATGCAGAATTTAACAAATTTTAAAAGAGTGAAAAAAAAATTATTAACTAATGTTGCAGGCAGAAGACAGGTGATAGAGTGAGCATGAACCACTAAATGTACTGTGATGTGATTTCAGTTACTGTGTTCAACAGAATCTTCAAGTGTATGTATGACAAAGCTTGTAGTGTTGTCCTTCAAAGTCCTCCATGAAGGCACGGAGTATTACAGTATTACAGCTTTATTCAGACTGCTGACATGAAAAAGATATTCATCCACACTGAGATACATTAGGGTTAGAACAAAAAAAAATCCCCAGAGATCCCTAGGAATTTGGTACTCGGTACATCTGACTCTTGAGACACTTAAAGTGGGATTAGTAAAGTAATTCTTCTCTATGTGCTTAAATGTTTCTGCAGGGTATAGGCAGTCCAGTGATCTGCCATTGGGTCTGGGTTTGTGAAATGCTAACACACGGATGTTGGTAAAGAAGAGTATCTTAGGTGTCTTGGGCAATATATCTAGGGATGTATTTAATTTTGAAAATTTGCCTGATTTTCTTCTCAACAGCAACTAACTAATAAATCTGTACTAGTGACATTAGAATATAGGGGAAGTAGTGAATGAGCTATTTTTATAGAATCATTAGATACTCCAAATGTAAGCATTTGCTTACAGTGATGGTTCTGCCCCTCTGTTCGAAGTACCTGACATTTTTTTCTGACAAAACTTTAGTGAACATAGCTGTAACTTCATTAAGGCTAAATGGAACACAGCTTTGTCATCCTAGCTGCGTAAAACATACTGGGTATTTTTTGTATATTTGTTTTGTAATTGCTATGGGGCAAAGAATAACCTAGCCGCCTCTGGGATGTTGCTACATGTGAGGCAAAGCACTATGGCTTGTAGGTCCCAAACATTGATGCAGAACAAGTAGAGCAAAATGTTGGAGCCACACAGAACTTCAGGGACATTTAGGTAATTAGGCAAATGTGTGCTGGTGTACTAGGATCAGTGTACTAGGAAAGTGTATCAGAACACTTTCACAAGACATGGTGAGAGGCCTCAGTAAGAACCTCCTCCCTTTCATCAGTTGATAGATAAAGCATATCATTAGCTATGGAACAAAGGGAAGCCATAATATCAAATGAATCACAAATACAGCTCCTTGCCATGCTAGTGAAATAATACATTCTTGTCAGAAGCCTTTAATACATTTTAAAAGAAACGAGAACAAGCTGTAAGAAGGGAATAGACCACTAGGAGAACAGTGGTGTTATTGTAACTTTTTGTCGCTGTCACACTACTCCCTCATTATGTTGGGTATACTTTTCCAGCTTTCCCTTCCAGGATCTGCCAATGAATTTAAAGAAGTGAAATATAAACTTTTATCATTTATATCTTAAGTTGAAAAAAACCCTCAAAACCAAAGCTAAGGACAAAATCTGGTTGACTAGCCATGTTAGTCAACTTCATAAAACATAGAAGTGTACAGCAAAAGGATTCTGATTCATGGTTTCCTAGGCCATGAAATATAACACTTTTTCACAGGTTTATATTGATTGTTCTTGGAAACAATGCAAGATATAACTTCCTAATGAGGTAGACTAGCTGATGAAATCTAAAAATCCAGTAAAAAAAAGTACAATAAAAATATTTTTATTGGCATTTTTTATTCTGATATGTCTCCAGATAAGACATATATACTTGAAAGTGAAGATTTCCCACTCTGTGCTGAGACAGAGAACTTAATTTGCTTTAAAAAGTTAAATGAATGGTACAACAATCATATTTATCAATGTTACATACTACAGTATTGTCTGCTGCGTTCTTAAAAATACAAGTACAGTTGTGTTACAGATGCCAAATATAGAATTGCTATAAAAAATGCCTTAATGGTACCGTATCCTCAGTATAATCTATACTCTAATCTGCCTGTAATCACCATTCTACTTATTTTTCTTCTCCCCATAAATGCTATTTATTGGGAAAGAAAAGTGTGTATCATGTACCCCTTCGCACAGGTGTCATGCATAAGGTAATTCCTATGATTTTCTGCACCTCAAAAGTGCAACCGCTTCCCATAAATACACAGAGGAAAAAAATTACCCTAACTCAAATTACTGTACAAGAGACAGTCTCTACTAATATAGCTCTTATTACTTAAGATAACATTGAAAAACTATGGATAGCATAAGTATTTTCAATTCAGGTGGTTCTACACTCAATTATTAACCAAGCCTACCTCATGTTCCCTTGGACACTAATTACTTCTGATCATGTGACTCAGAAAATCTGAGCAAAACTCTAATACTGGTCCCACTGAGAACTACCTACCTAGATAATGGGGGAAACAATAAGGCAGGGATATAAGCCATAAGTGCAGCCCATGCTAACATCTTACTAACTGTAGCTTTAGCTGTTAAGAGCCAAGAAGGCAAAAGAAACAACATTCTCCAGTATTTGGAGGTTTTCCTTATACTGTCTTAGCAAGCATTACTAAGCAAATCTGGCATTCAAACTAAAATGTTTTGCTTCGCAGAAAAATACTGAAAAAACATCATTAAAAATCTTAAATGAAGATTGTTTTATCTGGTAAAAACCATAAACATTAAAATATGGTAAGAAAAGCAATTCAAACAAGATGTTTTCAGTTTGTCTATGTGAAACATTTTGTAACAAATGTCTCTCTCCACATCACAGGTCTAAAGCTTTAATTGGCAGACAGTAAAGTCTGATGGGAAAATAACAGTGTTTTAAGTACCTAGGAATGAAAAGCAAATTGAGTTATCACAGTGTAAGATGCAAGTAATTATACGATGCCAATCCTATTTTACACATTTAATCCTTAAACAATACATCTAAGAGAAAATATGAATCTCCTTTCTTCAAATGACTCATGCTCTTTTCCCAAAAAGTAGTCAGGGCTATTACATGTAACAGCAGGCTCTTTGCTTAAGGGTTTCTCACATGTGGATGATGCTAACAGTTAATATGCAACTATCTACAATTTCCTCTTCCTCTCATCAAATCCAAGTATCAGTAACTAGCTATGAGAGAACAAGTCTTCACTAGGCAAATTTCAAAATTATCTTTTCTGCAGAAAGAATTTCTATTATCTCTGAGAAAACACCCCCACAAAGAGACATAAAAATCTGATTGAAGTCCCAACAATATGTACTATGCAACTGTGTATTTTCACTGATACATTAAATATTCTGCTGAAATGCAACTAGATCACTGAAAAAAAAAGAAAAAAAAGGAGTTTTAGATGGCTCATGTCACACTTCCTGACTGGTGTAATTTCCTAATTTCCCACATCTGCTGTTTTTGTGGCATCACTTGTCCTTATGATGTGTACACTGCTTCAGCTGGATGTCACCTAACAGAATCAACATCAGTGAAGGCTTCTATAGAGAGAGCAAGATGGGAAGCCAGAACTTTCTACACCCACCTGACAGGACATTGTGGTCAGGTGCAAGCCAGCCTCTTCCCCAGGCAGCCACTGAAAGGATGAGAAGACAACATGCACTCAGGCTGGACATCTGGAAGAATTTCTTTATGCAAAGGGTTGCTAAACATTAGAACAGACTCTCCTGGGAGTGGGTAGAGTCATCATCCCTGGAAATGTTCAAGAAATTACTCTATGTGGCACTTAGTGCTGTGGCCTAGTGGGCAAGGTGGTGATCATTTAAAGACTGGACTCAATGACCTCAGAGGTATTTCAAAATCTAAGTGATTCTGTAGCTCAGTGTCAGATAACAGCTAATTTTTCTAAGCAAGATGGTCATGTGATACTGTAAGAATTCTAGGAAATGTTACCTATTCATTTAACTTTGACTAATCTCCACTTATAAACTTTTACCTTATATCATCCCAGGTGTAAAAATTACCCAACAGCAAATACTCATCTCCATTCTGTGTAGGAAAGACAGATGCTCCTGGTCCACACTGGTACATTTACTTGGGCAAACTCTGATTATCTGCGAAGACATGGCATCCAAATCCTTTGTGTAAGTTAAGCACCTAAATACATTCTTGGTGGGATCATAGACACTGAGCTCATAAAACAATTACTTGAGAACAGCTACTATGAGCATTATTATCTTTTGTTACAGGCCTCCAATCTTACTCCTAGCAGGGTGGATGCATTTAAGTGTATGGGTATTACAAAAGGTGATAACCTTTGACTACTTAACTTTTCCAAAAGGGATGTATTACATGTTTCTCCAATTTAGGATGATGGTGAATTTGAATATTTTCTTCGGTCAGGGTACCTACAAGCATCTGGAAAACAGTATTTGCTTCTTTTGCTTTTTCTTTCTCCTCTTCAGAAGAAGTGAAATCAGCACTGTTACTTGCTGTTCAGTCTCCTTTCCCAAAAACTGGGTTAAGATGTTTTCCTTCTAGCTTCCCAGCACTTTAACTACCCATTTTATGCTCAAATCCCACTTGCTAACTTCTTTCCTAAAAATACTCATGGATTTTTATACAGCCATTTTAAAAACATAGTTCCCCTCTGCTTTCCAGTAGAAGTTGCATGCATGTATTCTTTCTTTCAGTTTCCTCTTTCTTTCCTAGAGCCAGAATAAACAAATGGGAGACTATCTCCATTTGCCTTGTCACTGCCACCCCTGGCTCCACATGCAATGTGCAGTTTAGAAAGTGGGTGGTAGGTTTTTAGGAGAAAGATCACCTGACAGCCCACCCACCACTGTGCCAATGACTCCTTCACCTGCCCTGCACTCTGGTCAGTCACTGCACATACGCTATACCACACCCTCGGATTTCTTCTGTAATCTTTTCAAATGTTTCAAGAAGTTCTGTAAGCTGCAATATTTATTTGTACATAGCAAATAACTGCAGTATCAGGGCCCAGATCTTGCCATGTGGAACTAGAACAAAAAGAGTCCTTGGTAAATATTTTCAAATGAAAATTACCCAGCCACAGCAAGTTTGAAGAAAAACAAGAGGCTACTGGAAGATGTCATAATTGCAAAATTATTAGCATCTACCCATGGTGCTTTAATACTCAAAATGTATTAGAGGTGTTTGTAATAAAACCCTCTGTAACAGAATTGCTTCAGACTTCAAACACAATTTATTTTGAATCAAAACTAATGATGAAAATCACAAAGTGCAAATAAGGCATAGATGTCACAGGTTGTAAAAGACAATTTTCACCAATCACCTAGAAGAGAGTATCTTGTTACACAGATTCAAATGAAGAGTTAACTAGGGATTTTGAAGCAGCAATCATGTTACATTTGATAATTATGTTTTTGTTGACCATAAGTACCTAAAACAATTTCTTGTCTGAAGCTAATATATTAGTTACAGCTTTTCTTTATAGAAACTTCAAAACAATGCAAATCAATCAATAACCCTGAATAACCCTTTTAGAGCAGAATTATGTTTATGTGGGTATTTAAGCAGTAGTTACTGACATTTTCAATAAAAATATCCTGACTTGTGAGTACCTGAAACTGTGATGTAATCATTCTAATTATTTCAACTTTGTGTGTGTCCAGAGTTACTGAAGTATGTTGACGTATTGTAAGACATGCATGTTTCTTCTGATAAAGACATTTGGACTGTAGAAAAGCAAACCTGTTACAGACAGGAGAGTATTGAGGTCCAAAGAGTTTACAGTTTAGACTACTTTCCCTGGTACATAATCTTTAAGTAGTAGTTACTGACATATTCAATGAAAATATCCTGACTCATGAGTACTCATGGTACATAATCTCTTCTACTCCAGGGTTCTTGTTTACTAGGTGTTTGCTTACTATAAGAAACCTGTTCTGCAATCATAAACAAGTATTCCTTCTTAGGACAAACCATTTATGGATCTGAATGCAGAATCAGCAAGGAAATGGAGATGCTGATGATGCTTCCTTTTAACCAACATATCAGTTAATGACTGTGGCAGGTTAAGTATTTCTTGCCTAAGGGATTTGAAGGCACATCTCTTTCAGAAACTACTTAAAATGCCTCAGCAATGTCTAAAATGGGATTTCTATCTCTCTCAGAACTGAAGCATATAAATTCTGGAGCTTTCTTCTATTCCAGGACCTGGGAATTTTAGACTATGTGAGAGGTTTCACATGACAAAAAACATCAAGCACGGGAACAGTAATTTACTTGTATTTTCTGTAAGGAAATTTCAGTTCAGAAGACACAAGTACATACTCTAGTATGACGAACTGCCCTTCAGTGCAGAGTGCCTTTAATAAGTCAGTCAGTGTGGTACAGAGGAATCATGTGCCTGAGTCACTCCTACCTGCAATCCATATGCAGAAAGAGAAGTTGCAATCAGAGTTCAGACAATGCTTCAGTTTTGAACATTTAGGGAAAGAACCTTTTTTTTTTTTTTTTTTTTTAAAGGACATTGCTAAGTTTAGCCATTTTGAGGTTAACAAAGAACCAGCTCAGAGATCTTAGAAAATCAGTCTAAATTGTTACTGTTGTTATTAAACAGGGAGTTACAGAAAGGTAGTGAGAATCTGAGCTCTTTCTGACATGAGTATTCAGAATTAAGTTAAGAGGGATAAGGTGCCTGGAGGGGAGAAAGGTGGTAGTTGGTAGAGGAAGGACTAGTTTTTGTTTTAGGGATGATGCTAGTATACAAGAATAAACATATCTCCTGAGAAAATATCTTATTCAAACATACTTTTCTATTTAATTCTGGATTACACTGCCATAGGTTCAGCTTTTTCTTTAACATGGACTCCATTAACAGAGGCTTCTATGAACATTCTGATTTACAGGTAAGCTTATCAGGTGCTACAGCTCTATTTGAGCTCTATCTCTCCTTTGCTGGCCATGGATCACTGGGAAGCTTAGCACAGCAAGTAGCAAGAACCATGAGGAATCCTTCTGTGGGATTAATAAAAAAATCTTATTTGGGGCTTCAAATCTATGGTACATATGTGTACAGGTCCCAGCCAGAAAGATAACTCCTTAAATCTGTTGCTGGTATTTCAATTTATTTTACCCCAGAGGATGACTTCAGAAAGACAACAAATTTGTGAACTATAAATGAACAGGAAACCATCAGAAATAAAGTAATGTTCCAAGGTAGAAGGGGGGACTAGATGTAGGATGTTGGGAATATTTAGATTTAGTACTTAGTATACCAGTTAAAAGGGCTTTATGAAACTGTAGAAAATCCCTCAAACCCTGCATTAAAAATTCCCTCTTTCCTTTTTCATTGCAAGAGGACTTTTGTTTCCTTTTCTTCTAATTGTAGGTCCTGAAATTGCAGCACCTGATAATCCAGCAGATTCTTTTTTATTTCATAAACAGTAAACCATTTATGTAGAAAAATAACCTTTATTTCTGGCTCCACTGTCTTGTGGTTAGTCTTTGGTGATATAGAAAGTGCAAACTCCTTACCTGAATGGCCGTAACTATTTGAAATTTAACAATCAACCTGCTGAAATACAAAACCAAGCAGAACATAGATAACCCCCTCTCACTTGGTTTGGAACTCACAAGTCCAGCAAAAGTATAAAGATTAAAGCATTTCAAACTAAACATTAATTTTGGACTAAAGTTACTATAAAATTTGAATACCTGAATTTCAGCCCAAAGTTTTCATTACAGAGGCTCCAATGTAATGGTATTACAAACAAACAAAAAAATTACAATTAAGAATTTATTACAAGAAAGAGAAATGAAAATTTGGAACACAACACTCTCAAGACTGTATAAAGTTTACCTAGCTTCATACATTACCTAGATCTATGCTATTCTCTTTTTATCTACAGTGAACCAGAGGCAATTTTTTTCCTAGATTTAGCCTTCTGACTAAACCAATTGTCTCTGTTTATCTTGATACAACTATGAAATAATTTATACAACCACAATTTAAGAAATGTGTTTTCTGTTTCAGGAGCAAGTTGGATCTTTCTAAAATGCACTGTTTAGAAGTAGCAAATCCCAGGTTACACCCCTCTCATAACCCTGATTAACAGTGCCCAAAAGCAATGATGATTATTTTGATCACTAGTGGCTGATGTCAGTCCACCAGTGGGCTTTTTTTGCAGTTTTATTGTGCCGTCCCTTTACCTTTAGAAGGATCCAAGATCTGTTCCTGAGTCACACATCAAGCCCAAGCTTCATTTGAGCAATACAACCCTGGTAACAGTTTATATAGGGTACTTCAAGCAATACAACTGAAAATTGGCATTAGCCAATCAGATACCAATGATGTGCAAGGCTGGACACTCCTTGTGACGGGTAAGTTTTTCGCTACTGTTTCTTCTTCTCTGGTTTCTAAAGTTCTAGTCCTTGCAGGGGGTGCTGCTGCGCATAGCAGAGTGCGTTGACTAGCTAATTTTTAAGGTCCCTTCCCGCCCCCTAACATTCTATGAGTCTATGACTCTCTAGCCAAAACAGGCCCAGCTGCTGCAGTCCTTCCTCACAGGAGACAGTCTAGACCTCTCATCATCTTTGTAGACTTCCACTGGACCCTGTACAATAGCTCCTTCTCTCCTCATCTCCCTACTGAGGAACCCAGAACTGGACTCCAGATGTGGAGAAATCCAGATGTGCTTCAGTAGGGCTGAGGGAGAGGATCACTTCCCTTTACCTGCTGGCCACACTCTTCCCAATGCACCCCAAGATACCATTGCTCCTGCTGGCTGCAAGGCACACTGCTGGCTCATAGTCAACTTGTCATCCAAGTCAGCTTGTCATCCACCAAAACTCCTGGGTCTTTTTCTGCAGAGTTGCACTCTAATAGGTCAGCCTCTGATCTGTACTGGTACTTGGGGTTGTTGCTCCCCAGGTGCAGCACTTGCCCTTGTTTATCCTCACTTGCCCTTGTTTGAGCTCATTAGGTTTCTCTCCAGGCAATTTTCCAGCCTATTGAGGTCCCGCTGAATGGCAGCACAGCCTTCAGGTGCATCAGCCACTCCCAGCAGAGTGGCTGATACATCAGACTACATGCATTTTTCATTCATTGAGGAGACACAAATACAAAATTCACTGCTCCAAGATATAATGCTGGTTTGTGAGTATCCAAAGTTTTTTGGAGCCATAAATGGATTAATATCTTATGTTCACATCTGTATGTAGTTTATCATCCTTGACATACAGATGGGCAACTTTAAAGAGGTAATACAATGTAGGTTACTTACATAAATTAGAAACATTACACATGGAAAATTTCAGATTCTGATGTACCCTTATTCTGCATCAACAGGTACACCTGGACATCCTAAGTGTAAAATTCTCAATTAGACAGAACATCAAGCTTACACATGTTGCTGTTGAGGCAGGGATGGAAAGAAAAGACTCCATGATGTTCAGAAGGCTGAAAGAAGAATAATTTTTATTAGCAGGAAGTAGTGTGCTTTTATAACCAGGATCGCTAAGGTGAAATATGATTGGTCTCAAAGTGAAAACCTTTCACACCACTGGTGCACTATGAATAGCACACTGTGGTAGAACATATCTATAAACAACATGAACAGAAAGAGAGATAATAATTGTTTTCATTCCTCATCCTAACATTCTCAGGCTAGGTCTGGGAGAATTCTCTCTCTTTTCTCTCTGACTGAACTGAGAACATCCATGTACACACTGTAATTTTTGAGTACACAACTCATGAAAAAACACAAGCAATGAACGTGAAACCAGTATTATATAATTTGAAAGTTATGGTGTCACATTAAAATAATGTACTTCCACTGGAATTACGTATTCACTTTGCTAAAATTTATCATCCCTGTATGATAAGAAGAACTGAAGTAACATACAGCTTAAGGACTGTTTGCACAGGTTGACAAATAATAATTATACTCATAGGATAATCTTTCATCTCTATGTACCTGAACAGTTATGTTTTTCTTCCAAGCATTTTGAAATAAACACCTAGTACATTTGGACAATAACTTGTGTTGTGTTTTTGAAATGGTATTCTCCAATTTAGTAAACCCACTAAAACCTCGTACTGGTCCCCTTCTTGCCTCCCCTCTCCCCTGAGTGCACCAGAGCAAGGAATTAGGGGCACAAAAGGTAACGACTGTGGGTTGAGGTAAGAACAATTTACTGTAAACAGCAATGAGATAAGAAAACAAACAGCAGCTGCAACAATACCAATGACAGAGGGTACAAGAAAAGTAACTTTTCACAAGAATACCCCTACTCAACAATAGACAAGAGTGAATTCCTCTCTGCCATGTTTATTTGTCTGGAAGAAGCTCCTTCTACTTGGGAGATAGTCCCTTTCCTCAGCCCCTGGAAAATTTGTGAAGTGGTTCAGAATAACCTCCATGTCCAAGCCATGCCTCCTCCTGCCTACTACAAAAGTTAGTTCTGTCCTGGCCAGAACCAGGAGAACTTTCCACTGATACTGTTAAGGGATGAAGCAAATTCATCACCCAACACGGTATACTGTATGATAAATGTATGCATCCTATACCAAGAAATAGCTATGACCCAGCTAATTCACTTTTTTCTTTAAACAAAGACTGTGACATAAGTTTGTTGGGGAGCAGTGACCAAGACAAAAACTGAAGGAACAACACTGTAAATGTTTCAGCTGTTTTTCTTAGACAAAACAACAGAGCAAAGGGAATTGCTAATAGCAATTTCAAAAAGAATTATGCTGGGGTGGTGTGCTCAACACCAGGGTACTTATATGGAGTGTAAACAAACAGCATTTTCACAAGGAATATGTGCCCACTGTTTACCATGGCAATCTGGCATTGGACCAATATGGAAAATTTACCCTGAGAGAACAACAAGTCCACAGAGATGCTCTTCTTTATCTGAGACAGCACTGTGTGACTGGGATTGGTGCTACACAAAGCTGACAAGTCAAGGTTTTAGAAATATGCATGTATAGCTAACAATCAAATGTACCTTGCATAAATGTTTTCTGCAATACCATGCAGAATCACCTACCAGCCGTCAACTGGTCCTGCATGGCTTATTTCAATCTCCACCCTTAAAGACAGACTTTACAAATAAACTATCTTCCCAAAGAATAGGTGACTAGCGACAAAACTTGATTTGCAGGGAATATGATTAATCAGTTATCCAACTTGAATAAGATACCTCAATAGAACCCACATAAGTGGGTACATTTTATCTTTACCCCTCAGGTATTCAAAAATCATCTTCTTTACTTTGCTTTGCCATTTTGTTGCAAAAACAGCAAAAGCAACAATGGTACTCTTCATGATAAAAACCTAAGCAAACTAAGCCAAAAAATCCCACAGTATACTTATACAGTAACTGCACAGATTCCAAAATACTCATCAGCAGAACCTGGCCCAAAGTGAAGTAGATTGATCTGAAAGAGCAAAAGGGAAAAAATGGTAATTATAATCATCACTGCATAAATTCAACTTTTCAGGGAGAGATTGAAAAGTTCATGCTAATGATGACCTGAAAATGGACCACAGTTCATTGACTCTCTCTTAAGAAAAGGCTCAAGTGAAATATATTATAAATTATATTAATTTTAAATTTTCATTTACCCTATAGCTAAACAAATGGTAAGAAAAGCCCTCCTGGTTGTGTTTAGCCACGCTCCTTAGAAACTTAGAAAAAATCAGGAAGTTCACCACAGTAGAGGAAACATGTCAAATATCTTTTTAAACTATTTTTTTCAAAGAACCTCTTACAAGGCTTCATTGAAGTGGATGCTTTTCCTAGCATAAGCAGTCTATTGTAAGTTGCTTTGAAATACTATCTAAATAATCAAATACTAACTTGGTTTTCTGTGATTTTGTATCAAATCTTATTTTGAGTAAAACAGATATTTCATAAATATTCTTGGGAAAAGAAGCTTAAGAGTTTTGAAGAATAATCTAGTAGACAAGGAAGAAATACTCCAAAATCCACAGCAGGGGATAAATATGATAAAGAAAAATATTTTAAAAAATTATAACCCATAATCCACACAAAAATGAACTAAAAAGACCCTAAAAACACAATACCCATGGTCTGTGAGATTTCAGTCCTAAGGAAATGAGTTCTTTCTTTGAATGAAACAGAAACAGATCAAGAAAAGATTTGAGAGAAGGCTCCAACAATTTACTCTGGTAAACAATTTACTCTAGTTTGATATAATCTACAAATATATTCCAAATAGTCCAAATATATAGTCCAATAGACTTCTGAGAAAAATGGGACCTTTGCAAAAATTGCAAATTGCTATTAAAATGCTATTTAGGAACAAATGCAGCTATTTTTATTCAGTGCTATCTTAACAATAAAATTCTGTCCCACTTACTTCTCAAAGAGCTAAAGCAGACATATTTCTACAGCAAGCAGACAAAAATATGTATTTCAATATAGATATTGAAACATTACATCATAGCATGTATGTATGTATGTATGTATGACAAGAATTATGTACTACCAGTGCCTGCTAAAAAAGGTTGCCCAGAGCAGTTGTGGATGTCCCATCCCTGGAAGTGTTTGAGGCCAGGCTGGATGGGGTATAGAGACTCTTGGTCTGGTAGCAGGTGTCCCTGCTTGTGGAGGTGGGGGGTTGGAACTAGATGGTCTTTAGGGTCCCTTCCAACCAAAGCACTCTGTGATTCTATGAATTCACTTGAGACACAATGCAGTCATTGGTCATAGTTAGCATGGGTTTACAAGGGAAAGTCCAGCTCAACCGATTTAATTTCAGCTTTATAATTCAGAGTCAAAGCTGTGCCCGATTTTATTGTTCAAATGTATTAAAAATACATAGCTACCTTTAAAAGTATATAGCAAAGGAAAATCTAGTTCACTGACAACATCACATGGAAACATGTTAATTGCCCATAGTATTTATCTACCCCAGTGCAAAACCAAAGGGGCGATGGAAGTCAAACTCAGGTCACAAGTGAGCCTGGCTGAACAACCTTATGCATTTTAAAAATTTCCTCCAAGTGTCAGTACTCCAGGGAGAGAAATATAGCAAATGTGAATAAAATGATAATGACAACAAAATATATTCTTGACTAGCTTTATACTTGAACAGTTTTATATAACCTTACAGAACTGTACTGATGAACTGTTCTCTGTTAAATTACAAAATAGTACCTTCATTTATGTTCAGTCTTTGATAATGTCTATTCTCTTGTTCTTGTAGTCACATTCAAGGTGATCTTTATGAGATCCTTTCAGACAGTATATTGATTCCCTACAATGCTTTAGGCAACCTTAAGCACTAGTCAAGAAGAAACACAAATCTTAGTAGCATCAAGGCCTTTTAGAAAGCAACTTTCTTTTTTCTCTTCTCTGCATGGCAATCTGCCTACAATATTTTTCTGGTATGAACTTGGCTCTCAGCTATGATATTAATTAATAGATAAATGTCATCCCCACATATTTTAAGTATCATTTTCTCCTTTATATTTTCTTCCAATGAAAATAATCATTATTTCTTCACAGGATGTAAATATTTTCTTTATAACTACAGTGTGAAACTGAAGCTGGTTTTAATCATTGTGACAATGAAATTCTGCTTAGCAATGATAGAGATCTCGTTTCCCCAGTGCAGTAACTGATGATTGCCTTCAGACTGGGTAGCAAAGGAACAGTTCTGATTGTTAAAATATAAATGTTTACAAGAGACCCATATTGTAGATCACTGTTTTTAAGCAAGGCTAAATTTAAGAGACCTAAATTTTTCTGGAATAACTAAACCAGCTTATTAAATAATTTTAACTGACTGGCCTGGACTGCAAAATAGTGGATACATGAATTACTTGGAGAGCAAAATGCAACCATCTTTATTGTCTGTTGTTTCGCTATTTCATGACAGGTGGGTGGAATAATTTGGTTCTGCGAAATATTAAAGGTGAGCTGCCTTATCCTCCCTTTCACTCATAAACCTGTGCCAAAATAAGAAGCAATCTGTAGATACTCTACTATTTAGCATGCCTTCCTTTGCCACTGGGTAGCTCCTGCCACCCTTAAGCTACTGTTCACAACAAACCTTAGTAGCATTGGCTATACTTGCCAGTGCTCATATATAAAACTTCTTGAAGTTCAGCTTTTCTCTGCAAAAGCTCACTAAAGATAGCATTGTGAAGCTCCACATGCACTTCTTCTCACAATAATCTGTTGCACTACAACACGAAATAACTCACGCACGCACACTAAGACCAAAAGAGCAAAAGGAAGGAACTTTTATTTCTGACCTCGCAGTATATAGAATTACAAAAGTAGCAGTGGATTGGAGGATGAAATTGCCACCTCTCCAACCTCACTGGTCAAACTAACAGTCCATCAATTCTCTCCTCCCACAAAGAAGAAAGCAAAACAATCATTATTTACATAAACAATCATTAGTTACATAAAAGACTATAATATTTTCATTTTTTTTTACATTATTATTACTGAAAAATCTGCAAGCCATGACAACTAATCATACACTTGTTGGCGAGTTGCTATCAAACATTACGAGTTGTATATTGAACCTCAGTGATGCAGAAACCATCCTCAATGATACAAGTGTTGGCTACAACTTGTACCCATGTTCCCTCCCTTACACAGGGTATGTTTGTACATATAAAAGTGTAAATACACAATGATTTGTCTGTATATCCCTGTGACCACAAATTCAGTTCCAGCAAACAATGATTACTGGTCAATAATCCAATGATTATTTCTTTGCATGATTGCTGCTTATGCTACCATGTATGCAGAATGAATATGCAAAATGAAATTAGGTTGCAGGCTTGATTCCTTAAACTTACATATCAGATTCATTACATGTCTGCTGGCCATGTTCTGAGAAGTTTTTATTAAAAAAAACATGAAAAGGAGGCCTGTTTCTATTAAATTATATGATAGGGTAGTGGGATGCAAAAAGGATCTTTACCTGCCTGATCTATGGACCCTCAGGTACACATTCCACTTTCTGAACGACTGTTTCACATGTAAAACAGATAAATAAACCTGTTTATTTTCTAAATTCACTGAGGTACTATCAGGTAATATAAACAAAAAAAAAAAAATTTCAAACATTGAACCTACTTATTTTGAACTGACATAGTGACCGAGCACAATAATTTAATAAATTAATTGCTTTGAGGGTTTATCACATACAAATAGCTACATAAATAAAAGTTATCCAAGGAAGAAAAAGGTTTAAGACAGCAGTAGGAGAAAAGGATGATAATGATATGGCATATTACAGATTCTTGGTGATATTTCAATCCATCCAATACTGCTTAACAGTACTTCTCAGTCATATCGTTCAGTAAAAAAAAATTTATAAAGAACAGAGGTCCATACAGCTCACTTTTGAACAGTTCCTACCACATTTTCACTATCTTAAGAAAAAAGATTAAGGAACAACTCAGTGAGCAACACATTTAATTTTGAGTTCACAATATCCAGGGCTTCCTGTCATTCTGCAGAAAAAATAAACCCAAACCCACTCTCTAAGATAGAGTGAACTTTGAGGATTCATAATATTTGTACAATTAATATTTTATAGGTGATAAATTTTAATAACTCCCAGAGACATGATGGCACAGAACATTCATCAGAGGGTGGGCTCAGTCATGCCTACAGTAGTAGACAAATGGGGTCAAGCTGCCATTCCAAATTTCAACACATTTGACTTCCTCAACTCAGAATCAGTTTTAATGCACTTCAAAATGCTGCTTAACTTGCTTTTTTTTTCTAGCTAAGGAGGAATACTCTGAATTTGAAAAGGCCAGTAAATATGAACTTGATAGTCATGTTCACCTAAACATCTCTTTCCTAACAGGGATCTCCTTTACAGGAAGAAGAGGGCACTTTTGATACATCCCTAGCTCTAGGAGGACTCCCAATCTCTTTACACAATTTTTTTGCTAAGTTTCCATGAATGTGGTGTATCAGGTTTTCCAGATCCGTAGGTGGCACTGGAGTCATAGTGGTTTCTCCAACGTCAACTAAACAAGTGGATGTAAAAACTGTAGAACAGGAAGCACCTAAAATCTCTCGTCATTCCAGTATTGATTTTGAATATAGAGTAAAATTCGTCGTGTCCAAAGCACATGGCAGAGCTTGGTAACTGAAAGGAAAGGTCTCATCTGGTCCACACCACAGTCCTAGCAGAACTGTCACACAAGACACAGCCTAGGAGATCTGCTGCTGCATCTTTCCCCGACAACCATGATCCAGTTGTAATTTACCTACTTGTTTTTACTACATCTCAAAAGATCACTTCAGCTTCAACTGCCTGGAGAGAGGCTCCTGCCCTATCTTCACTCCAGACCCCATGCTATATTGGTATTCAGGCATGCAGTCTCAGTGGGAAGTGGGAAGTATCTGCATCCCATTTGCAGTCTCATGTGGATTCAACCACAAGAAAGCAAAACTCAAGTGCCTGTCATCAGCAGTACTAAATAAAACAAATCTATTGACCAATGAATTTTAAATACTTCCACAGATCCCTACTCACAGTATTCACATACCAAAGCCTTTATTTTGAGGTGCAACCTTTCTTCCATAGAAAAGTAGGTCACGTAGCTAATAGAAACAGACTGACATCTGAAAATACTTAGTAGTGAAGTCAACAAGTTAAAATTCCATTTTGGAATATGAACAAAGTCTGAATTAGTGATTTCCCTCAGGGACTGGTCATAAAGAAAAACTTCGAAAGTGCAAAGTGTTTTCATTTAATCAAGAAACTACACTCTCTCAGTTTGTCAATTCTACCTCATTACGAACAAACCCGTTACCTTGATTTTGTTTCACAATAGGTGTCTATTTGTTATCAGCATTTTAGGTAAAGAGAAGCAGAGCAGATAAGGAGAAGGATTACATGGCTTGTATGAAACTCCAGATTCACTTCAGTTCTGGGTAATGAAAGAAAAATTGCTTTATTACTGGTATTCACACTGCTGCCTACCTAAGATCAGGTTAACTACTACTACTAATTTAAACCTTCAAGGTAAGAGGATTTAACAGTGAGAAAAAAAAAAAAAAAAAAAAAGAAAACCTCTCTAATTCTCTTACCTCTATAAATGGCTCCAATATGCTTACCAAAGGAGCTTCCATCTCTTAACCATGGGTATGCTAGCAATCACATTAATTGCTCCACCTTCTTTCTGCCTTCTCTCACATTGTTACAACTTTAGATTCACTCAAAGTCTTTCTATTGCAATGATACAAGTGTTGGATTTCCACTTGTACCCATGCTCCCTCCCTTATACAAGGTACATTTGTACATATAAAAGTGCTAAAAAACTTGTGTATAAACCTTTCTGCAGGGCCATCTACTTTGTACATACCTGTTGCTGTTCCAAACAAGAGTGGCTAAAAAAGGCTCATAATTCATGATTTAACTAATTTATTCTCTGGACCATTTATCTCCATTGGGGCAGTGATGTAGCTAGATCTGGATGCAGAAAGCCAAAATATGGAATTATTTACCACTTGAATGGTTACATAATTTTAAGTGTTAATTATCACCTAGATGTATTTTACTCCATCAGGAAGACTTGTTGCAGCCCTTTCACAGATGGAAGATTCCACCGTACACAGAGCATAATCCCAGGCTGCAATGCACCTTTCCACAAAGTCTAAAGTAATCACTAAATGAAAACAAAATGCAGAACTTGGGCTCCAATGCAGCATTTTCAAGGATGGCAGGATGCTATGATTTAATTGTTTTCAATACAGCAGTTTCACATACTGCAAACCATTCTCTGAGTGGAACAGATGATATTTGAAAGATTATATTAACTTTGAAAACCTGCTGCAAGAGAAAGGAAAATACTCCCTCCTCCTCCAAAACTATTTGTTTTGCCATGTTGTAGAAGGTATAGGAAACAAATACATGTTAAAACTGTATGGCCAGCATCCACTGCCAGACCAGACAGATGGGCAGCTGCCAACTGCACACTCCTGGGATGTGCAACACCCACGAGCTCAGCACCAGGGGCAGTACCACTAGGTCTGGGGACTCACAGGATGTACTGCCTACCGCCGTACTTTGTTCTGCATGTTCTCATCTGCTGCTGCACTTTCCACTGCTCGCTATGCCGCAGAGTGGTCTTACAAACCACTTCAAGAGCACTTGAGGACAAAGAAGCTTGTATTTTCCCACCCCCCTTCCAGTAACACACAACACATTTGTTCAGGGATTCATTAGCAAAGCACTCTTTAACATAAATCCAGAGAAAAAGTCCTGCAGTGGTTCCTTAAGCAGTGGCTCCATTAACATTGGGAGTAACTAGTCTGCAGGCTGGAGATTGCAAAATGCTTTGTCCTTTCTACTTTCCAAAGCATTATAACTCATTAACAAGCCCTGCTAATTGAATTTGATTTAATGTCAACACTGTCACAATCACACAGAAGCACGCCACTAAAATTTCAATCCTGCTTGCTGTGATCATTAAGTCCCACTGTCAAACAGAAGCTCTGCCTTTGTGGTGAAGGTTGTCAGATTCACAGGGGCTCTGCATTTCAGGTGCTATGTGAAATACATAAAAAGTGGCAAAGCTACCACCTAACATGTAAGATTAATAGAGAAATTAATTAGTTAAAATTACATTAATAAATGCTGCTGGTGGCTGCTTCTTCCATTTCTGATCTCAGTTATCCTCTTCAAAACACAAAACCCTCCAGACCAACAGAGATTTGAAAGAATGAATGTGCTAGGAAAATGACTGGATTTTTTTTCCATATAAATCTCCTTTCAAATAAACAGAACAAAAATATGGAAGGAAAAGGTAGATTCAAAGTACATATTTGATAACTATAGAGTTTTAATATGCTGAGCTTGCTGGAAGATTTAGGCTAGATTTTTTTTTTTTTTTTTGGC
The DNA here is from genome assembly GCF_024509145.1 of Vidua macroura. Taxonomy (NCBI): domain Eukaryota; kingdom Metazoa; phylum Chordata; class Aves; order Passeriformes; family Viduidae; genus Vidua; species Vidua macroura. Next base: position 63,804,121 of record NC_071611.1, read on the forward strand.
TCTTTGTCCAAATCAAATAGATAAGCAGCAAAAAAAAATGTTTCAAATACTCTGTCTAGGGGCTTTTGGTAAACAATAATACCATTACTAGTAATAAAATGAAACAAAAGAAAACTACATCCTAAGAACAAATATTGTCTAGATTCTGACCCTCAATGAAACCTAAAGGAAAATATTCGAAGTCTGAAGGTTCTATTCCTAGTCATAAAGAATCATTTGTGGGACTGATCGTCCAAGCTGACTTTCCACTTTGGCCCATCACTGGCCTAAGGAAACACACTCTTCCTTTTTAAGACTAGTGAGTATTTAATCACGCACATAAGGCAGAGTTTCTTCTCTCTCCGGAGGGAGAAGTTCATGAACCACTGGAGTTTCATGATATTCCATCACATCTTTTTATTTTAGTATTTTACATGCAGACACAAATCTATCCCTCACCAATGTGTGTGCCTGGGGCTTCCCTACCTCAGCAGTAGTGTCATTAAATCACTATCTCAAAGATCACAGGAAAGTGACATAAATACTGAAATACTAGGTAACTATGAAGTCATACTCTTGCAGTTGGGGGACACCTTATCAACACCAGGCACTACTGTGAATCTATTTAAATCTCCTCTGGAATCTCACCTGAAAACTTAAAAAAAAACCCAAACAAGCAAATACTCAATCAAAAAATCCAAACCAAATAAATAAAAAAAAAAAAAAAATCAAAAGACTTCCCAAAGCCACAGTGGAAATATCTTGATCTGATGATTTACAACCTCATATTGATCCTGCTCTTTGTCATTTTCCACAGCTAAGTTACTGCGTTACATAAATTCAGTTATTATATCCTCAATTATAGACTATGAAATTTGTATTACAGAATTTCATCCCATTTTTATTCCTATTATGGCCATGTCTGTTTTCCCTATACTAGATCCCAAACATTCTCCAGATTAATAAAGCTTCTCACTTTTGCTGTGTCAGTACATCCCTAATAATCATGCCATAGTCATTAATGGAAATATTTAATAAGGTCAGCACAGAAACTGATGCCTGAGGAACTCCCCTAGAAAAATTATTCTATTCAGTCCATTACTCTATGTCCCTGTCAGCAATATAACACTTTGTCTTACATGGAATCCCAAAACCCTGCAATGAAATAAACCCAAGCTCATATTCTAGAATAATCCAGTTTGTCCACTGATAACTGCCTGTTTATTGTCTACTTGTGTTTTGAATGATACTTATCATACACTGAAAATTAACGTAAAAAATCCCAAATTATTTCAGGAAAACGTTTCTCTCACAAGAATACACTCTCGAGAGTTATCAAAAGCTTTCTGTGAGGAGGTGGAGGCAAACTAGGTCTCCCCAAAGATGTACTTTGCCACACCCACACATGAAACTTGGCTTTAAACTGAGCCCTTGCAGAGCTCTAACCCAGCCCTGTTCTGTGCAGCCTGGACATAGCCTAAATTGTCCCCACTATGAAAAGGTAACTGACTGATTTTTGCAAGTTTCCTTTCTAACATCACTGTTCATTGGTGTCACACACTGAATAATTTTCAATTGCGTAGAATTTCTTCTGGCAAGTTACAGCCTCACTTTTTCAAAAGCTTTGGTCATAAGAACAGTGCAGTAAAGTACTGAGGAATATTTTGGTATTCAGAGGACAGTCCACTCAAAAGCTGCATTATATAAGTGTGTCTAAAAATACTTACTGCTGGTCCAACACAGTATATATACCTACTTCATCCTGCAGAAAAATAAAGCAAAAAACCATCTGAGCAATCTGCATGCTCTTCTGTCTCGCAACTCAAAACCTTTGCGGGTAGCTCAATTTTTTCTTTCCATTTGTTGATGCTAAAATGCTATTGTGTGTTTTTTTTAAATGCAGAACTCCCCTCCCCTCCCCACCCCCCCATCCTAGGAACTTGCTAGTCTTCTTCTTCAGTGTAAAACACATATTCTATGATCCTGCAGTCTGTCCTTTTCAGATAGGCAATGAGTACAATAACTTGTCTGTTGGACAGTTCTTTGTCTTGTCTATCAGATTCCAAATTTCTTTCTTCCCTGCTGGGCTGGAAATGATTCAGCTTTGATAAGAAGCAATACTCTGCCGCTTACAGATTGCTTTCACCCAGGCTGGCCATTTCCCTCCTCTTTTCATGAATTCTATGGACCCTTATTCTGTGTCTGTGAGAACATCCTTCCCTATCAGTGTTTTCACAACAAATTGCTGTCACCTCTCCAGAACTGGCCTGTAGAAACTTACCAACTAGCCCTCTCTGTGTTCCCTATTCCCTCTGATCCACCTTGAGTCCACAGAAGTGTACTCTTACTATCCAAGGTCAGAATAACGTGATCAATCACTTGCTATCTTTTTGTCACCATCCTACCCTGTGCATAGAGAGACTCAAGATGCTTCTGAATTTTTTCTCTTTTCCACATCCAAATTTCTGGGTGGGAGAAGATCTCAGAAACCTTTTTAAGCATTTGCTCCCCAAATTGCATGTGGGCTGCTGCTTCACTTCATTCTTGCCACCGTCTAGCCTATTCTGTAAAAAAATCTAGTCCTTATGTAAAAGAAACAGACCAGACGTCTCAGTTGTCTAGTATCTATTTTTAAATTGTGCAACTTTGTGTCATGCCAGTTCGAAACAACTACATGAAGTATAAAAAGATGTCCATTTTTAAGCTGCTAAAATCCAACCACTTACATAAGACATGACTAATTACCAAGAGGAAACCAAACTTCAGTACAATTTTGCTCCCTGACTGGCAAGGCAGGGTTACAAACTTCGGTTAAGATCAACAAAATCATCAGAAAAAAGGCTGCTGTTGGTCCTTATTTTAGTTTGATGTTTTCTGATGTTTCTAAGATTTTTACACCTAATGACTGAATTATCTTTATACTGGGGGATTACAAGTGCTGGTATGGCACCATAGTTTAAAAGCAGAAAATACCTTCCATTACATTCACAGATAGTACACAGCCCAGATTTTTTCACTAGAAATAGCTTTCAAAGAACTGAAATGGAAATAAACTGTGAGGGAAAATAAGCATCTTTTTCTTCTGTTCCTCCTAAACACGCATACCCATATATTTTCTAAAGGGCCAGAAAGGATCACAGAAGATTCTGAGCCAAAGGGGCCCATGAGGACCAAATCCAACTCTTAAGTGAATGGCTCATATGGGGATTGAACCCACAGCCCTGATGTTATGAGCACCATGCTATAACTGACTGAGCTAAGTTATCCCTACTTTCAGAAGGAAGATAATGAAAACACCATAATGGGACTATTTAATATATCTCTCCTGGTCTGAAAAGATTTTGCATTAAATATTTATTGCACCAAAACTTTTTTTCATAAGTAAAGAAGATCAGCTATTTACACATACATTTTAGTTATTGTCTCAATAAGACCTTGGTAGTTCAACAGGACAAAAACTCAAGACAAAGTCAGAAGTGCAGTAAGTCACAATGGTATGATGCCCTTAACACTGAAACTGATGTTTCTAAGACAATTCCTATAAAGCCAGTCACGTCAGTAAATAAAACAGCAATTCTTAGTAAAGAGTAAGTAATTTCAGACCTGAAGTCTTTTGTTTGTGGTATTAATGTTCAAGAAACATGTTAATGAACTGTAGTGTATGGGTCTAAGTATCATATGAAACAATGAAGACATATTTTTGCATTCAAGTCTAAGGATCAGATAGCACCAGGGAAAACACCTATGTCTAGAGTTACCAAATAGTGCAGAAATTTCAAGAAAACTGCAGTATGAAGTTTTACATGGATGCCTCTCAAGCTACATACTTTTAAGGTCATTTCTCAAACTTTGCACGTCAACAATTTTGGCATTGCCATAGGGAACTTAATATTAAAAATATTCCTGAAACTGTTTATATACTGAACTGCTCACAACATAGTTCTCAGGTAGCTACCACTTTGGCTCAGCATGACAAAATTTTCAGTACAGCTGGAAGTTGTGGTATACAGCTTGTAAAGTTTGAAGAAAGGGGAAAGAGCCTGGAATGACGGATTGATTTATGACTTACAAGAATTCCTGCTTAGATTCAGAAAATCCCAAAAACACAAATAAAAACATATGGCTTCATCTCTCTAGATCTGGCAAGCATCACATAAATATATCTGTTCTAAAGGGGGGAACAGACACCCAAACCCATGTACAGAATCTTGAAACTGCCAATTGAACTGAGAACTCAAGTCGCAGAAGAAGTTGATCTCAATCATGCCTGGCCAGGTACCTGGCTTCACCTACTGCAATCCACGGACTGCAAAAGATTGCTGAAGCTGTTTTAGTTGTGGCCGGAAGGTATTTTTCTACCCTGTGGAAATTTTGGGCATTTCATAGACCTTCTCATTCTTTAATAGGAAATTACCTCACAGAATCATCTGAGCTGGAATAGATCCACAAGGAACATCAAGTCCAGCTCTTCAGTGAATGACCTATGCAGGGATCAAACCTGCAACCTTGGTGTTAAATAGCACAATGCTCCAAACAACTGAGCTAACCTCTGTGGCTTAAATTCAAGGTCTCTTTAGACGTAGTCTAAGAAAAATATGTCAGATATATCAGCTTTCAAACATATCAGGACTTAGGTAAATCACTCATAAGAATGTAATAAAATTTAATTCTCTGTCCTGCTTCTTCCAAGAAAAGATAAGGCTTGCTCTCTTGTATTGAAGATGATCTCCTCATTACTCATCCATTGGCTATTCTGTCCCACTTAGGCTTATGCTACCTTGAACTAATATTGAAATACTTCTTGCACTAAAGACTCTAAGACCAGAAATCCATTTGGCTAGTTTACCCTTCAGCAAACTTTACTAGCTTTCACTTTCTGTCTTCACAGTTTTTGTACTAATCCAAGCATTTTTTCCTTGTAAATGCGCCATGCCTGTTGCCACAGACAATTTTGATTTTGAATATTAAACATTTTCAGACTGAAAAAAACCCCAAATCACAGGATATGTGTTATCAACTCAAGAATTTAGGAATCTCAACCTAAACAAAATCAATTGCTTTTCAAAATTATAGTTGTCAAATTTACTTAACCAATACCAACACTGGTGCAGGAAAAGTGATTTCAATACAGTTTATCTCACTAAAAATACTACCTTAAAATACTACCTGTCATACCCCAGATTTGGTTACAAAATATCACAAAATTTAGGACCGATAGGTACATTAAACTAATTTAGAGGAACATAAGGCAAAGGTTCTTTTACTCCCTTAGACTTTTATTTTTCTACTTGTATTTTTTCTATTTGGGTTTATGTGGGAACCCAGGGCAAGGGGAATATCCCCCTGTCTGCCCTGGGGTGCTCTGACTCCCAGGAAAACACTGACCTTGACCCTCATTCATGGAGAAGGCCTCCTAAGCCTCAAAGTAAACTAGAAACCACAAAAGTGTGAAATAGATTGTAGAGATTATAAATAGTAGTATGGTATGTCACATGGGTAAGAAATTCAGGTTTTAGGATTTTTAGTATGTTACAGATGGGTCCAAGATGGAGGATATAGGGTGTTGTCTCAAGTTTCTTTCTTCTCTCTTCTTCTTCCTCTTTCTTCTTGGATTTAGGTGGTGTCTTGTAATTGGGTAGAAAAATCTGCATTGCGGGTCTTTAGGGGTCAGTTATTGGGTTAGAAAGGGAAATAATCTAGGTGTCACTTCTTAATTGGGTAGTTTAGTTTTTATATTAGACTTAAAAGGCCTTGTAACAAGAGATTGTTAGCCATTTTTGTGCTGCTTTTCCTGCACGCAGAGTCTGGTGCAGACAGTGTGCTGAAGTTTTGATAAGATAACAATAAACAGAAGCTGAAGACTGAGAAGTCCAATGCGTCTCTTGTTCCTGACACAGAACTGCTCCAGGAGGGTCTCCCCTGCCAGGGGAGCCCCCAGGGAGTTGCCCAACTTGGGGCCAGCAAACTCACAGGTTTAATATCTTTTTTCCTACTTGTTTTTTTCTACTTTTAATATCACTTCAATAATGATAATGAATAGTACTACAACTAGTAGTACTCAAACAGTTTTGGCTCCCAATTCAGTGTTTATCATCAGTGTTTGGTGGTTCTATCTGACCCCTACAAGTTACTAGGTGACATATACTTTACAAAACACAGTTTACAGTCTTCTGTTTGCTCTAATTTCCTGCTTTAAAAGTAAGCTCTCCAAGTGACCAGAATGCTTTTGTGGTGGGTTCCAGCTTAATTCCAGCACTGACACTATCCCTCTTTCCTTGGGCACTCTCAGAGTTTGGAGACAAGCCCAGGCATATCCAGTTACTTAATTAATAATACATCATAGTTATTTCAGTAAACTTCTCTGATTTCTTTAGGCTGCAGTGCTTCTGTTAATTGTCTAATAAACTATCATGCACCATAAGCCTTAAGAAAAGTGTGGATCATTCACACATTCTATCTTAATACTGTGACAACTCAAAAATCCACTCTGTGTCTTTCTCCCAATGTTACAAACAAGAAAAACTGGGGCAAACCCTTAAAAAATAAAAATTCAGGGAAATCAGGCTGTAATTAGAAACGTACAATGGTAAAGCTCAGTAAGAATTATTTTTTCACAGATTGGGTATCAATTAGAATAGAATATTCCCATTTTAATGTACTCATGAACTTATTACACTAGCTGGATGAAGCTATCAGCTGATGAATCACCGAATTACTATCAGCTGTATGGTGTCATGGGTATTTACACAATGCTAAATGTGAAATTTACAAAACAGCATGTAAAAAGATAATCTGGATATAATTCCTTTATTTGCAGTCTAATTCATTGGAAATAGGTCAAGTCTAGTTATAACAAGGCTGTGCTTGGCCCAAACGTTATGTTTTCCCATATACAAAGGCATTGTATTTGTTGATTTTTGTTGACTTCTCATGTTGGAAGATGATTTTGTTTAGGGTATTTTTTTTTGGTTTGTTTTGCAGTCTTTCTGACCTGAAGCTGTGGGATGCTCTTTCTCTTATACTTTAGCACCCAGACATCGCCAAGATGCTTGCAGCTGTTGTAACACAAAGCACATACCATCCACTGAATTTAACCAATGGGAGGACTGTCTCCATCCAAGTAATAACACTAGTACCTGTGTACTAGCCAAAAAACCTTGGCTGCTCTAGGACTACAGCTAGGTGTGATTATTGATTTGCTGAGTCTAACACGTATTATTAATTTATTAATCTGTCTGGCTGCAACTTGATACTAATTAAACTAACTTAAAATTTATTTTCCACAATTACTCTTGCAGAAGGCTAAAACCATGGAAGGAGAGGTCATCTATTATTAATGAATAGCTTCATAAATGTCCAACGAGATTCACTTGACATGGTTTACCACAGTAGCTTAAATGCTTTATATTGATACAGAAGCATGCTGGAGCCAATCTGGTTCCATCTAGTGGAAGTTACTTGACTTGCTTGTAATTTGAATGCTTACAAAACATTACCAACCACACACTAATTTACATATCTGGTCATAACTGCATAAAACATTAACAACTGGCTAAATGTATCCAAACATAGGCTAAATAACCCACAACAGCATATGAGAAAGCAAAAAATTACTTAATATCTCTGGAGATCGAGCTTAGACCCATAATAATTAGTTTTTGCAGAATTGGGTTCCCTACTCCATTCTGGTGACAGTCTGAGACTAATGTATACTTCTCAAATGACAAACACACCATTGGCAGGAAACAACAGGAACATTTTCCTAAAGGTCCTTTTTTAAGACTTGTTGTGCCTGCATTGTAATATTGAAAGACTATGGTAATTTAAGAAAAGAAGACTTATCATATTAATTAGACAATGCAAATCTATGTGTTTACATTAGGTAAGAGGTGTGTATGTACCTGTGTATACTCTTACATGTGCTTTCTTCCCTGCTCAATTGCAAAAGATATAAATCACTGCCATAGGTGAGAGTAGTGAGGGGTGGTCTTGACCTTCTCAGGTTTACACTGTACTGCTTGAAAGCATTCCCTACATGTGGAGTACCTTCCAATACTGGCCTGTGACAGTGAGGCCTGTCACCACCCACCTGTGGTGGTGACACAGGTGCCTGACCTGCAAAATCCATGTAAAGTAAAACTCCACACTTCAGATTTGTACTTGTACTTGTACTTCAGATTAATATTACAGCAACCTTAAAGGAGCTACTAATTCACCTCAGCTGAGAGCATGGCCAAGTTTGCTTCTATGACTTTGGATTTGAGAATTACAAGATTAAAAATGTTAGATTAGTTACTTGTGAGTTCCACTTTATATATAGGCTAGATTATTATGAATACAGTCCCACTTTTACAGCATACCAGCTGTACAAGGATAATTTCTTAAAATGTCTCTGATGGCCACCTCACCTTCCCTGCAAACATTCACCACACAGCACCTTCACAGGGTTCAGAATATGACCGTGACAGCTTGCATGTAAGGAGCAACATTTCCTTTTTATCTGAATTTTTCAGTTGCAAATACACAATGCTGAGAGTAATCCACAGTTTGGATCCACAGCATGAATTCTAGAACATTGGAGGTTTAGAAATGCTTGCAATATATTTCTTTACTTGATAACTGGAAGTAGCATTTTGTATTCAGAAAATCCCAGAATGCTAAACTGCAGAACATTTCCAATTTGCCTTTTTCTGGTTTTGTTTTAAATTATAAACAGAAGATTGAAAGCTACAGGTTACTTATTATAAAAAGAAATCTGTTATGTTCTAATTGAATCTTCTGGGAAGAACAAGTGATAGTTGTGTTTACAGATACATTCATTTTGTCACTTTCCTGTATCACTAGATAAAATAAGAAATATTATCATGATCATCATAATAATCACATTGACTTCAATTTCTGTAAAATTAATGTAAATTAATGTTGCAGTCACAAACAGAAATGAAGCAGTTTTTATCTGATTCATTCATTTTTCAAAAAATGCTGTCTGTGCTGTATTGTATTTAATTTTGCATTCTACCACATCATACATATTCAATATCATAACTGCAGACTGAATTTCGACATGTGTTTCTACAGGCAGAAATGGGAGGACAATTGAGCCGACTGACATTTATCAAAAGGATTAGAGGTTTTTGCTACTGAAACATCATAAACTGTTTTCCAATTTACCACATATGGTGCAGCTACAGAAGTTTTTTAAGAGCCAAAATGGGAATCACTAGTTAAAAACTTCTGAAAGCCTTTTATTAGCATTCACCTGATCAGGTATCCTCTACAGCAGATCTGCCAAAAAACTGCTTTCAGTCCCTGCACATAAAATAGGATCCTATTGTACAAGAAGTACCAATGACTTGCAGTTCCCTAGCTTTCAGGACATTTTAACAGGTAGCTGAAATGTTAGATGACCTGGTCAAAATGGGGAAGCGGGGAAAAAAATCCCAAAGAGAAATCCAGATAATCAAGCATATCCAGTTGAAGTGGGAGGGAGAATTGTTGGCTGATACTAATCTGGCAACTTTAACTATTGTCAAATACTTTTATAAAAGTAACAAGCATGCCATTAGGGATTTGTGGGCAGTTGTACAAGATACATTTTTAATTTTTGCATTCGGTGAACTGCAAAAATTGTTCCTGCATTATTAAAAAAAAAATAAATGGTAGATAGATCTGCTAGGAGTTCAGAGCCTGTTACCAAATGCAACACTTCCTCTGGATATCTTCTACTTTCACACCAGGAAGTAATATCAATTTCTGCATTCCTGTAAGCAAGAGTGCATTATATAAAACTGTGTGCATGCTCCACTGTGAATGATTTTAGCAGTAACTTTCAAGTTTAAGGTCTTCAAATGGCTTGGTTTAGTTAAAACTAGGGACCTGAAATACCAGGTATTTCCTAAGGCTTCCTCCCAAACAAAATTTTGTGAGAGGAAAAAGAAATAACGCTTTTGCACTTCGTAGTTCTACAAAATCCATAGAAGAATCAAGATGCAGCTTTGAAATTATGTTTTATTTTTGCATGCCCTTGTTTTTGGTGCCAGCTTTATTTTTTTTCCTTGATAATCATAAAATCTGAAATTGCTTAACAGTTAAATACAAAAATGTACAATTCTCTATCAAAGAGAATTTAATAGAATTTCTCAATCACTCTTTAAAATACCATTCCTAACCTTCTAACTGTTTTAATAAATTCAGAAAATTTTACATGGCCCTAACATCTCTGGGGTTATATATTTTGGCCTCAACTATATGACAACTATTTGATGATGTAATTACCACAAAAGTAGCTGAAATAACAGACCTGCAGGAATCTTTAGCAATTTGAAATTATCACAGATTCTGTAAAACATTTAGATGATTAAAACAAGGTAGTGTGCAGAAGGTAAATTACTATTTTACTATTTTAAAGAAAATAAAAAGGAAGGAGGAAAAAAAAAGCATTTCAGTTTAAAAAAACCCTAAATATTTAGAAGTTTTCTGAACCTTTTATCTATTATGAAATGTTTCCTGTTTTTTCTTACTTCAAAACAAATTCATATTTTTCTGCTTATTTCTGTGGGTAATTTTCCAGAGATTCTAGTTTAATGTACAGACCAGCTAACACTGACCATTATTACTGTGCCATTAGGAAATAGCTGAATACAGTAGATACCTTGGCTTTTTCTCTATTAATGTACATGCATGCACACACACATATACATACACAGGAATGTGGGTTCAGACTTTAACCAGTGATTTATACTGAAGAAATTTCAGTTTATGTAGGAAAAACTGAAACATGCAAATTTAGGTCAAAGTATTAATTATGCTGACATTGTCTAGTAGGCTTTATTTAACATGACATACCTCATACAACCTTTTTTTTTTTTTTTTCTTGCTCCCACCTTCTTGGGCAACATTGTATTCAATATTGCAATGCAAACATCTCGTTCTTTTGTGGTGCTTTCTACCAATTGAATAATTTCTACTGCTTGATGGAGACATTATGTAGTCACAAACAGATGAACATTAAGTTCCCTGAGTGAAAATAACTCATCCTAAAGCCTGTAAATTGTAATTAAACACCTGAAGTCTTGGACATGCACCTAAGCTTAGAAAATACTTAGTGTCAATGTGAGTTAACATTAGTTAACAGTTACACATTATAGTAAATTTTCCTGTGAAAAATTTATACAAGCATCCTAGTATAATTCCTGTCTTTGCATGAAGCCCACATAAATAACAAGTAGGCAGAGGAGAGTTGAAAGTTTTTATAAATTCAAGCACTGTAGAGAGATAATCTGAAATTAACTTAACTTCAGATGATTATATAAAGAAATGACGTTTAAAATGTGGTAAGAATTTCAGTATCTCCCAAATGTTGCATTCTAATGTATAATTTCATTTAAGCTTGTGCAAATGTTATTCACCAATTTATAAAACAGCATGTGTTTTAACCCAAGTATTGAGCAAACAACACTGATTTTAATAACTCTAATTTTTCACAGCCTATCACCCACTACCTACAGTTTTCCCACCATTTTTCCTTTACATTTATTTGTAATAGAAAAAAAACCCAAACCTCTGCCTTGCATATAAACATGTAAGTTTATGCAAAATACACTCTCCTGCATTTTCACAGCTTCACAGAATAACTAAAAAACAACCAAGAGAAAACTTCATCTATTGTTGTTTCATCACATTCATTTGCATTTTCTGCTTATTGGAGCATTGTGTTTAGGGAACTAATGGGTATGCCTTAGTCCCAATGACTTCTTTGAACATGCTTTTAAGCATCCTAAGGCTTTAATTTCTTTTCACTGTGCAAATGAACAAAACTTTTAGTAATATTCCTAACTAAATCCATATTCAGACTATTTGACTGTAAGTGGGAGCTTTACTGGACTGCATGTTTATCCTAGCTGTCTGCAGAATAATTGACTGACCTGTGCATGCTATGGATCAACAGCAATATCAGTAGTTTCCTAACCATTTATGTTTGCAACTTACATACTGTAAGGAGGAGCAAATGTACCACTGGCCAGATAAGCCTTATCAGTCTGCAATGATCAGGAAATCTATCCTGTGCTTCCAGGGAGATTTTGGGATTAAGAATGATAAAGACCCTGGCACATAAGAAGCTTCTTAATGGCTCAGAAATTCAGTGTAGAATTTGTTAACTCTATGGTTTAAGGCTTCCAAAACACTTTCCTCAGAAATCTAGGTTAAAATGACATATAGGCAGAAGATAGATGACACTTAGTAGTAATACAATATATGATTTCAGTGGAGTCTAGCTAAATCTTGGTAATACAAATACAGTAACTGACAGGAATTTCAGGATTAAATATACATTTTTAAGTGACTGAACTGTGTATTCAGCACTGTTGGTTTGATTTATGTCTTCTGCACGAACTTCTGGTAGGCTTACAGATACTAATTCCTTTATTTCTGACATAGAGAAACTGCCATGTCAAACCACAATCAGAAGCAGCTAAACATAATACAGTTCTTGTTTACAGTTACTTAAAAAAAAAAAATAGTCCAAGCCCTGGTTCAGTTTTATAGTACTATAGACAGTAAAACTTTCAGTAATTAAAAAGCACAGTTACTGAACAAAATACTGCCTTCTTGACCATACAGGCTTTCATAGTTATGTCTCCAGTTATTAGCTTCAGACCTGTAATTTTTTATGAAACCTACACTCAGTATTTTTCAAGTAATCATGAAAAAAATACAAATTTTCATCTGTTTCTATTTCTTTGCAGCTTTTGTTTGTTCATATGGGGAGTTGTGTTTTGTTGTTGCTTTTATTTGGTGGTTTTGTTTAGTGACAGAATTTTACCTTCTCTCTGCACTCTCCCTGAACTAGTTGAATTCCTCCTGAAACAGCTCCTGAACACGGGTCCTTTTACAACTGAATAAAGCCTGGTGAATCACAAAGGACAAAGGTCTCCATTGCAGTGTATGTTAAAAAGAAGACAGCCAGTCATATGCTGCATTGAGCAGCATTGTTGAATAGAATATAGCATACTGCCTCTTTGACAGGCTGAAAGAAACCACACGCCAGTTCTGATTTCAGACTTGCACAGGAGGAAGATCATGTTCTAGCTTCAGCACATCAGGAAATCAAACAGTCAAACAAATGGGGAAAAGGGGAATTGCAAAAGAAATGAAGGTTCAACCTGATTTTGTTTTTGTCCTACATAATATTCCCAGCTTCAGCTTTTTTCAATTTACGTATTCCTCAGAGCAGTAGATGACTTTTTTTTTTTTTTTGCTTATAACATGGTAACATAATGAGAAACTACAAACAAGATTCTCTTTAACACAATTTAACCCAAACTGTCTGGGGAAAATGTCACCCAATTTCTTGTTGCTTTAGTACTTTGGATCATCAGAACAGGCAGCTTAGTTTTTCAACTACTTTGTTTTTCTTCTAGAACTATCTGCTTTAATTCATTCTTTAACAAAAAGAGAACTTATCTACAAGTTCCAATCAGATAAGGATTCTGTGAAAGGAATAATGGCCTGACATTTATTTCTTAAAGATATTTGAATGCAATTTTCAAAGAAATTAAATGTCAGGTAGCAGCATGTTTTGTCCTCACATTTACTAAGAATTTCTGGAGAGGAAGAATTAAAAATTATGCCATCTAGTGAAACTGTGACTACTATCCGGAACATTCAAGAAAAAGTAGACAAACAGCAGAAAAGAATTAAAATGTTTAGATGCATACAGGACATGAAAAAACAAACAAAAAAAATCATACAGAATATATTCTGACCCATATAGTCTCTTATGCTACAGGCATAATCAGTGAGCTTGATGGAGAGACTGTGTGGACTGTTCTTAAGAGTACATATGATTTTCAAAAGAAATGTTGCTAATTTTTACAATTTTGCATGAATTCATCTCATATAAATGACTTCTAGATTGAAGTTGGTAACTGATATATCACTGTGCTGTCAAAGTACCATATGGCCAAAATGGCACTTGAAAGTCTTAATTTACCTCCTAAAATGGTGACATTTAAAAAGTTAATGGCAACTTTTTAGTAGTTTGAGTTGTTCATACTTACTACAAGCATGACCACATTTTACGTATCTAGCATAAAAATTAGCTTAGGTTGTGAACAGAAGTAGTTTATTTCCAGCCCCCAAATGAAATGATAGTATTTGTTTAAATGTATTTATACTGAAGTTGAACCACACTCTAAATCCCAGTTTCAAAAATACTTAGACTTCAGCAAATGATTCGGGAAGCTGAATGCAAATTTTGACTAGAACATTATGCAAAATCCTTATTCTCTCTCTCATCTTGCTAGAACAACCTTTTGATGCACATCTGGATGCATGGATTGTCTTCATTACAGGCATTTACTGGTGCAAAAGGAAATTTTTTAAAGAGATAGCCATACACCTGCAAATGACACTGTACTCACATCTTTTCATAGTACATCATTTCCTCTGATCACATCCAAGCCTCCTTCCCTGTGCCTGAATTACATATGACAATAAAAAGAACTTCATTTTTTGAAGCCACATTTCATTGGTTGAATTACAGCAAATAGTTTAAAAGTAAGCTGCACAGACAGCAACTAAACTGCATTTCACTTAGGAAAGTAGAATATGTCATGCAGGATCAGAGAAGAGAGTCCAAGGTGCTTGATATCTTCCTTCCATACAGTACAGCCCTAATTCTTTAGGGCAATGTAAAAGCATCCAGAATTTCACAAATCTCAGCCTTAGTTACAGAGCTGGCAGAACCACAGAATCATTCAAGCTGAAAGGGAGCTCTGGAGTCATTTTGCCTGACCTCCTGCTCCAACAGTAAGCTGAACAAGGCCTTCCTGACTCACAGCATCACTGAGTTGATAAAAGAACATGGAATTTTCCTGATGGCCTCCTCTAATGCATACACACAAGCTATCCATATTTCTGGACATAAAATGGCCCACTATCAGGCAGTACTATCTTAATACAGGTTTAGGCAGACCTCTCCTTTTATCTATGAATGATGGACAATTTATCTCCATCAGCATACCCCAGCTCCTGGCACAATATAATGTACTTAAAGGTTTCTACAGATCAGTTCATTGGTTGGGTATGACTGAATTTTATTACTTCATCTTGGAAAGCATTGATTCCCTGAAGTTGTGGTCCTTTTACTTTCTTTCCAAATTATTGTTACTTATTTGCAAGACAGAAAGGAGCTAAAGAGAGGTCCTTTCTCATTAAAGGTCATCAAAACCTAATTTAACAAGTGCATGACTACAAAAGAAATAAAGACCTGATTCCCTTGTAACTTATGCCAGTCTAAACTGATTTCCTTAATGCACAAAAAGAAATTTGGAATGATTTCCTAATTCATGTTTTAAGGAGCACATATATAAATCAGATTTTCAGTTGCATCTATTTACAAATCCATTTGTGGTTTCAGTGGAATTAGTATGAAAGGAAGTATTAAAAGGAAGAATGTAGCACCTTGACTTCCCCTCCCCTTCCCTAATACAAGCCATAAAGCATTTCTAAGCACACTATTGACTTGATTTCTTTTTTTTTGTTTTTACTTAGGGATTTATATTACCGACTATTCATTGACTTACTCAAATGAAATGGAACAGAAGGTATTCTCCTAAGTAAAGCTTTCTGTTCCCTGAAAAAGCTTAACAAGAAATGGATACTTTAGCAAGGGATCAAGGACAAGAGGTGTTTCACACTGAATACAAAAAGAAATCTTTTATAAACAGTTTACATTCTGCCTAGCATATATCCAATGACTGTTTGATTGTGTACCTGCTATTACAGAGGACAGTCACTAGTTTTAACTAAATCTTTGTAGAATGTTCTCACACATTTGCACAATGACTTACAAGATCACTGGCAACAGGAACACTGCCTCTTCTGCCCCAAATTTCACACTCTTCAACTCGGATCTTGCCCAGGCATCTCCCTGAGAAGATTGTTTTTTGGATAGTTCTGGACCAACTACTGAAGTTTTAGATCCTGACCAGAACCCTACAGTGCACTCTAGCACTGGTTATCATACCTCGCTTTCTTTGGCACAGCTGACCCGGGATGCCAGGCAGAACTGGTGCTCTTCTTCCCTAAACATTGGTTGGGTTGCTGTGAGTCACAAACATTGCACAAGTAAATAATCCATCTGGCACAGAGATCTTGGAAGTGCTCTGTGTTTCTCAGTCTTACTACCTTCAGTGCAACAGACGGCACTGTGACAGCATTTTCCCTCTCCCTCAAGTAAAGAATAGATGCAGAAGTTGCAAAGATACATATAAGAAGCTGCAAAAATCCCAGTGAATCAAAAAGCCCATAGTGTGAAATGTAGTTAAAATACCTTAGAATATCCTTCATCAGTTAAAGGTGAAACAGCTAAAGAAGGGGTTTTAACCACCCGAACACCTGAAGATAAGAACACTTCGAATACATGCTTACCTTTTGAAACTAAGGAGTAACTTGAAGAAAAATTATCTTATGGATTTACCTCCATCTTTTGGAAGGAAACACTTGCAGACTAAGAAAATACAATTTTGTTTACCTTACTATTGTAATATGAAAGAACAAGAGGTACTTTGGACTCAACTTTATGATTCTGAATGTTGCTTTTGCTGACTTGTGTCTACTTTGCCCCACAAAATGTGAAAAGAGCAGGGCATGTGGGTACCTACTGACCAAAGCTACACAATATTAATACACAACTGCTTTTTCAAGTCTTTCATTATAGCATGCCTGTAGGAAGGGCAAGTAAAACAGATCTTGGACAGGGAAGCTTGCTGAGTAACAGGTAGTTAAGATTAAAATGGAGTTCCTGAGAACCTGCTATACAGCTTCTCAGGAGATTATGCTTATTTAAATAAGTACTTATGAAAAATGGCTTCACTGTGAACTACACCAGAAATATCATTGTACCTTTGAAAGGAAGAAACTATGTGGTCATTAGGAGTCCCTCCATTCTCTCACATGCTGCCCCATGTTTTCTGAAAGTACTGGCATGCAATGAAAATCCATCCCTAGGTCTCTCCTCAAAAGATGGTTTATTTGCCTTATGAAGAAGTATTTAAATTCCTATACATTTTTCTTCACTTTGGAGTCATTTTATTCCTCCACCTACTCAAAGCAGGTCATCTTCATGAACTGAGGAGAACAGGATGGGTAATTCTAGAAATATTCACATACCCTGTAACACCTCTGGAAGCGGGAACTCGCTTATTTACTTTTACCTGCTACCCGCTCTAGAGCTAAATTGCATGTCCCTGGGGTTCTTCAAGTCCTGCAAAATGTAACTGACCAATGCCTTGCAACCCCAACTAAAAAAAATTAATTTTGAAAGTTTTGTATTAAAACTGTTATGGAGGGAAGATAAATCATAGACAAGCTTGCATTCTGGAAACTCTCTGGTTTAAATTTGACTGCCTTCAGAGTTATCCCTTATGATCTGCCTCCTGAAACCCCTGGCATGGGGACATTTTGAACATGGCTGTATCGGTTCAGAATTTACAGTGCTGCAAAAACGTTTTTCTTCTCACAACAGAAAGATCAGCAACAATTCCTGAGTTTATGTCCTACTTCATATAAATTTTAAATATTCTCTCATTTTTATCAAGACTCCAGAATTAGGTATATACCAAAGTATGTTGATGAACTAGGTATTTCCACCTGTTATGTTCACTAAAAATATGAAATCTTTGAGACTTTACCCCCTCTTGAAGAAAGTAAGCCAATGCAAGTGTATGTTCTCCCTGCTTCACTGATAGTCTAGACCATCATTACAACCAATGCCATATCAGGCCTAGTAAACCAGGGATCCAGAACAATACACCCTGCATAATTACAACATTGGATGGTTTCAAAGTTGCTATTTGAACCTGAATTTTTTAATACCAAAGGTCTGCCTGGCTTCCATGCCAGTCTCAGTGACCAAGACTGTCATCTGTTCTTTTATGAGTCACTCACTGCACAGGCTGCTACAGCACAATGCCATTTTCTGAAATCCTGCATGCTGGCACTTCAGAAAGCAGCAACTGCCTGTGGAGCAGACAGAGTTGTTTCATGTCCAGCTTGGAGTCTGTGATCTCCACCAACAATGAAACAACATTTTCAGACATTGAATGACACTGTAGGAAATTATCTAAGCCCAGATAGTTATATATAAACTGTAAAAATTAAAAAAAAAAAAAAAAAATCAGATAAGCCCCTCAAGTGCAGTTTCAAGACTCATGTCTCCAGATTAGAGGCTTGTCTCTAAGTGCACACTCAACAGCCTTCAGCTGCTCCAAAGACATTATTACTTTATTTTCATTTAAATAGAGTTTTAAATTAAAAGTTTAAGGCTAGGGCTGAATAGTGATCCATACAAAAATCTGCATACCATTTAGGTATGGTGATCAGAGAAAGTCTGAGAACTATCATATGAAATGCAATGTCATTAACATACATGACAGTCCCATACTGCAGTGGCACAAGCAGATCTCCATTAGATTCACATCACATGACAGAAAACAGAACAAGTCTAACATGGAAGTTAAACAACATAAAGTGGTATAACCTTATTTACTAATTTGTCTTTATATACATCTCCTCAGATTTATGAACTGACAACTGATTTATTTTAACTAACATTTTCAGAAGAGGCCATAAGACTGATACAACTAGTCTTCAGTGTTTTCCACAGTCTCATGTTAGAGAGAATAAGCACATTTCTTTAGTGCCCTATAGCTTTCGTCAATGCTAAAAATGCTTAAAAATCCACTTAATTCTTATACTTATTTATTTTAACTAAAATTTTATACATTTCAACTCCATGCCCCTATTTCTCTGGTTACTAATGAATTCATTCAATATCAAAACATACAAACTTCATATGTTCTTCAACACCTCTTTGAAATACCTTGTTTCTAGAGTGTCTGGTCAACTGCCTCTAAATGAGAGCCACTGCCTCTAACTGGGATGGGTTTTCCAGCATGTCCAAATATTTTAATAATTCAAATTCTACAGACAACCAATGCAACATATAAAGATATTTTAAAAATATATCTTATCCATGTCACTAGTTTCTAACTAAACCATGTATTTCCATGTCAAAGACAGGTGATAGTACCTTATCACCTGTACAAAATCTATACTATTCTTCTCATTACTAATTCACAAACCTAAATCTTTATCTCAAGACTGTGGTTTTCAGATTTATATATTAAAGTTAATGTAGCAAGAAAGAATTTCTTTTTTAAACAGTCCTGAGCTGAGAAAACAAAAATATGATACAGAAAAAGAAATAAACATTACAGGAAATTTATATTGAAAGGTTTGTTTTCATTACTTCCTTGTTTGACTTCTATCTACTGGGAGATACAGAAGTATATGACATCTTGAGGAAGAATGTTTTGGGGGAATTAAGGGGATTCGGTATAAAGCATTGGAATGGAAAAGGCTGCTAAAAAATGGAATGTTTTACTTTGTACTCTGGGCTTCCAAATTGCCAAGCTTGTGATGCGCTGTCACAACTTACGTGTGACTGACTGGTTACGGAGCTTGCTGATATATTTGGAGAGGTGAGAATTTGTCACTGTGCACAAGCAGAGAGATCAGTAGATATAGTGATAGATCTGTTCTTTGCCTAGGTTCATATGCTGCTATATTGTGGTGGCTCAGTGGCTGCCAAATCAAATTCTGAGCCTAGTTCTGTGGTTGAAAAAACAGGAAAAAGAGAAAGGGATGTCCTGACACAAACACTTTCTGTAGAGAAAACCTCTTAGAACCTCTGTAGTGCTGTGCTCTATCTTCCAGGGCAGCCACAGTGATCATGGAGTTATTGAATCATCTCCTCCTGCCCCTGCAGTTCACTCACTACACAGTGCAGCACAGCACAATGTGGAAGCAGGTATCTACCTGTCCTGGGGCTGTCAGTAATGAAGATATTTTGAACAGCTAAATGTATCACTACTAAAGCACACAAAACAGTAGATAACATTGTAAAGGAGAACCCAGAGATGGAGAGCCTTCATGCTGTGCTTGAAGTAGAAAACAGTGGTTTACTTGATTTTTCTAAGGCTTGCCTTAAAACTGCAGAGCCATTGCTGCAAAAAAGCAAGCCCTGAGTGGGCCACTCAGACAAAGCCACCCCTGTCTAGAAGCACTGTTAGTGGGGCGTTCAACCTGCAATCCCATAGCTGAATGACACTGACTTTTTAAGTGCAAGCATTGCAATATACCAACATTACTCAGTGGACTGAGATAGTTTATGCCTACCCCAGTAGAGAGTTCAGGTAGCAGTGAGAATGAAAGAAAATCACTGTCTCTGCTCAAATTTCACTCCCCAGGCAGGACCTCATGTGACCTGCAAGAAGAAGAGCTCTTCTTGTCTCTCCAAATCTACCCTACCCTGAGGAGATGCTGTGATGTCTCTACTAAGGATGAGGGTTTCAGTTTACAGAACACTACATGCAGCATCCACTCAAAGTCAAAAATAAAAACACACAGGAGTGAAAGAAGGGATAACAGTAAGAAGAGGGATGTGCTGAATGCCTGCATATGTAATGCTCTATTCCTGGCCTGTACCCTCCTATCTGTTCTCTCTTTTTCAACTGGTCCTGTGACTCTCCTCATTGCAATCTTTCCAACATGTGCTTTGTCAGAACTCTTGACCATAGGCCAATTAGACCTCAATGCTGAAAAGTAAACGTAAGTACTTAAACAAAAAAAGCACATCAAAACCACAATCTCTAGCTGCAATTATTTTGCAGCTAGACTTGCAGAAGTCATTCCCAGCCCTGCTCTGTGTTTCTTCCAGAAGACACACTTGAGACCAAATGGCCTAGTGTAGGTCAGTATCTGACCTTCTTTTAGACAATGCTGTCTATGCCCTTCCGTAAAATTTGGCTGCTGGTCTCTTATTTGTGGTGGTGCTTTAAAGTCTCAATTATTATTTTTTAAGGTAGAAATAAAGGAATGTCTTTAGAAAGATAGTATCCACTCTATCAAGTGTATTTAATCATACTGCTTAAAGGCTGCTTTTTTGCTGATGAACAACCCCATTCAGAACATCATTTTCCTTACCACTTATCAATGGAATAGTAGTAGAACGTATGCTACCTTTTTTTCCCCACAATGTAATAGTAGTTGTATTAATTTTCATTTCTAGGGATTAATGTAACTTGTATGTAGCAATTTGTAGTGATGGGACAAAGAACCATTATTCCTCAATGATACTTCCAGGCTTGACTCTGACTTGTGGCTTGATCTTGGGCAAGGCATTTACCACATCATCCACGTGGACAACTCTGCTAGGGCTCCAGGAGCAAATTCAGCTGGGAAGCTGGGATGCTTCCCTGACGTCCCTGCTAGTCTTCAGAGGAGAGACTTGGCTGCAAACATTGTGCACAAACTTGGTCATGGATTTGCTAGATTGTTTGTACATGACTGGGGGACCATGAAATGGGCCAGTCACTCACCACTATGGTATAGCTGAAAAGCAACATAACTCTCTGCTGACAGAGTGAAATAACCACTGCATCCACACCTGAATCACAATAGTGTTACAAACACTGTATTGCTCACAAGAGGCTTTTTATTTGGAGTTCCACTGGAAGTAAAGGGAACACTGGTTTGTAATAAAATTAGCACAACCCCTGAAACAAACAATAAACAGGGCTCTTCTAGTCCTCCAACAAATACTGAAATAAAAAATACTGCAGATTTTCAGTTCCCTTGAAAGCAGCAGCAGCACCAACAAACAGTAAACTTGTGATCCATTTTTATGTGTTTTGCTGTTCCTCTACAGAAATGTTTGTTTGTCACTGGTGTCTATTTAATCATTCCTGTTATGCTGGGTTTTAAAGCTTAGTAAATACTTTACAAATCCACTCTGGTTTTAGAGAGGCTTGTTCGTTGTGAAAGCTCAAATGACTGGATTCATCAAGGACAAACTTCATACACAGTGCAGGCCTAATCTTTCTGTGTACTGCACTATGATAAAAACCAAGGTGGCAGGAAATGAGTACATCAAGGAGACTGAGTTACCCTGTTGGTGCTGTTGCAGTACTTTCTTACTTTTCTTTCATATAGAACTGAACACTGCAAACTGAACACAGTAAAATCACTGTCAGAGAAA
Organism: Vidua macroura; assembly: GCF_024509145.1. NCBI lineage: Eukaryota > Metazoa > Chordata > Aves > Passeriformes > Viduidae > Vidua > Vidua macroura. Next base: position 63,826,205 of record NC_071611.1, read on the forward strand.
CTTATTCTTCCTGAATATTATAACTGACATGCAGTGTCACATTTAACCAGAGCTTACTGAGTCAACCCACAAGAATAGGTTCAGCAAAAGGATTTGTGTATAAATATATGTATGCACCCTAAGGGAACATGATGCACAAATGCTATGTATGTATGATCACACAACTTAAAAAAGAACACCATTTTCAAATCTATAGTATTTTTTGATTAATGAAAAGCTTCCATTATTTTGCTTTTGATCACTAAATTAACAGTTCAACCTGAGGGAACATGACCAAAACATGACCTGAGATGCAGGTATATAAACACATGTACCTCTCTGTGTATACATACATAGCTGAATATGTATTATATATCTTATTTATAACTGTATACATATAAATAGATAGATACACACACAGAGAGATAATTTCAAGTAGGCCTTTCTAGTATGCTGGCAGATTTTCTTTGAACCTATAATTTACCGGTGACTAGATGTTAGCAACAGAGAATATTCCCACTTCAGTTTTTAGCATTTGTACAAATTAACATCAGTAGATGAGTTATAATCTACTGCACTGTATGGTTTAAGACTCGACAAAGGATTGGAAGAGCTGCCTAAAGAAAAGTAGCCTTGACAGAATGCACAGCCTAGAATCTGGTTTCAGCACACTGAATCAGTTTATTTGCAGCTAAAGAAACAACATGTCAGCTTGCCTAAGAAAGGTCACAGAGATTTCTTTATGTAATGCTAGCTTTAGAAAAGTTGAAGAGTTACCAAAAATCTCTAAACCCATGAACTCCAACATGAATTGAGACAGTATTCTCAAGGTAGACTATTTCAACATACAATTGGCTCGCTCTATCCATGTGATTTACAGATTGAGTCTCAAAGACTGGGTGTATGAGGGGAGTGGGAGATCCTCAGACCACTTAAAAAGACTGCTGCTTTTCAAGGTCAAATGGTGTTATAACTTTTGATGTGGAAAGTTTGTAATTCCTAACTGTTCTGTTTTCAGCAGAAATAACAGAGAGCCGTAGACAATCAGGCTATTCCCTAAGATGTTAAATTTCTTTAAAAAATACCCAAACCAAACACTGAAAAAACCTCTATATTTCAAAATAATTAACATCATGCATACTTGGAGAGATTTCTCTTCAAAACGTTTGCAGGATTGACACCTAACTATAAGCAAAGTACTACAACACTACAAATATTATATTGAAAAGTACTATTACACTGGAAGTATTATATATATGTAAACACTTTTCTATATATATGTATTTATTCACATAGCTGGGAGCTTGGCCTAATTTCCAAATGACCTTGTACGTTCCACTGAAAATGTTTTTGATTAAATAAAAGAGTATCTGAAACCAGGAACATTTGGGGCTGATCTTATAGTCATTATTCTTTGAAGATTAGTAAACCGATCTGCATTCAAGAAATATGCTGTATTTCACATCTACATTTTTATTCTATATACTATATATGGTGAGAAAGAAAACTCCTAAAACCCCAAAGCAGGTACTGAAAAAAACTAGTGCAACCACTAGGCAGTTCAGTTTGATTAGTTGTCATCAGCTTGGTAAAATAATTAGAAAAAATGCCAGTGTGCTGCTTGTCAGTTTACAGCTTTAAAGAGGTGTTACCTCATACTGATAGACAGAACTGCTCTTTCCCAGTAGAGCAAACATAAGAATACACTATAGCAAACCCATAAATATTAATACGTACCATCAGGTTTACCACTTAGGAGTGTCACCTTGTGATTAATGGGCTGAGAGCCTGCGAGCTATAAAGCAAAGCTGAGCTGAGCAAGATGTGCTTGCAGGCTGAAATATAATTCCTATGGCACATTTCAGCACATTGGCAATTTTAAAAAATAAAATTAAAAAAATTAATAATTATTAATCATCATATACAGAATTATTAACTGTTTTGTACTAGCATACAGAGGGAGACTCCTGTTCCATTTCAGAGAGTTCACTAAAAAAAATCTTGCAAGCACAGGCTAAATTCTTACTTGCTCTGTGCAGATACTAAAGCTGCACTGGTATTTTTGGCAAAAGCCAGTATTTGCCAAATTTTCCAACAGGCAGGCTCCTCTTTACTGACTGCTTCTTCAACTGCACTAGGAGGTCTGATCAGTGCACACCTGCTTATGAAATCGCACGTTTACATGCACAGACAGACTCAAACATGGTGACACATCCAAATTTCGGGAGATCTCCAGAACCTTCTGAAGTCCCAAATGCATGCCATCGAGTGAAGAGCTACTTTATATAGCATGCTTTATGTAAGACACCCTTTATGAGTCAGGCTTCTCACAATACAGCCACTGTGTGTACCAGGAACCTGCAGAGGGTTCAGCTTCAGTCTGATCTATTTCATGTAAGGTTTATCTATTTAAATGGTGGGATCTTAGAACTTTTAAGGACTACTATGAGAGGGATTGAGATTATTGACTTCACCACTACAAAGTTCCTAATGTCATGCAAAAGAAATGATTTGTTGCAACACTGTAGCATCTTTTTAATATGGATATATTTGTTAATGGAAAACATAATTTTGTGTTCCTTTAAAAAAATATTAATTTCTATCTAATATCTAAGTCTTGTTTACTACAAAGCTTCCTATAAAAAAAGTCACAATGTATTCCTGCAATCGCTTCCATCTTATTTTCTGAAAAGAAAGGTTAAAAACTCTCTAAAGAAAGATAATGGAGAAAAATGAAATAATGATGCCAAAGGACCCAACTGGGAAAAAATATTCTTTCTACTTATTCCATGCCAGCCCTATTGGCCATTATAAAAAAAAGGCAATCAAACAAACCAACCCCACAAAATACCACATTTCAGTGCCAGCTAGTAACAGCCATATCACATTCACCAAAGCTGATGTGCTACATGAAACAATTCAATTTTTTACAACAATAATGTGAGTCATGTATCAACTAAAACTTCTTTTCTAATACATCCCCATATCAATTAAGACCTGGAAAATTCCTCTACTTTATATAAGACTGTCAGAAACATGGAGAAGAAATGTGTCCAAACCCTTTCTTACAGATTTTTCCCAAGTAGTGTTTCAGCCTCTGGCTAGTGCACTGCTCTGATCCTGGCAGATGAAAAAGAATGCAACACCACAATTGTTTTAGAACAGGTTTGAAAATAATTACTACTATAAGCTTCTGTTGTACTTCCATGATACTGTTCTGCCATGTGGAAGTCTGATTTAGAAGCAAACACTGGTTTCTGTAGTTCAGCCTGCATGATATACACCATGCATCTGTGTTTGTGCACGAACAAGATGGAGAGCTGGGATCTGGATTTACACACCCAGACACTGAAATTCAATGGCTCATCCTCCTCCACATAGAAGTGACAGATTCATGTAGCAGGTGTTCATTTGAAACCTAGAGTCCATGCAACAGCTGGGAAGTATTTCACTATTAGCAGTCTGGAAACAAGAGGATACTCATATTCAGGAATGAGTGGCCACACAATCTGTTAAACAAGGAATGGCCAATGTTTGGTTTACCTTCCACACAATCAGTAAAGAGCTTTATGATTTTCCTTTTATTATGGCAAAAACTTTTC